>NC_138772.1:238331869-238634369 GCF_965119305.1 Pelophylax lessonae
ATTCGCCACGCTTTTTCCTATCAAACATTCTTTTGTTGTACTCCTGTGCCTTGGCTATTGTTTCCTGTAGTAGCTTGTTGTTGGTTTCCAGGAAGGTTACGGTTTCTAGCACAGCTGGCACAGAGCTTTCCGGGATAGTGCTGGGTAGGAAGGATGGGTGGAAGCCATAGTTTGCAAAGAATGGGGATTGTTTGGTAGCAGAGTGGTTGGAATTGTTGTAGGCAAATTCAGCTAGAGGAAGTAATGATATCCAGTCATCTTGGGAAAAGGAAGAAAAGCAGCGCAGGTATTGCTCCAGGGTTTGGTTGGTCCTTTCCGTCTGGCCATTAGTTTGGGGGTGATAGGCCGAAGAGAAGGATAGGTCAATTTCCAGGGTTCTTGAGAGGGCTTTCCAAAACCTTGAGGTGAATTGAACCCCTCGATCAGATACAATGTTAGCTGGGATTCCATGGAGCCTCACTATCTCCTTGATAAAAATCCGTGCTGTCTCTAGAGCAGATGGTGTGCCTTTCATAGGAAGAAAATGTGCCATTTTGGACAGCCGATCAACGACTACATAAATGGTTGTGTACCCTTCTGAAGGAGGGAGTTCCACGATGAAATCCATTGAGATCATTCTCCATGGTCTGTCCGGGATTGGCAGTGGTTGAAGCAGACCCCATGCTTTGGTCCTGTTACCCTTGTTTCGGGCACAAGTGTTGCATGTCTCCACATACTTTCTGCAGTCCTTATCCAGATGAGGCCACCAGAAGGTACGCTGGACCAGCTCAATTGTCTTACTAGCTCCAAAGTGACCTGCTAATGCGTGGTCGTGGCATAAGCTTAAGACAGGGACACGTACTTCTTCTGGGACAAAGATTTTGTCTTGATGCCATAAAAGTCCACTCCTTACTTGCAAGGGTGTTTCGGAAGAAGCGGAGACTCCTACCGAAGCTTGCCTGATTTGGGAGAAGATGTCCTCTTGCAATAAGAGAAAGTTTCCAGAGGAAAGAATGGTGTCAGGAAGCTCTATTTCCTCAGGTTCACCAAACATGCGGGAAAGAGCGTCGGGTTTAGTATTCTTCGACCCAGGCCTGAAGGTTATGTGGAAGGAAAATCTTGAAAAGAACAATGCCCACCGGGCTTGACGTGGTCTCAGACGTTTTGCTGTCCTCAAGTATTCAAGATTTTTATGGTCTGTAAAAATTAGTATGGGGTGAGCTGCCCCTTCCAAGAGATATCTCCATTCCTCTAGTGCAGCCTTTATTGCAAGAAGTTCACGGTCCCCTACGTCATAATTCTTTTCTGCCGATGACAGTTTACGAGAAAAGAATGCAACTGGGTGCAGAAGGGCTTTGGCTCCCCGGCGTTGAGAGAGTACTGCTCCTACTGCCGTTTCTGATGCGTCAACCTCCAACACGTATGGTAAGGTTGGATCGGGATGTTTAAGAATAGGTGCAGATGTGAACAGTTGCTTAAGAGTCTCGAAAGCGGATTGGGCTTCGGGAGTCCAGGAAAACCGATTGCTATGCTTGGTCAACTGTGTGATGGGAGAAATGATGGCCGAGAACCCCTTTATGAATTTTCTGTAGAAGTTTGCGAATCCTACAAAGCGTTGTACTCCCTTCTTATCTGTGGGAGCTGGCCAATCCAGAATGGCTGTTACCTTTTGAGGATCCATCTTTATACCCTCTGTGGAGATTATTAGTCCCAGGAACTGGATGCTTTGGCGCTCGAACTCACATTTCTCTGGTTTGGCGTACAGGCCATGTTGTCGAAGGCGGGTCAGCACCTTTCTTACGTGTCCTTGGTGAATTTCTAAAGAAGGGGAAAAGATCAAAATATCGTCCAAGTAGACGATGACAAAGAGATCCAGAAAGTCCCTAAAAATGTCATTGACAAAATGCTGGAATGTGGCAGGGGAATTACATAGGCCAAAAGGCATCACCAGGTACTCAAAATGTCCAAATCGGGTACGAAATGCCGTCTTCCACTCATCCCCAGCTCGTATGCGGACCAGATTGTATGCCCCTCGGAGATCCAGCTTTGTAAAGATTGTGGCTGACCTGAGTCTTTGAAAAAGTTCGGGTACCAAAGGTAGGGGGTACCTGTTCTTGACCGTGACTTTGTTAAGTTCACGATAGTCGACACAAGGTCGGAGAGAATGATCCTTTTTTTCCACAAAAAAGATGCCTGCTCCAGCTGGAGAGGTTGATGGGCGAATGAACCCTTTCTTTAGGCTCTCATCAATGTAGTCCTTGAGAGCTACGAGTTCCAGTTCAGATAAGGGGAAGATTCGTCCAAAAGGCACCTCGGCCCCTGGGAGTAGCTCAATGGGGCAATCATAGGATCTATGAGGGGGGAGAGTTTCTGCTCCTTTTTTACTGAAAACGTCTGAAAAGTCCAGGTACGTGGTAGGGACAGATTTGCAAACCTCAGGGTCTGTATCCATATATAACAAGGCTGATGGGGAACATGGTGGTCCTGGCATGCAATGTTGTTTGCAGTAGGGTGATTTGAACTGGATCTCCTGTGTAACCCAATCAATGTGAGGGTTGTGTGCCTGCAGCCAAGGCATGCCAAGGATAATTGGGAACAAAGGTGAGGCTATGACATCCAAACGTAAGAGTTCCTGGTGGTTGTAAGTGGTGGTGACAGGTAAAGGGCTGGTCTCTTGAGAAACAAGTCCAGATTTGATGGTGGACCCATCTGCCAGATGAACAGAAAGCTTCCGGGCCTTGGACTGTAAGGGTATCCGGTGTACAGCGGCAAAGGATAAGTCTATGAAGCAGCTGCAGGCCCCGGAATCAATTATAGCCGGTACTTGAATAGTTCCTCCTGGAAGCTGTAACAGAAGAGAGAGAACCAGATGAGAAGAACCGTTTGGCAGGGCTGGGGACTTGGGAGAAGAGATAGACAACCACTTACGGAGTTTGGCTGGGCAATTTCTCACATAGTGGCCTGGTTCCCCGCAGTAAAGGCACAGATTGTTCTGTCGCCTGCGTTGTCGTTCCTCGTTGGTAAGCGAAGGGCGGAGTAGGCCAAGCTGCATGGGTTCAGGCACATCCTGAGCAAGTGCTGAGGGTTCAAAAGAAGCTGGGCCTGGTGAGTTAGCTACACGAGGCAACATCCACACAGGACGATATAGTCCGGCAGATCTCTCCGCCCTGCGTTCTCTCAATCTCCGATCAATCTGGATGGATAACTTTATGAGATCGTCCAGCGAGTGTGGGACCCCAACTCTGGCTAGCTCATCCTTTAGGGCTTCTGAAAGGCCCATGCGGAACTGGTAGCGGAGTGCCGCATCATTCCAATTTGTGTCTGTACTCCAACGCCTGAAATCGGAAACATAGTCCTCGACCGCTCTGTGGCCTTGCTGGAGGGAATGGAGTGCGGCTTCTGCAGTGGCATTTCGCTGAGGGTCTTCATAGATCTGGGCCATGTCGCTGAAGAAAGAGGACAGGGTGTCCAGTGAAGAGGCTTTCTGCTCTAGAAGACGATGAGCCCATGCTTGGGGTTCCCCCTGCAGCAGGGAGATGACAAACCCAACTTTCGTGGTCTCCAAAGAGAAGGTGCGGGGCTGTAAGGCAAAATAAAGTTCGCAAGCGGTGCAGAAAGCCCTGAACTTGCTGCGATCACCCGAGAATCTTTCGGGGGTAGGTACTCTGGGCTCCGGGGGGAGCATCACAACTGTGGATGGTGCAGGGTTCCCAGCAGAAGGTGAGGACGCAGCATTAGAAGCTGTGGATGGTGTTGACAGCGTCTGAACACGTTCCTCCAACCGTGTATAACCTTCCTGCAGGCTCTTGACGGCCTGTGTGAGGCCGGCCAGGTGTAGGCATAATTCATCCAGGGGAGAGGTTCCTCGCTCAGGCTCAGACATGGCTGTCTCGTACTGTCACGTACCTGGTAGGTAGAGCCTGAATGTGCGGAGGAAGGCCTCTCTTACACCTCTGACTCAGAGCCCCTGATAGAGTAAACAGGAAGCGCAGAGTGCAGAGTCGCACGAGTGCCGGTGGACGTGCAGGCTGCAGGACTGCTGGTAGCGTAGAGTTCCAGACGGAGGCAGGTGTCCTGGGAGTAGTTGGATCAATGCAGCAGCTAGGGAGCCTCGAGGTATACTGGAAGGTAAGCAGAGTCAGACAAGCCGGGTCATACACAGAGAGATCAGATCAGGTACAAGTGGAGAGACTGGAGAATGGTCAAAGGACAAGCCGGGATCGGTGCAGGCAGAGAACTGGAGTAGTCAAAGGCAAGCCGGGTCAAGATCTCAGGAGCAACACAGGTAACAGGAAGCAGGACTGGCACGGAACGCTGTAGACGAGACAGCACTGATCCTGGGAGCAGATCTAGCTTAAATAGGCCTCTTGATGCTTAACTGTCATCAGGTGCGCAGCACACTAAATTCACATGCTGGGGCTTTCACATTTGGCAATTAGCCAATTAGCTTTGGGAAATTCAAGGGGCAGGGCCTTGCCTGCGATTGCCAACTTGTCTCCTGGCAGGACCTTCCTGACAGTATGTGTATATATATATATGTATGTATGTGTATATATATATATATATGTATGTATGTGTATATATATATATATATATATATGTATATATGTATGTGTATATATATATATATACACACACAAAATATATATTATAGAAAATATATATATTCGAGACAATATATATACTATGTATATATTATATACAATATATACATTATAGAATATGTTATATACCATATATTAGTGTATATAATAGGGAACAGGTTCACATCTCTGATCTTTCTATATAGATATAGATAGGCATACCCTGCTTTAAGTACACTCACTTTATATACAGTCGTGAGTAAGGACACAGCTTGTTCAGCTTGCCATGACACTGCTCACAAACCATAAGTGACAGGGATAACAAACTTAGGGAGCAACGAGAGGGTACTTAGGACTACACCATATCCATTTTGTGGCTGGGCAGCTTGCCTAGGTAATCTATCATGTCATAGTCCTGGATCCCCTTAACATGCTCCCACATGGTTTCGGAGTAAGGCTATGTCAATGTGGCCAAAATTTACAATGGAGCTGGTGTATTTTCATGCATTGAGAAAAGAAAAAAGGGATTGCTTCACTTTAAGTACATTTTCAGTTTACATACATGCCCTGGTCCCATTGTGTACTTAAAGTGGGCTATGCCTGTATATAGATAGATTTGATTAGTTTCAACGTTTACACAAAATGAAACACAATTATCTGTGACAGATTGCTCTGACGCTTTGGAATCTGTCTAGATAAAGACAAATGTATTGACCCTTTTCATATATGCAAGATTAGAAACATTATATTCCCTAAATGCATAATGCCAAAAATTATTGCCTTACATACATCCATACACACTGCAAGCTCGGCACCGTTTGTCTTGTCTGACACTCTTACCATCATAAGCTGGATCTGCACACAGCAGCTAATTGGTTCACCTGAGATGGAATCAGTGATCCCAAAAATCTGGAATGGTCATGTCTTCAAAGGATTGCCTTGAACAAATCACCTCTAAAAGAAACACATGAGTGTATAATCACTTTTCTTAATGGATCACATTCCCAACACACCCATCTCACACTGCCATATGATAATGAATGGGGGTGTCCATTGCAAGTTAAATACACCCCCAGATCACATTGCTTTGTTAATTTACAGATCTAACTGGAATTTGATGGCACTGCTGTGAACCACTATGCCATCAAATTCTGCTGGGGACCTTTAAAAAGGATTATGTGTGATTGTGTGGATAATTATGCCACCTTAAATTCGCATCTCCCACATACCATGTGCAACTCTTGCAGGAATTGCGAATCAAGGATAATTCAGCACAGCATAATGAACAGACACATTGAGGAGTGTAGGAGCACAGCGTCAGATTCCCCAATCACACTATGGGGTTTTAACTCCTCCATAATTTTGCCACTTTGGAAACCAAGTGCTTACTTTATGTATACTTTTTAGACGGAACTCCAATTTCTAATAGGGTGATATCATTGCATGAGATTTCCCCTCACTTCCTGTCTTAGTGTCACCAAGACAGGAAGTGAGGGGAATATCACTGTGGGGAAATAGCTTGCAATTGTTGCCTTATAATGTCCATAGTATATATAAAAGGAAAGAATTGCTGGCTATATCCCCACGGGAGATTCCCTCATTTCCTGTCGTGGTGACACCAAGACAGGAAGTGAGGGGAAATCTCATGCAATGATATAACACTGTTACATGTTCTAGTTATGTAGCAAACTTAAGAATATACAAAGCAAACCTCTTTTTTTTTCCATTTTGGCAAAATCATGGATTAATTACAAAACTATCTTTGTTTGTCCCGTGGCTTGCAGGAAAAACATTTTGCCTTGATTCCACCATCAACACAGACAGGGGAAACCCTCCTGCGGAGCCATTGTGTTCACCCGGTGCTGCCCCTGCCAGGAAAACACAGTGATTATTGCTAGTGGCTACAAGAGATGCTAGCGATAAGTGTGTGTAAAATCTGACAGACTGGTTGTACGTTGTCCTCAAGGTGATCGAGCAATCCACTTGGGTACCTTCAGCCTGGCCATACATAGTTTAAATCTGCATCTCAAATGAAGCAATCCCATTTACATATAACACTCCATAAAGGAGAATTGAGGGGCTTATCAGGTCTGCGTCAAAAATTAACAGCCACACCCAATCAGACAGCTCATGTTAAAAGGGACCTGAAAAGCAATCTGCATGGCTTGCTTTTCCAAGCATTGGCTAGTTTAGTGAGCCTGGACTAATAACAGTCACTGTAATGCTACCCATACTGCTGTCCTTTTAACATGGTGACAAAAGTTGATACCTATGCTACATGTGTGTAAAGTTACTTTCACCCTGCTAAATGGACAGCAATAAGGTTGTAAATACAGTGACTGCCTGTCCCCCCCTGATGGCGGCCCTGGGTGTGTCATGAAAGGCCAATTGAGAAAATGGCTATATCATGTAGAGGAAATCACCAGTGTGGGGCAACCTATGTCATGGAGGTAGATTTGGACATCGATGTATATGTATCACCAGAAATGGAATTCTTTGTTCTACAATATCTCAAAGACGACCTAGCATGTTATTTGAAGACTGTACTATTTTGGACATACTTGGACTCAAACATACACTGCTCTTTCCACAGCTCCTCCTCCTCTGGGGGTATGATAGCATTAATATGCATCTTCACCAAAAGCACAAGATGATGTGTCGTGTCCGGATGAGGCTGCAGCGGAGATTTCAGTTCCAGGCTGATATGGTGGATCTGCAGCGGGCCTGGAGTGATGCCAAAAGGCGCTCACCCAGGCTCCTGCTAAAGGCTGTGGAGCAAATCTCCGGTAAGTAAAAATATACATTACATGTGACCAGATAGGTTACAATTTTTTGGGTAGGTGGACATGTGTTTAGCTATGCAACAACACTAATACCAACACACCCCCCCCCCCCTCCCTCTCGCTCCTACCTTTCCTACCTCCATCAAGTGTCTCTTCACAACCTTTAATACTACTATGTACATTCGTATTTTTTATGTTTCTTTTTTTTCTTCTGCTTCTAGCCAAAGCGGACGGCCGGCACCCTCTTGTGCTTTTGGTGAAGAAGGGGAGGAGGAGGACGGCCACACTCCAATATGCCTTACGAGGCAGCGAGCCATTTGAGCAGCTGAAAATTGTGGATCGTAAGTAGAAAATAAAAATGGTAGAAATTTCAAATCTCTAATCACATTTTACAGAGCCCCCTTTACATCGGAGTCTCCAGACTTACTACACTGTAAGAGGGAAGTGTGAAGACTCTGATGTAAGGAGAGTTCTGGGAACCATTATTTGAGGGGGGAAGCTGTGGACTCTGGTGTAAAAGGGAACTCTGTGGTCCCCAAAACTCCCCCATAAATCTGAGCTTACAGAGACCCTCTTACACTTCCCTTCCTCAGTCCACCACAGTCAAGGGCACAACAAGTCCCACTGCAGAAGGCTACCTGCTTGGACTTGTAATGCTCTCTGTAGGGGAATGAGGAAATACTGCCTGCTATGCTAAGACTTGTAGTGCCCTCTGTTAGTGACTAAGGATTCCTCAGTCCTCAACATTCTAGGGCACTATAAGTCTCAGCATAGTGGGCTGTCATACCTCAGTCCCTCACAGCTCGGGTCAAAAACAACACAGTTAAACATCTAAAGGACAACTCCAAACAAAACTACCAATAATGGACAGAGTCCATATGCTCTATAATGTCAAATACCCGCTACCACTCACCTTCCACCTCCGGTGCTGTCATTGTGTAGGGCAAAGGGCTCCATCTACACCATGTTTGGCTTTCATGTCAGATAGGCAGGACTTGCTCAGCTCCACTCTCTTCCTTGGCAATTGACTCTGGCGTCATTGTGGATCTTTCCTCCTCTTGAAAACCCCCAGGGGCCCTCTCCTTGTCCCCCAGCCACCCAGGGCCTTCTTCTCCTCCTCCTCCACCAACCATTTTCAGACTCTTCCAACTTCCCTGGGGCTACTCAACCCCTTTGCATAGTGGACACAACAAATCTATGACCAACCTGCAAAATATCAAGTCTGGGCCTGGTTACCTGTATGTTCCGGGTCCAGGGCGGAGCTCTCCTCCCAGAGCAACAACTGATGATAGCAGAGTGAGTTGACCGGCCAGTCACTTCCTACTGGTGCAGGTACACACCTACCGATTCCTCCACATCTTAGGATAATATGATCAGACGGCCAATCCCCAGGCAGAGAAGGAGGAGTAAGTGTCAGCGGACAACAGACACCTGGCAGACGCAGTGAAGGGACTGCAGCACACTGCTGCAACTTTTTGATCCGAGGATTGAAAGCAATCTTTTACTTGGGAGATTTCCCTGACTGCGCCCTTCGAAATGTTGGTGCTCCGCCACTGACCGCAAGGCCCCTGTAGGTGCGAGGCCTTAGGCGCCCGCTTAATTTGCATGGTGCCCTCCTGTTTTAAAACATGGTCAATGCATCTCATTGGTGTAAGTGCACTTCTATGTTCTGAATTGTAGGGGCATTGAGTATGGTGCTAGCATGATGAGAGGTTACTGCCTATTTGTGTCCATAAATAATATATAATGTTTTTCTTTTATTTTAGAAACCAGTGATCAGGATGTGGAGGCTCAGCCTTCTCAGGCCCACTGTAAGTAATGTGGATGTGCTGGTGTGTTGTGTATTAGGTCTAACTTGGAGGAATGATTGTTTGTTTTGTTTTCTTTTGTGGTTGATGTAACTTCAGCAAGAGAGGAGCCTCAGGCAGGGCCAAGTCGCCTGGATCCGGGCCAGGAACACATTGTTGCCCAAGAAGAGGCCAATTGGTCTGAACCGGATGAGGACCTGGGCTCTCCTCAAATGGGAAGTAAGTATTCTACATGTGTTTGTGTGTTCAATGTGTCCTGGGAAATCTAAGGGCTGTAATATCTATATTTTGCCATTGGGGTTATGTAGCAGCTGACATTGAGGATGTTAGTTGTGGAGGACTGGGGAAGAGGGGCCGCTGCTTACCCAGTCCAAAGTAACTACTACCTTCAATGTTTCCCAACTACTTTCTGTGTGCCTTTATCAAATAGCTTTGGTTCAAGGATTGTATTTGTGTCTTTGTGTTTCTAGGAGATACGACGCCATCCCCCCATGAAGGGACACCATCCCCCCATGTAGGGTCTCCCCCATCCTCCCCCACTCCAGGCTCCCCTGAACTAGTCTGTAAGTACCTAAAATTAGATTCTCACATGAATTGTGTGTGCTAGGATGATGTGTATCTAGGATAATCTAAGTTGGAGTCTAAGCAAGTGTAGTTTTGCTATATGTGACAGGAAGGTTGTTCATGAAACACTCTTGCTTAACCTTCATGTTTGAAAGGTGGTTTTGGGGAGCTTTACAGGACATGTTATCTTTTGTAAGTTATCTCAAGCCACCCTATTCTAAATTGGTGTTAGTTTCTCTACATTGGAAATGGTGTGCTTTGTACTTGTAAATTTTTTGTGGACATTGTAATTTAATCATGTCCTGATTTAGTCAACACTGAAAATGTGTGTTTGTCAATCTTTCATAAATACTCTTCCTCGGTAATGTACCACATTCCAGTTCACAATTTGTGTTCTTTTTGTGCAGTTTCTCCAGAGCCAGCCACGCCATCCACTTCAGGGGCCCAAAAAAAACCTGATGATGGTAAGTTGTGTGCTTTTCCAGTAATGTGTCTACTTAGTAAGTGGAGAAATGCTAACTGTGTATGTCCCCGCTCAGGCTTCAAGTTGTTCTAAAGGCAGCAGGTTCTTTATGTGAATGCATTCTATGCATTAGTATTCCAAGTGATAGGTGTGCATATTCCCCCTAAGACTTACTGGGACCATTTTTTACGGTCCAAATTTTTGCACTAATACTTGTCTGGAACAGACTCCCCCTCCTCCTTAACTGAGGTGACAGCATGCCAATATTGCCTCCTGATGCTGTCACTCCTAATCATTGAGACCATTGGAAGGGAGGGGGGCAAGGCTGGCTCACAGCCTAGTGCCTGAACAGGCACAGGGTGCTTGGCTTCATCTCATGTGCCTCCATAGCAAGCTGCCTGCTGTGGGGTCAAACAACAGGAGGGAGGTGCCTAGAGGTGTGTACAGGGGCCATGTAAAAAGGAGGATTGTTATTTCTCTTGTCCCCAAAAACCTAGAGAGTGTAAGTCTAACCTGATTAGTTTTCCGCAGCCCTCCCAAAATGATATGTTTCCAACACTTAGAACAGGCAGGGCTGAGGCACAAAAAACATCCGAAAAACACAATCAGCACCAAAGCAGGGAGTACGTATCCTTAACGCTACAAGCTTCACCCAGTAGAATGACGCTTGCACTGTACAAATCTGCATCACCACCATATCAAAGTCTAAATCTAACTGTCAGGGAAATGTGGAGGGGTAATGAGTGGGTGTTAGAGCGTTTTCATGACTGCGTAACCTACAGTTAGCGTGATTCGATTTTTAGATACATTTTTTATTTTCTCTTAACACAGCTGGGATGGCGGAAAAACATAAAGGGGAGCAGACATATCTCCTCCGGCCAGAACTGGCCCTCCGAATTCCAAAGGGTAAGTCTCTACTATGTGTCAGGTTCAATCTATAGACAGTAAGAGGGAGAGAGAACGCTACACAAACTCCAATGGTGATAGAGATAAATGTGTGCACATGTATCGTGTTGACCAATTGAACCCAAAACACCTTACATTCTTCTAAATGATTGCTTGTGTTGACATGAAGAAAAGCCTTTTACTTAGCTTTGGTGGAACTGCTACTAACATTCCAAGCCATCTTATGTAACCTTTTGACCAATTTGCTGTGAAAGTTTGAGTTCAAGGTTTACAACAGCAATTTAGCATATTTGCTTCAGAGTGTTGATAAAAGCCAAACAATAGACTCCTAAGCATATTTGTTGAGGCACATTAATTACAATCGTTGTTTGGATCATTTTGGCTAAAACTAATTGTTATGTCTTTTTCTACCCAGGGCACACCCACCTCACCTATGAGGACCTTTTGGAGTATGTGACATGGTGTATTGACCGAATTCTAGTTTTAGAAAACATTTCGGGGGTTGCTCCAGACCCAAAGGAGCCATTTGTGAGGAATGTCACCCCGTTAAGAAGATCATAGTTTTTTTTCATTGGTTTTGTTATTGTACCCAGCAATGTGACATTTCTCCCTTAAAAAAAAAATTATAATTAAAAATAAAAAATTAAAAACCCTTTTTTTTGGGACCCAAAAAAAAAAAAAGCCTTGTTTTTGGCAACCAAAAAAAATATAAAATTTAAAAAAAAACCCTTTTTTTGGGACCCAAAAAAAAAAAAAAAAAAAAAAAAAAGCCTTGTTTTTGGCAACATAAAAAAAATATAAAATTAAAAAAAAAACCCTTTTTTTGGGACCCAAAAAAAAAAAAAAAAAAAAAAAGCCTTGTTTTTGGCAACCAAAAAAATATAAAATTTAAAAAAAAACCCTTTTTTTGGGACCCAAAAAAAAAAAAAAAAAAAAAGCCTTGTTTTTGGCAACCAAAAAAAATATAAAATTTAAAAAAAAAACCTTTTTTTGGGACCCAAAAAAAAAAAAAGCCTTGTTTTTGGCAACCAAAAAAAATATAAAATTTAAAAAAAAAAACCCTTTTTTTGGGACCCAAAAAAAAAAAAAAAAAAAAAAAGCCTTGTTTTTGGCAACCAAAAAAAAAATGTTTACAAAAAAGCCTTGTTGTTTTTGGTAACAAACTAAACCAAAAATGTTTACAAAAAAGCCTTGTTGTTTTTGGTAACAAACTAAACCAAAAATGTTTACAAAAAAGCCTTGTTGTTTTTGGTAACAAACTAAACCAAAAATGTTTACAAAAAAGACTTGTTGTTTTTGGCAACGGAAAACTAAACCAAAAATGTTTACAAAAAAGCCTTGTTGTTTTTGGTAACAAACTAAACCAAAAATGTTTACAAAAAAGCCTTGTTGTTTTTGGTAACAAACTAAACCAAAAATGTTTACAAAAAAGCCTTGTTGTTTTTGGTAACAAACTAAACCAAAAATGTTTACAAAAAAGACTTGTTGTTTTTGGCAACGGAAAAAAACAAAAATGTTTACAAAAAAGCCTTGTTGTTTTTGGTAACAAACTAAACCAAAAATGTTTACAAAAAAGCCTTGTTGTTTTTGGTAACAAACTAAACCAAAAATGTTTACAAAAAAGACTTGTTGTTTTTGGCAACGGAAAAAACCAAAAATGTTTACAAAAAAGACTTGTTGTTTTTGGTAACAAACTAAACCAAAAATGTTTACAAAAAAGACTTGTTTTAGTGAAAACCTCAAAAAAATTTTTTAAACACATAAAATATGTTTATCTAAATAAAATTAAAGTATGTTGCTCTTTGCAACACAAATGTTACATTGGCAATTTAGTTCATTCTATTATATATTGTAATATATTTTTTGTACGCTACAGTTGGTAGACACCCACATGTGTTATTAAAACATTTATTTTATTACCCAAGTTTTCTTTTTGGTGTACACATCGAATGTCTTTTGTGTTGTATTTGTTTAGTCGAGTGGTGTGGTCTGTAATTGTTAGTATGTTGGCTTTGGTTTATGTTAGCCTTGAGACTTGTTTTGAAGCTACATTTGAAGGGAGACCTTTTCTTGGGTCGTTATGTGAACATTGAGTTATCTAAATTTACATGAAATCATATGTTTGGAGATCGAGAAGCACGTGTGTATAAATGCCTACATTAACCAGGGCCATTACTTGGCCACCAACACTCCTAAAAAACCAAAGAGCAAACACAAACTAATCATTTTGCATAAAATTTTATTTCATCCCCAAAAAAAGCACTATAATAAATCATATTGTGCCACCCTCAAATTAAACAAAAAAATGGCCCAACAAATTGGCCAATGTAACAATCATTAACAAAACTAAACCAAATTAAACAAAAAAACAAAAAATTAAGTTGGTGGTGGTGCCTGAAGCAGTGTGGTGAGCACTGTTAAGGTTCCTGCCATCAAATGGTGGGCCAATAGTTCCATCTGGTCTGGGGTTAGCTGTAGAGTTGTGGTCAAGTGGCCCATTAGGATCATATCTTGTGTCTGAGGCTGCTGATGATGCAGGGTGTTGAACCTTGGAAATGTCCCAGACAGAAGATGTTGTGCCAATAGTCTCATCTGCTCTGGGGTCAGCCTAAGAATTTGGGCAACGTGTGCCATTAACATGAGATGGGATAGTTGCTGCTCCGAGGCTATTTGATGCTGCTGGTGGTGCAAGGGTTGTGAAGATGTGTGGGGAGTGGTGGTTGATTGGTTGTTGTGGTCCACGGTGCGGGGGCAAACGACATGTCGCATTGGTGACAAAAAATAAGAACGGCCTGGGTAAGAGTGAAGTGATAAAGGTGTGGAGGGAATGTAGTCAGGTGGAAGGGGTACTGTGGAACCAGTGCGCATTGAGGTTGTGCAGGAGGATTGCTCATTGAGGGGTGTGGGAGTCCGAACGGAGTGTGAAGTGCTAGGAGTGGCTACAGGAGGAATTGTCCCATCCCCAGCTGCCTGACAAGTGGCCAACACTGGCATTACCCTCCCACTACCACAACCTGCAGTGGCAGGTGAGTGAGATGTTTGGGAGGGCTCTGCCAATGGGGCATCTTCAGATCCAAACAGGCATTGGCGTGTGGCCAGCACCTGAGTGTCAACACTTTGCCGATCCCGTTGATGCTGGTCTGCTAAACTTACCAAGCTGTTACGCATATCCTGTTGAACCTGTAACATATCCTGGTGAACCTGTACCATTGTTGCTACAGATTCCTGTATGAGCCCGAGCAGACGTACTGCCTCAGTAGATTGCTGAGTACGCCTCCTTAACTCATTTTGGATCCGATACTCATCAAGCAGCCTCTCGGCTACATCCAGCATAGATGGACGAAGTTGGGTAGGTGACAATCCCTCTGCATCTAAGGCTACCTGAAAGCAGAATAAATAGACCAAATCATTATCAAACATCATGACTAAATATTTCAGATTAGTTTGACAACTTAACACCCCAAGCAGAACGTTGAAAAGTTTGATGTGCTTCTAATGAGTACTTGTTCATTGTAAGATTATCCAAGCTAGCAACACTTCTGATAATGGGTACATATTATATTGGTAGGACTAATATGACAAAGGCAAAAAAGATTCAACATGAAGGTGTTCCCAATTAACCCTGGTGTGGTAGGTTGTTTATGCTTTTGGTAAATTTGTTACTACACCAATGACTTTATACATCTACGTATGTTGTCTAAAATCTTGCCATCAATCGGCTAGAGGACAACCCAACCAAACGATACCCATGAATTTGGACCTGGAAAATCAAAGACTGGCCGGACTTTAAAGATCCTGGATGTTTTTGGAACATTAGTGGCACACCAAATTAGAACTCTTGTTGTGCTGGTGCATCGTCAGAATGTCATAGCACTAATTTAACACACACAATGTAAGCCACATCTAGTCCAAAATCAATGCTACCATTGAAATGTTACATGTGCACATTGTTCCCTTATATCACATACCACAGCACTGGATGCAGAATCGTCGCCAGCTCCTGATCCAACTCCAGCTGCAACGTCAAGAGGGGCCTGATGTTCTTTTAAAAACAAAAAAAAAAAAAAAACATGTTTAGTACATAACCTTAGTCAGTAATGATTATGGCCAGATTGCCCTCCTAGCTTCATGAATGAAGCATTGAGGCCAAACATTCAAAAGTGCTTTCCTGGGCTCATAGGACACTTGCTAAACCCTCCCAAAGGTTAAGAAGGTTTGGTCTGCCTACTAATGACGGCACCCATTAATGCTGTCAACTGTGTTTTGCAGGGTAAACATCTAAAAGGCAACACTCTTTCATAAGAAAAAACATGTGTGTTAATGGGGTTAATAAGATTCCAAAAAACATTATTTGGCTAGACATACCAACACCTTCCTCCAGGCCTAGCTGCACTGGGTGTGTTCCCTGCTGCGGATCTTCTGTAAAGGACATAGCAATATGAGCTATCTTGGAAAAAAAAAAACATCTACATTGTTTGGCACAGTATGATATTGGACCTACCAGGAGGAGGGTCAGCACTGATGTCAACACCTGTGAGTCCGTCTGGTTCGCCAAGCTGCATGGGCTGTGGAGGGGCTGAGATCCGTGCTACAGATGAACAAATTGCAGGTTGGGGAAAACAAAAAAAGGACAATTGGAAGGGCAAGTATCACATTCTATTAATGTCACACATAGGATAGTAGTTAATCTTTTCCAAACAACTCACACAATTGACATCCAAGATAATATCCTACCTCGGTGCAAAGCATCCGAATCTAAGTCCTCTCTGGTAAAGATGGTATCAGGTCCTATGATGTTCAAGAAAGGTAATTGATAATCCCAGAGAGAACTTCGTGCACGTTCATCCAGCCGACCTTGTCGGTCATAAAGACCCTCCGCAGCCCATGCAATTAGCTTCTTCCGAACGGACCCACAGATGTCGTTGACCTTCTTCCGCACACTGTCACGGTGGCGAGGTGCTTCACCCAGTGCATTTACAGCATCCCGGATTTCATCCCACAATCTGTTCTTCTCTGTTACTGAGTAAGACGCGGCCCTGGTCCCATGTATCGCCTGATATCTGGCCATATAGGCGTGGACCAGGGCACAGCACTGATTGTGGGTGAAACGGGGAAGCCGGGATAATGTGGACAAGCTGACTCTGGTGGACGGACCCGCTCCAGGACTACTGTCAGAAGAGCCAGCTTGTCCACTTGGTGTGTTACCACCTCCCCCGGCTTCCTCCTCCGGGATGGGGATGGTGGACTCCCTCATGGATACAGCTGGAGCCTCCCTCACACCAGAGCCAGACGATCTGCCCACCCTGCCCCCCCTGCCCCCCCTGGCCACCCTGGCCACCCTGGCCACCCTGGCCACCCTGCCCCTTCTCATCCTTCCAGTGGGTGGGGCCATGGGAGCACGAGGTGGGCAGAGAATCTGGCTGTCCAGCAGCAGCAAAGAGCCCCAAACTCCTAAATCTGAAATGACAAAAGAGAAAACAGAAAAAACAGGATTTGCAGATTGCTCTTCATATACAGTATAATTAGTGAACAGTTACAGAACACACTTACCTAATGGCACAAACAGACTTGGTGGTGGTGGTGGTGGTGGTGGTAGTAGTGGGCAAAGAGCAGAAGAGGCTGCAAAGAAATGGAAAAAAAAAACACATAAGAAAACGCATATGGGTACAAATCACACGAGGCCCTCCAAACACTTACCTAATGGCACAAACACGGTGGTGGTGGTGGTGGCAAAAAAAGCAGAAGAGGCTGCAAAGAAATGGAAAAAAAAAACACATAAGAAAACGCATATGGGTACAAATCACACGAGGCCCTCCAAACACTTACCTAATGGCACAAACACGGTGGTGGTGGTGGTGGTGGCAAAAAAAGCAGAAGAGGCTGCAAAGAAATGGAAAAAAAAAACACATAAGAAAACGCATATGGGTACAAATCACACGAGGCCCTCCAAACACTTACCTAATGGCACAAACACGGTGGTGGTGGTGGTGGTGGTGGCAAAAAAAGCAGAAGAGGCTGCAAAGAAATGGAAAAAAAAAACACATAAGAAAACGCATATGGGTACAAATCACACGAGGCCCTCCAAACACTTACCTAATGGCACAAACACGGTGGTGGTGGTGGTGGTGGCAAAAAAAGCAGAAGAGGCTGCAAAGAAATGGAAAAAAAAAACACATAAGAAAACGCATATGGGTACAAATCACACGAGGCCCTCCAAACACTTACCTAATGGCACAAACACGGTGGTGGTGGTGGCAAAAAAAGCAGAAGAGGTTGCAAAGAAATGGAAAAAAAAAAAACACATAAGAAAACGCATATGGGTACAAATCACACGAGGCCCTCCAAACACTTACCTAATGGCACAAACACGGTGGTGGTGGTGGTGGTGGTGGCAAAGAGCAGAAGAGGCTGCAAAGAAATGGAAAAAATACACATAAGAAAACGCATATGGGTACAAATCACACAAGGCCCTCCAAACACTTACCTAATGGCACAAACAGACTTGGTGGAGGGGGGGTGGTGTAATCCTTTATAGGCAAAAGGAGGCTGCAAACATTAAACATACATGAGAAATCGCATGACCTACATACGTGCACATAATAAATTACAGTTATCAGGAAAGCAAAAATGGTGTCTTTGGAAGCTGGGAAGGTAAGGGGGCAGGTTTAGATGCCAAATCTAGACTGCACACCTTTAACAAACATGAGAAAACACATGTCCAAACCACATGCACATGGGGCCAACTGCCAATGATTAAAAGACACTTGAGGGGTTCCCAAGCTATTGTGGGTTGGAGGGGATTCACCATAGACAACTTAAGCACACCCAAGATAAGTACAAATTCTGTCCTTCCTTTTTTTGGGGAGAGAGAGATACAATTGTCTTACCTCCAGATAATGTAGGTTGTGGGTCACAGGGTCTTGCTAGCACATAAGAAACATCGATCTATAACATCCAGCAGCCATATTGGCCATGTGCTCCTTTTATAGCTGGCTCACAGGTGTGATAATTAGCGGCCGTTTCTATATATATCTGCGCATTCGCGAATTTGCGCGTTCAAAATGGAGGACGATATCCCAGACGCATTAGATGGTGCAATGCTGGCATTTATCGGTGCCTTGTTTGAGGAGGCCCTAGCACAGGAGGCAGCAGAAGGTGGGGAAGCTGCAGCAGAAGGTGGGGAAGCTGCAGCAGCAGCAGCACCTCCAGCAGCAGCACCTCCAGTCCGTGTGCCCTTACCTCGCCAGCCACGCATTTTTGCTCCAAGGATCTATTTGGACAAGCTGCGGAATTCTGATGTCAGGAGGAAGTTCCGGCTCGAGCGAGGAACTATTCTACACCTCTACCAGCTCATAGCAGACAAAATTGACCCGGACACACAGCGCGGCCATGCGGTGCCCGGCATGGCCAGATTGCTGGCCACTTTGTATATTTTAGGGCGTGGCAGCTTCCAAGCCACTTCGGGAAGTATCATGGGCATTAGCCAGCCCACAGTTTCAAGGGTGTTCATGTTGGTCATTAATGCCATAGTCGATATAGTGCCCAATTTTATCCACTGGCCACAGAATGAAAATGAGTGGAATGAAGTCAAGTTGGGTTTCTACCTGCGGGCACACATGCCGCAAATCCTAGGGGCAATCGATGGCACCCACATAGCCATTAGGCCACCAAGGAGCCACGAAAGTGAGTACCGGAACCGCAAGCAGTACCACTCCGTGAACGTCCAATTAGTGTGTGACGCCAAACAGCGCATCATGAGTGTCAACACTGGTCACCCAGGGTCGTGCCATGATTCCAGTATGTTAAGAACCAGTACTCTGTACGAGGTGTTTGAAAGTGGACAAATGCCCCAAGGGTGGCTTATTGGTAAAGTATTTTGTCTTAACAACATAAACTGTAAGATTACATAGACATAGGAATAAGCTACATCGGTGTACACCCTGATTTAAGCAAAGCCTACCTAAAATGGATGTATTAGGAGTTGTCAGGCTGTTCACACACAACCAGATCAGCAGCTTAGCAGCTCACAAAAGAAAGATTTGCAAAGTTGTCTTTGAGTCCAATGAAGGTGGTTAACCAATGTGTAAATGGTGTCCTCTAGCCACCCAAAGAAAACCTACAAATGATTCCAATGGTATTGCCATATCCCCAAAGTACTTTGCATAAGTGAGTCAATATTGGTTTCCTCACTCTAGTTGCAGATATATTCCAGAAGTAAGACCTAGGCTAATGTAATAGGAACAAAATAGGGGCCAAGTTGGAACTTGCAAGAGAAACCCACCACTTTGTGTGTCCTTTTTCCCATTTGTATTAGTGATTTAGGCAGTTAGACAGAGTTGAGATGTTTCATATGAGTTTTTGCAAACAGACGAGCAGGTTGTTTAGTAAAATGCCTAATTGTCTCCCATTTTGAGGAGTCATCTAAAGTCACATGATAGGAAGAACTAATGTATATTTTTCTTATTTTTCAGGGGATGCTGGTTACCCGCAGCTGACGTGGCTGATGGCTCCAATCAGGTACCCCCAGGGCCCAGCAGAGAGGAATTACAACAGGGCCTTGCGGAGAAGCCAGAGTATCATTGAGTTGACCATAGGTCTTCTCAAATCCCGGTTTCTCTGCTTTGCCCGGCCTGGGGGTGAACTCCTGTACTCTCCTACAAAGGCTTCCAAGATCATCCTGGCGTGCTGCGTGTTGCACAACATGTGCGTTGCCCTGGATGAATCTTGGGAGCTGACGGAGGAGAGGGAGCCAGAGGTCCGTCAGCCGGCGGCCCCCAGGCGGCGGAGCACCGCTGCAGGTATGGCCACCCGGAATACCCTGGTTGCTAGCCACTTTACATGTAAGTACTGTAACCGGTCAAGATAGGGCATGTGTATTAATTAGCTAGTTAGCAGAGGTGCCACTCACAGGGAGACAGAGGGTCATTATCATCTGCCAATGACACTTGCCATTGTAGATAAAGTGTAGTCAACATTGGTAAAATTGTGTTACTTGAGCAAAAACATGCACCTCTAACCATAAACATGTTGGTATTGTGAATAGTGTAAAGGGCTGAGAAGAGCTGGCAGGTGTTTATTTGTGTCTATGCCACCTGTGTAGTTATTGATAACATGAACGGCTGCTTGGTATCTTATGGTGTTGTAATTTTCCAGAACATCAACATCTTGGAATCATGGCACGTACCATGGGAAGCCTGTGGTGATGGGCTGTCTGGCGTCACAGGTGTGTATTCAAATGTTTACATTAATGATTTCTGGTTTGTGTAAGTTGGCATAAAATGTGTTATTTCACTCGTGATGTCGAAATTAAATGAAGTTCAGAATGAAGCAAACAGGCATTAAGAAGTGATTTTCATAATGAAATGTCTTATCCTTTGTTTTATTTTTCCAGGAGTGGTACTGCTTGCGGGTGTAGGTGGTAGAAACCCACCTTGATGGACTCCACTCATCTTCTTTTGTGGTCAGTGGATATTTGGTAAGGCACATGGCCAATGACCAACATGAACACCCTGGAACTTCGAAAGTGGCTTGGAAGCTGACCAGCAACCTTGCCATGCCTGTCCCCTATGAGCTGGTAGAGGTGCCGAATGGATTCTGAACTCTGCCTGAAGTTGTGGAAGACATCAGAATCCCGTAGCCATGGAGCAAAGATCGTGGTCTGGCGCTGTAAAGGCACACGGACTGGAGAGTGAGAATATTATTTTGCTGCATCCCTCCTTCTGCTGTCATTCTCAAATAAATAAAGACTTTAGAATTGAACATGTGTTTTTTTGTTTTGTGTGGGTGCCTACAGACAAAAGGGCCATCCACACTGTAAGATTTAGAGAAGACTTTATCCTTCAGATTGACATTTTCTATGTAGTGCAAGGGCCTGCCTGATTGCATCCAAATTGAAAGTGTTGAGGTTTGAGCTTATATTATATGGTTTGGTTAAGTCTACAGGAAAAAGTCTAGACAAATTGTTAGTGTATGGCCCATTAAGCTGCCAAGGCCGGAGTTTTGCACTTTGCATGCTGCTTGTACTGGTGATGTGAGGGGTTGTAATGTAGAGTAGGGATGTGACAGTGTTGTGTTGAGGTGTGAGGCAAATGTAGTGTTGGACTATGAGGGTCTGTGTTGTTGAAATATGGAGAGAGTCCAATATCAGACACCTATGTTTATTGGTCAAGAAATTGTAAGAACCATGGTAAATATGTAAAGAATTGCATCTCGATAAAACTAGGACCACACTCATAAAATCAAAATTGTGTTGTTTCCATTGATGTGCTTGAAATTTGGGTAGGACACCCCCCCCCCCCCAAATTCAAGATAGTTAAAAAAAACTGTTAAAAAAAATGAGAGTGAAAAGAGATCCCAAGTGTAGTGATGTGATTTGAACCCATGACATTGTTAACTGCAGTGAAGTTGCAAAGCACTTAGCTATTGTGCAGAATAAAGCTGTATGGTGGAAAAAAAGGAGTGTGTTAAGGCTAAAAAGCACATATAGCTAAAGAACTAAACATTGTATGGAATGTGGGAAGAAGACCATGGTAAAATTGTGAGGTTTCATCTTGCCCTGAAGTAGGGTAGGGGTTTGGTCACTTGCCTTTGGTACTTTCAATCATAAGATCGATTCGACACACAGACAAGATCAAAAAAACACTTAAAATGGTGTAAGCTTGCAAGCGCTTCTGAGTGTAACATTATTTAGCAATATATATGATGTAATCCGTTACATTTTAGCAATATAAACAAAAAAAGAAAATAAAAAAAGTAGGTGGAGATGGTAAGCCTCGAACCTACAGCAGAGGGAGATGAATTACAGACGTGTGATGTGTGCACTAATCCACTACCCCACATCGCTATGTGAAACTGCTATAAGCACGAAGACATAAGTTTGCGAATTGGCGAAGCCGCGATCGTAAGTGAATCCCGCTGACGGCGGAATTCATTATTGCTGTTTCACTAGCCAATTCGCCGCAGCGCCAGTTAATTGATTTGAACGCGGCGAAACTGAAACACGTCATAGATGTTTGAAGCTGCAGTTTCTTTAAATCCGGCCCTATGTAACTATGTAACTATGTTAAAAATATTGTTATTTTTTCAAAATAAACGCTCTTTTTTTGTTTATAGAGCAAAAAGTAAAAATCGCACAGTTGATCAAATACCACCAAAAGAAAGCTCTGTTTGTGAGAAAAAAAGGACGTAAATTTTGTTTGGATACAGCGTCGCACGACCGCGCAATTGTCAGTTAAAGTCGCACAGCGTCAAATCGCAAAAAGTGGCCTGGACGTAAGACAGCAAAATCCTCCGGTGGTAAAGTGGTTAAAAGCAGAATACCGATAGGTTCAGAGTCTGGTGTGCTGATTGAGTGTGGTCCGCGGTCCCGCTCCATTCACCGAGCGCCAGAAAACTCCTTCCCCATCAAAACACAGATACTAGTGGACGCCGTATAGCCACGCACCGACGCGTTTCGTCATTTCCGACTTCCTCACGGGGGCATGGCTATACGGCACGGCAGTCCAGTTAAATATGGAGCCCATGGCCCGCCCACCTCCGGAAAAACCGGAAGTGGCACGGACACAGGAAGTGATCATCAGCTCGTAGCCCGCTGCATACTGGGAACTGTCAGCAAAGGACGACCTTGCTGTTTACAACCTCCCTATGTTGGTACTCCATACATAGCGATATCAGCATAACACCATACACCGATTGCTTCAGCCATATTGCTCCCTCTAATGGTCAAACCAATATGGTTAATACATGTATAATTAAAATTATAATAAAGCATTATGAAACACTAAAACATTTTCAAAGATGTCAAACAATCTCAACCAACCTGATCCCGATATACAGGTGGCCAAGCTGATGTTATAAATAAACACATCTAATATGCTTCATACATATAACACAAGATGTAGAGTAATAACACATATACATCATATAGATAAGGACAATAAAAGACAATACATACCCCAGCATATTAAATAAAACTAAAGCTGGAATAAATATATAAATACATTAGCTATTTGCGCCCAATGTCAAAACATAATAAATACCCCATAATACACTTATACATAAAATATATAAAGTCCATAATGGAATCCATATATAAAATATTTTCTATGTATAAAAATTATATGAGTTATATAAAATATAGAGCTGGGTGAGATAAACACAATAAATAGATAAAATATAAATCTATCTCACCCAGCACACCAGACTCTGAACCTATGTGTTATTTCCTAAGTACCCTAACTACACTGCATATCCCTTTCCTCACACTAATAATTGCAAAATGACACTGGAGCAGAAGGAGTAACAGAAATGCTTCCACTCTATTGCACAGCCTCTCTATTACAGTGCTAGAGATTTGGTGGGGCTATGTTATATATTGGGGGGCGTATTCACTCCTGGTTGGCCTCTGGACCCCCTAGTCACTCCAATCGGCTTTTACTGATGTTTCTGGGCCAATCATGGGCTTTTAAAGCCCAGTTCCTGTCCCATTGCATTTTGGGCGGTTCTGGTGGCCGAATTCCGAACTTTTACTGCAAAAAGTTCAGAATTCGGATGAATTTCGAACAGCCAATGTTTGGGTCGAACCGATGGTCGACCCGAACCGTTCGATCATCCCTAGTGGTAATAACCACCTCATTGCAGTAGAGCTGATAAAGTTCATCTGTAATTTTAGCCTTTGCAAGTAAAATATCCCCTTTTGTGATGGCACTACTGTCACAAGGTCACTACATTGCCTTGTTTTGTGAACTTCATCTCTGACAAAAGATTAAAGCAGGGACATAGAGGACATTTTCACAGGTCAGAAAGATCTAGTGACATCTAGTGATCTTGTTTTTTGCACACAAAGCATTCACGTGTTTCCTTTAGTGCATGTTACTGTTTTTATTCCTATTTTTCGTCTTTAACCACTTTAAGACCGGAAGGATTAGCCCCCTTAATGACCAGGCCAATTCCGCAGTCGTGCAATGCTGTACCCAAACAAAATTGACGTCCTTTTTTCCACAGATAGAGCTTTCTTTTAGTGGTATTTGATCACCTGTGCTTTTTATATTTTTTGCGCTATAAACAAAAGAAGAGCGACAATTTTGAAAAAAAAAAAAAAATAATAATATTTTTCACATTCTGCTATATGACATTCTCAAAAAAAAAAATTTATTTTTTTAACATTTTAGGCCAATTTGTTTTCTGCTACATATGTTTGGTAAAAAAAAAAAAAAAGGAAAAAAAAAATCGCAATAAGCATATTTTGATTGGTTTGCGCAAAAGGTATCGCGTCTACTAATTACGGGAAATATTTATGTCATTTTTTTTTGTTTTACTAGTAATGGCGGCAATCTGTGATTTTTTGCGTTACTGAGACATTGTGGTGGAGACAGATCGGACCCCCTGACTGACATTTTTGACACTTTTGGGGGGGATCAGTGCTAAAATATGCACTGTTACTGTACTAATGACACTGGCAGGGAAGGGGTTAACACTATGGGTGATCAAGGGGTTAAATATGAGGCTAGGGGAGTGATTCTAACTGTGGGGGGGGGGGTGGCTTCCGAAATGACCATAGACACATGTGATCCTATATAAAAGGATCACATGAGCTCTCTGATCATTTCAGGGAGAAGGACGGTCGGCTGTGTTTACAACGGAACAATCGCGGGTGTCAGGCAGCAATCGGAGCCGCCTGACACATGCATCAGCTTCCCCACTGACATAGACCTACATCGCTTTGCCCAGGAGCGACTGACTGCCTCAGTAAATCTGCAGTAGGCGGTCGTTAAAGCGGAGTTCCGGCCACAAAAAAAATGTTTCAATAAACATACCCCGGGGACAGTCAGGGCTAGTACATTCCACAATGGCTAGCCTCTGATCTGTCCCAGGTCGCACATACCTGCAATAAGAAATACTCACTTTTAAAATTTTCTTCTCCAGTGTTGCCATCTCTGTTGTGGGCAGCTGAAGCCAGCGCGATCCTCTTCTGCGTCCTCTTCCGCGCCTTCTTCTCCCAGAATGCGCCTTCACCGGCCCCTCTCGTCACTTCAGCGGTGCACCGGAAGTGACGAGCGGGGCTGGTGCCGTCGCATTGATTCCTGGGAGAGATGACGTTCAGCTCCCAGGAATCAGTGCGGGCAGCGGCCGCCGAGGGAGGAAGTGGAAGACAGGTGAGTATTTCTTTCTACAATTACAAGGTAAGTAAAAAAAAAAAAAATATCCTAACTATCCAATTCTGTTTCAGGTGGGGAAAAGCAAGCAGATGGCCACAAAATCGGTTATGTCGATTTTGTGGCCGGAACTCCGCTTTAAGTGGTTAAAGCAGACTCTGCGACAGAAGCACCGGCATTATTTTCTTTTTTTTCACAAAAAAGTTTTTATTGAGATAAAACATCATAGAGCATAACAAAACATCGACTTCAGTCCAATACAATAGTCTATTACAGAATAAGGCATCTGTGGTCATGAGTAGGGTTGAGCGGACACCTAGATGTCCGTGTTCGACGGGTTCGGCCGAACTTTAAAAAAAAGTCCGGGTCCGTGTCCCGGACTTTTACCGAACTTTTCCCGGACACCGAACCCCATTGAAGTCAATGGGGACCCGAACTTTAAGGCACTAAATGGCTCTAAAACACCAAAGGAAAGGGCTAGAGTGCTGCAAATGGCAGCAAAACGTAATTAAGAGCATGGCAAGTGCTCTGCAAACAAATGTGGATAGGGAAATAACTTAAAACAACAAAAAAAAACAGAAAAATAAAACAATGTTCTTCTTCATCTCTGAAGGACGAGGCCCATATGGAGTAGGAGGGAGGTTGAGGTGGTGGTGGATGTGGCGGTGACATAGGCGTGCGCACAGGGTGTGCTGGGTGTGCCTGGGCACACCCTAATCACCTAGGGCACATAGCATTGCCAGTGAGGAGATGGGAAAGATCTCCCTGGGACCTGCTCTGCTCTATTTCTCCTTGCCTACAGGTACATGGCCCCGATACATTACTCTCCCTGCTGGCAAACACATGCATGTGTATTTCAACTTTGGGGTGCACACCTTAATGCAATAGGCTGCGCACACCTATGGGCGGTGTAGGTGGAAGCGGCGGTGGAGGAGGACCAGGGCCGGATTAACAGCATCATGGGCTTGGTGCTGAGGATTTTGAAGGGCCTTAGGGCCGTGCCTTGCCATGCACCCAGAGGAGGAAGGGTGCAGCCATGCATGCCTAATTCAACATGGGATGCTGTCTCTGAAGCCCATAAACACATCCATGCATCGCCAACTGTCCCTCCTTGTCCGGCCTTCACGCTGTGTGGGGAGGTTCTGAGGGTGCTGCCTGGGGAAGCGAGCATAGAAGCCAGACTTCTGTGTTTACAAGTGACAGAAGAGCGGTAACAGTGAATATGGCCAACCCGGGGCCTATATAAAAGGTAGGGGCCTGGAGCTGCAGCTCCAATAGACCCTACATTAATCTGGCCCTGAGGAGGAGGACGAGGTAGCCAACACTGCTTCTTTTCACAAATTTTAAATGAGGGTACACCCCAAAAGAGTGAGAAAGAGCAAAAATGGAACAATGGGTGGGTAAGGTCGGTATCCATTGCTATTCTGCATAAGGTACGGAAAAGTCCCGTGGGATCCATGCCTGGTTCATTTTAATGAACGTGAGCTTGTCCACATTGTCTCTGGACAGGCGGCTGCGCTTGTCTGTTATAACGCCCCCAGCCGTGCTAAATACCCGTTCAGATAATACATTGGCTGCAGGGCACGCCAGCACCTCCAAGGCGTAAAGGGCAAGCTCAGGCCATGTGCCCAATTTGGAGACCCAGAAGTTGAAGGGGGCAGACCCGTCATTCACTACATGTAGGCGTGTGCACACATACTGCTCCACCATGTTGGTAAAATGCTGCCTCCTGCTAAGACGTTCCATCTGAGCTGCTGGTGCTGCTGTTTGTTGTGGCGTGCTGACAAAGCTTTTCCACATTTCGGCCATGCTAACCCTGCCTTCTGAGGTGCTGGCGGTGCCCTGGTTGCGTTGGCGACCTCCTCCTCCTCCTCCTCTGCCTTGTGCTTCCACTGTGGCCCCGCTGTCAGATGGGAATGCCAGCAGCATGGCGTCTACCAGCGTGCGCTTGTACTCGCGCATCTTGCGATCGCGCTCCAGTGAGTGAATTAAGGACGGTACGTTGTCCTTGTAACGGGGATCCAGCAGCGTGGCCACCCAGTAATCAGCACAAGTTAGAATGTGGGCAACTCGGCGGTCGTTGTGGAGACACTGCAGCATGTAATCGCTCATGTGTGCCAGGCTGCCCAGAGGCGACGAAAGGCTGTCCTCTGTGGGAGGTGTATGGTCCGTGTCCTCTGTATCCCCCCAGCCACGCACCAGTGATGGCCATGAGCTGGCCTGGGTGCCACCCTGCTGTGAACATGGTTCCATCTCCTCCTCCAGCTCCTCCTCCTCCTCATCCTCCTCATCCTCCAGAACTGTGCCCCTGCTGGACAATTGCGTCCCTGGCGTTTGTGTGTGCAGGAACCCACCCTCGGAGCCCCTTGCGAATGACTGCCCTGAAAGCCTTGGAAATGTTACCTCTTCATCCTCCTCCTCCTCCTCATCCTGTGCCACATCCTCTTCCATCATCGCCCGAATTGTTTTTTCAAGGAGGCATAGAAGTGGGATAGTTAAGCTGAGAACGGCGTCATTGCCACTGGCCATGTTGGTGGAGTACTCAAAACAGCGCAACAAGGCACACAGGTCTCGCATGGAGGCCCAGTTATTGGTGGTGAAGTGGTGCTGTTCCGCAGAGCGACTCACGCGTGCGTGCTGCAGCTGAAACTCCACTATGGCCTGCTGCTGCTCGCACAGTCTTTCCAGCATGTGCAAGGTGGAGTTCCACCTTGTGGGCACGTCACATATGAGGCGGTGAGCGGGAAGGCCGAAGTTACGCTGCAGCGCTGCCAGGCGAGCAGCAGCAGGGTGAGAACGCCGAAAGTGCGCACAAACGGCCCGCACTTTCTGCAGCAGCTCTGACATATCGGGGTAGTTTTTAAGGAACCTCTGCACCACCAAATTCAGCACATGCGCCAGGCAAGGGATGTGCGTCAAACCGGCTAGGCCCAGAGCTGCTATGAGATTTCGCCCGTTATCGCACACCACCAGGCCGGGCTTGAGGCTCGCTGGCAGCAACCACTCATTTGTCTGCTGTTCCATGCTCCTCCACAACTCCTGCGCGGTGTGTGGTTTGTCCCCCAAACAGGCAAGTTGTAAAACTGCCTGCTGTCGTTTACCCCTGGCCGTGCTGAAGTTGGTGGTGAAGGTGTTACGCTGTCCGGATGAGGAGGCGGTAGAGGATGAGGAAGCGGAGTAGGAGGAGTTAGGAACAGGAGGCAAACTGAAGCGCCCTGCAATCCTCGGTGGTGGAAGGACATGCGCCAAATTGCTATCCGCCTCAGGCCCATCCGCCACTGCATTTACCCAGTGTGCCGTTAGGGAGATATAACGCCCCTGACCGTGCTTACTGGTCCACGTATCCGTAGTTAGGTGGACCTTGGCACAGATGGCGTTGCGCAGTGCACACCTGATTTTTTCCCCCACTTGGTTGTGCAGGGAAGGGATGGCTTGCCTGGAAAAGTAGTGGCGGCTGGGCACGACGTACTGTGGGACAGCCACCGACATAAGGTTTTTAAAACTGTGCGTCTCCACCAGACGGAATGACAGCATTTCAAAGGCCAATAATTTTGAAATGCTGGCATTCAGGGCCAGGGATCGCGGGTGGGTAGGGGGGTACTTCCTCTTCCTCTCAAGTGTTTGGGAGATGGAAAGCTGAACGCTTCCACGGGACATTGTGGAGATGGTTGTTGGTGACCCAGGTGGTGGTGTTGCTGACAGATCGTCTGTTTGCGGGGTGGCAGGTGCCGGTATCACTACAGATGTGGCTGGAGCGGCCGAGACTGCAGCAGAAGAGGAAGCAGGATGAGCCAGAGACGTTTCTTGGTTTTGAAGGTGTGTACTCCACTGCAGCTCGTGCTTTGCACTTAGATGCCTGATCATGCAGGTTGTGCTCAGGTTGAGAAGGTTCATGCCTCGCTTCAAGCTCTGATTGCACAGGGTGCAAACCACTCGTGTCCTGTCATCAGCACATTTTCTAAAGAACTTCCACGCTAGAGAACTCCTTTGAGCTGACTTTGGTGCGCTCGTTCCCTTGCTGCGTTGGGCAGTAGCGGGCGTAGTGTCTAGGGCACGGCCGCTCCGCTTCTGCACCCTGCTCCCTCTTCTGCTGTGCTGGTGGCTCTGTGCGACCACCGCCTCTTCCTCCAAACTACTCAGTTCACCTGCATGACGTTCATTCCATGTGGGGTCGAGGACCTCATCGTCCTCCACATCATCTTCCACCCAGTCTTCACCCCTGCCCTCCTTGTCGGTCTCCACAATGCTGAACGCCGCAGCAGTTGGCACCTGCGTTTCGTCATCATCGGAGACGTGCTGCGATGATCCTTGCATGTACTCATCTTGAGGAATAAGTGGTTGGGCATCGCTGCACTCAATCTCTTCCACTTCTGGGGCAGGGCTAGGTGGATGGCCCTGGGAAACCCTGCTGACAGAGTCCTCAAAAAGAATAAGAGACTGCTGTATGGCTTGGGGCTCAGACTGCTGGCCTGATTTGCAAGGGGGTGAGGTGAAAGACGGTTGGACATTGGCTGCAGGTGCCAACTCTGACCTTTCTGCAGTAGACTGGGTGGGAGACAATGTGAAGGAACTGGAGGCACTGTCAGCAGCAAACCAATCTACTATCGCCTCAACTTGTTCTGGCCTCATCACTTCTAGGGGCGTTTGATGCCCTACCAAATACTGATGCAGGTTCTGTCGCCTACTCACACTTGAGGAAGGTGTTTCACTTGTGCGTGTAGCTGGCACAGATCGACCATGTCCTCTCCTTGCAACAGGAGCTCTACCAGCAGCACCACGACCCAGGCCACGGCCCTTATTTGACGGTCTCCTCATATTTCTGTAATTTAAGATCTTGCCCTAGAAAGGTTTTTATTGAATAGCGGAATAGGAAATATGATCAAAAAAAGTGTATGTATCTCGCACGTACACAACCACACTAGGCCCCAATTACTATTGTTTGTACCCCTAAAAGGCTAGATGAGGAGTAGGGGGGGTATGGAACAGGCAGCACCCTCAAACCTTCAGAAGTATGAGATGAACCCCAACAACTTGGAAAGGTGGATCTCTCTCACACGTACCAACACAGACTATCCCCCAATTTAACTGATCCCCAGAGGTTTTTGATTAAATAGCGGAATAGAAAATATGATCCCAAAAAAGTGTATGTATATCACACGTACACAACCACACTAGGCCCCAATTACTATTGTTTGTACCCCTAAAAGGCTAGGAGTAGGGGGGAGTATGGAACAGGCAGCACCCTCAAACCTTCAGAAGTATGAGATGAACCCCAACAACTTGGAAAGGTGGATCTCTCTCACACGTACCAACACAGACTATCCCCCAATTTAACTGATCCCCAGAGGTTTTTGATTAAATAGCGGAATAGAAAATATGATCCCAAAAAAGTGTATGTATATCACACGTACACAACCACACTAGGCCCCAATTACTATTGTTTGTACCCCTAAAAGGCTAGGAGTAGGGGGAGTATGGAACAGGCAGCACCCTCAAACCTTCAGAAGTATGAGATGAACCCCAACAACTTGGAAAGGTGGATCTCTCTCACACGTACCAACACAGACTATCCCCCAATTTAACTGATCCCCAGAGGTTTTTGATTAAATAGCGGAATAGAAAATATGATCCCAAAAAAGTGTATGTATATCACACGTACACAACCACACTAGGCCCCAATTACTATTGTTTGTACCCCTAAAAGGCTAGGAGTAGGGGGGAGTATGGAACAGGCAGCACCCTCAAACCTTCAGAAGTATGAGATGAACCCCAACAACTTGGAAAGGTGGATCTCTCTCACACGTACCAACACAGACTATCCCCCAATTTAACTGATCCCCAGAGGTTTTTGATTAAATAGCGGAATAGAAAATATGATCCCAAAAAAGTGTATGTATATCACACGTACACAACCACACTAGGCCCCAATTACTATTGTTTGTACCCCTAAAAGGCTAGGAGTAGGGGGGAGTATGGAACAGGCAGCACCCTCAAACCTTCAGAAGTATGAGATGAACCCCAACAACTTGGAAAGGTGGATCTCTCTCACACGTACCAACACAGACTATCCCCCAATTTAACTGATCCCCAGAGGTTTTTGATTAAATAGCGGAATAGAAAATATGATCCCAAAAAAGTGTATGTATATCACACGTACACAACCACACTAGGCCCCAATTACTATTGTTTGTACCCCTAAAAGGCTAGGAGTAGGGGGAGTATGGAACAGGCAGCACCCTCAAACCTTCAGAAGTATGAGATGAACCCCAACAACTTGGAAAGGTGGATCTCTCTCACACGTACCAACACAGACTATCCCCCAATTTAACTGATCCCCAGAGGTTTTTGATTAAATAGCGGAATAGAAAATATGATCCCAAAAAAGTGTATGTATATCACACGTACACAACCACACTAGGCCCCAATTACTATTGTTTGTACCCCTAAAAGGCTAGGAGTAGGGGGAGTATGGAACAGGCAGCACCCTCAAACCTTCAGAAGTATGAGATGAACCCCAACAACTTGGAAAGGTGGATCTCTCTCACACGTACCAACACAGACTATCCCCCAATTTAACTGATCCCCAAAGGTTTTTGATTAAATAGCGGAATAGAAAATATGATCCCAAAAAAGTGTATGTATATCACACGTACACAACCACACTAGGCCCCAATTACTATTGTTTGTACCCCTAAAAGGCTAGGAGTAGGGGGAGTATGGAACAGGCAGCACCCTCAAACCTTCAGAAGTATGAGATGAACCCCAACAACTTGGAAAGGTGGATCTCTCTCACACGTACCAACACAGACTATCCCCCAATTTAACTGATCCCCAAAGGTTTTTGATTAAATAGCGGAATAGAAAATATGATCCCAAAAAAGTGTATGTATATCACACGTACACAACCACACTAGGCCCCAATTACTATTGTTTGTACCCCTAAAAGGCTAGGAGTAGGGGGAGTATGGAACAGGCAGCACCCTCAAACCTTCAGAAGTATGAGATGAACCCCAACAACTTGGAAAGGTGGATCTCTCTCACACGTACCAACACAGACTATCCCCCAATTTAACTGATCCCCAGAGGTTTTTGATTAAATAGCGGAATAGAAAATATGATCCCAAAAAAGTGTATGTATATCACACGTACACAACCACACTAGGCCCCAATTACTATTGTTTGTACCCCTAAAAGGCTAGGAGTAGGGGGGAGTATGGAACAGGCAGCACCCTCAAACCTTCAGAAGTATGAGATGAACCCCAACAACTTGGAAAGGTGGATCTCTCTCACACGTACCAACACAGACTATCCCCCAATTTAACTGATCCCCAGAGGTTTTTGATTAAATAGCGGAATAGAAAATATGATCCCAAAAAAGTGTATGTATATCACACGTACACAACCACACTAGGCCCCAATTACTATTGTTTGTACCCCTAAAAGGCTAGGAGTAGGGGGGAGTATGGAACAGGCAGCACCCTCAAACCTTCAGAAGTATGAGATGAACCCCAACAACTTGGAAAGGTGGATCTCTCTCACACGTACCAACACAGACTATCCCCCAATTTAACTGATCCCCAGAGGTTTTTGATTAAATAGCGGAATAGAAAATATGATCCCAAAAAAGTGTATGTATATCACACGTACACAACCACACTAGGCCCCAATTACTATTGTTTGTACCCCTAAAAGGCTAGGAGTAGGGGGAGTATGGAACAGGCAGCACCCTCAAACCTTCAGAAGTACGAGATGAACCCCAACAACTTGGAAAGGTGGATCTCTCTCACACGTACCAACACAGACTATCCCCCAATTTAACTGATCCCCAGAGGTTTTTGATTAAATAGCGGAATAGAAAATATGATCCCAAAAAAGTGTATGTATATCACACGTACACAACCACACTAGGCCCCAATTACTATTGTTTGTACCCCTAAAAGGCTAGGAGTAGGGGGAGTATGGAACAGGCAGCACCCTCAAACCTTCAGAAGTATGAGATGAACCCCAACAACTTGGAAAGGTGGATCTCTCTCACACGTACCAACACAGACTATCCCCCAATTTAACTGATCCCCAGAGGTTTTTGATTAAATAGCGGAATAGAAAATATGATCCCAAAAAAGTGTATGTATATCACACGTACACAACCACACTAGGCCCCAATTACTATTGTTTGTACCCCTAAAAGGCTAGGAGTAGGGGGGAGTATGGAACAGGCAGCACCCTCAAACCTTCAGAAGTATGAGATGAACCCCAACAACTTGGAAAGGTGGATCTCTCTCACACGTACCAACACAGACTATCCCCCAATTTAACTGATCCCCAGAGGTTTTTGATTAAATAGCGGAATAGAAAATATGATCCCAAAAAAGTGTATGTATATCACACGTACACAACCACACTAGGCCCCAATTACTATTGTTTGTACCCCTAAAAGGCTAGGAGTAGGGGGGAGTATGGAACAGGCAGCACCCTCAAACCTTCAGAAGTATGAGATGAACCCCAACAACTTGGAAAGGTGGATCTCTCTCACACGTACCAACACAGACTATCCCCCAATTTAACTGATCCCCAGAGGTTTTTGATTAAATAGCGGAATAGAAAATATGATCCCAAAAAAGTGTATGTATATCACACGTACACAACCACACTAGGCCCCAATTACTATTGTTTGTACCCCTAAAAGGCTAGGAGTAGGGGGAGTATGGAACAGGCAGCACCCTCAAACCTTCAGAAGTATGAGATGAACCCCAACAACTTGGAAAGGTGGATCTCTCTCACACGTACCAACACAGACTATCCCCCAATTTAACTGATCCCCAGAGGTTTTTGATTAAATAGCGGAATAGAAAATATGATCCCAAAAAAGTGTATGTATATCACACGTACACAACCACACTAGGCCCCAATTACTATTGTTTGTACCCCTAAAAGGCTAGGAGTAGGGGGGAGTATGGAACAGGCAGCACCCTCAAACCTTCAGAAGTATGAGATGAACCCCAACAACTTGGAAAGGTGGATCTCTCTCACACGTACCAACACAGACTATCCCCCAATTTAACTGATCCCCAAAGGTTTTTGATTAAATAGCGGAATAGAAAATATGATCCCAAAAAAGTGTATGTATATCACACGTACACAACCACACTAGGCCCCAATTACTATTGTTTGTACCCCTAAAAGGCTAGATGAGGAGTAGGGGGAGTATGGAACAGGCAGCACCCTCAAACCTTCAGTATGAGATTGTGTTCACTGTACCCCACAAAGATTGAGTTCACTGCACCCCACAATGATTGTGTTCACTGCACCCCACAAAGATTGTGTTCACTGCACCTCACAAAGATTGTGTTCACTGTACCCCCCAAAGATTGTGTTCACTGCACCCCACAAAGATTCTGTTCACTGTACCCCACAAAGATTGTGTTCACTGCACCCCAAAAAGATTGTGTTCACTGCACCCCAAAAAGGATGTTGTTCACTGCACCCCAAAAAGGATTTTGTTCACTGCACCCCAAAAAGGATGTTGTTCACTCCACCCCACAAAGATTGTGTTCACTGCACCCCACAAAGATTGTGTTCACTGCACCCCAAAAAGATTGTGTTCACTGCACCCCAAAAAGATTGTGTTCACTGCACCCCAAAAATGATTTTGTTCACTGCACCCCAAAAAGGATTTTGTTCACTGCACCCCAAAAAGGATGTTGTTCACTCCACCCCAAAAAGATTGTGTTCACTGCACCCCAAAAAGATTGTGTTCACTGCACCCCACAAAGGATTTTGTTCACTGCACCCCAAAAAGATTGTGTTCACTGCACCCCAAAAAGGATGTTGTTCACTGCACCCCAAAAAGGATTTTGTTCACTGCACCCCAAAAAGGATTTTGTTCACTGCACCCCACAAAGGATTTTGTTCACTGCACCCCACAAAGATTGTGTTCACTGCACACCAAAAAGGATTGTGTTCACTGCACCCCAAAAAGATTTTGTTCACTGCACCCCAAAAAGATTGTGTTCACTGCAGCCCAAAAAGATTGTGTTCACTGCAGCCCAAAAAGATTGTGTTCACTGCAGCCCAAAAAGATTGTGTTCACTGCAGCCCAAAAAGATTGTGTTCACTGCAGCCCAAAAAGATTGTGTTCACTGCAGCTCACACACAGAAAAATGGATGTGGATCACTGACACCTGCCTATCTCCAATCCCACACCACACAGCAATATCGATTGTAGTTTGTAGAACACAGTTTCCCTAAAATTCAGCAGACTCTGTCCCTAACAGGATTGAGAAGAGATCGTAGATCAGGATTGAGTGCAGATTCACCCCACCCCCCACACAGCAATATCGATTGTAGTTTGTAGAACACAGTTTCCCTAAAATTCAGCAGACTCTGTCCCTAACAGGATTGAGAAGAGATCGTAGATCAGGATTGAGTGCAGATTCACCCCACCCCCCACACAGCAATATCGATTGTAGTTTGTAGAACACAGTTTCCCTAAAATTCAGCAGACTCTGTCCCTAACAGGATTGAGAAGAGATCGTAGATCAGGATTGAGTGCAGATTCACCCCACCCCCCACACAGCAATATCGATTGTAGTTTGTAGAAGACACTGACCCTATATAATTCAGCAGACTCTATCCCTAAAATGCCTACAACTCGCCCTGCCTAAACACTCCGACCTGTCCCTCAATTCTATCCGGACACAAATGGTTTTTTCCTGCCTATCTTTCCCTAATCAGCAGCCAGCACGTTGATGTGTGCTCTGTCCCTGAATCTAAGCAGCATAATGACGCCGCTGCGGCTGCCTCGAACTTATAAAGACTTGGTCACATGCTTCAGACGGCCAATCACAGCTACTGAGACATTTGCAGGCATGGCTGGGATGGCTTAAGGCACACCAGTTAAACGATTGTTGATTGGCTGTTGAAAGCCCGCCATGAAAAGAGCGCCAAAGCATGCAAAACCCGGAAATAAAACGACCGAACACGGATTTTTACCCGAACATACAGTAAAGTGTCCGTGTCCGTGTTCGGGTACAAAAAATCCAATTATTCGGTACGAACACGAATAATACAGTCCGTGTTCGCTCAACACTAGTCATGAGGTAAGATAGCAACTGCAACAACAAAACAGTAGTGAAATACATACTAACATGCGGTAACAATCAGGGCATAGAGAGATGAAGCCCAAAATTTCCAGTTATATAAAGATAACATAAAACTCGGGGTAGAGTTAGGCACAGATAATAGATCAGGATAAGCGTGGGTAGATAATTTTAGAGTGGTTACCTGTATACGAGGTTAGTGAGCTCGTTGTAGAGATCAAAAGTTTTTATAAAAAGTTGGGAAAATTTGTGTAATATGTGCAAATGTTATGACCGGGTGAGACCAAAGTAAGGTGAGTTAATTGCATCATATGGCTCTATGTTAGAGAAGCACAGCACTATTAATGCTTTCTGTTTTACATTTATTTTCATCCACAAGCTTGCTCTTAAAACTCGAGTTCCACCAAAAAGTGGAACTTCTGCCTCTTTGCTTCCCCCCCCCCTGCGGTGCGACATTTGGCACCTTTCAGGGGGGTAGTGGAGAGCGGGTACCTGTTTTTGACAGTTACCTTTCCCCACTTCCGGAAGACAGCTCAGTCACCTCGAAGTTCCATCCTCCTTCTCTCCTTCCCCTGCCACTGAGCCTGTGAGAATGTGAAGCGCACATTGCCAGTTTCCCTTAGAAAAAAAATGGCGGCGGCAGCACCCGGCAGCCGATCCGAAAATCATCCGGGGTGCTGACATTGCGGGCTCCCTGGACAGGTAAGTATCTATATAATAAAAGTCAGCAGCTACAGTATTTGTAGCTGCTGACTTTTAATTTTTTTTCCCCAGGCGGAACTCCTCTTTAACCACATAACGACCGCCTGCCGCAGTTTCACTGCAGCAGGCAGCCGCTCCTGGGAAAAGCGACGTTATGTTACGTTGCTCCCTTAGGAGACTCTAGGGGCGAGCACTCACCACCAGCAGCGCGCTCCCGACCCCGCTCGTTAGCTGGGGAGCCAGCGTGTGTGACCGGCGGCTCTGATGACTGCCGGCCACTCACATTTTCCCGCAGCAGAGAGAAAAGGACAGACGGCTGATGTAAACACAGCCGTCTGTCATTCTCACTGAAGTAATCACAGAGGCTATGTGATCCTGCTATATAGGATCGCATGTCTCTGATTACTTCACAAGCCAAGCCCCCTGACAGTTATAATGACGCCCCTAGGGACATATTTAACCCACTGATCACCAGTAATGTTAACTCCTTCCCATGTCATTTTTACAGTAACAGTGCATATTTTTAGCACTGATTACTGTAGTAATGTCACTGGTACCCCCAATAGTGTAAAAAATGTCAGTTAGGGGTCCTCTCTGTCCGCCGCAATGTCGCAGTACCGCAAAAAAAAAAAAATCGCAGATTGCTGCCATTACTAGTAAAAAAATAAAATAAAAAAATAAAAATGACATAAATCTTTCCCGTAGTTAGTAAAAACAATAACTTTTGTGCAAACCAATCAAAATACGCTTATTGCGATTTTTTTTTTACCAAAAATATGTAGCATAAAACAAATTGGCCTAAAATGTTAAAAAATTTAGATTTTTTTGAGAATTTCATATAAAAAAAAATGAAAAATATTGGTATTTTTTAAAAATTGGCGCTATTTTTTTGTTTATAGCGCAAAAAATAATTGCACAGGTTATCAAATACCACCAAAAGAAAGCTCTGTTTGTGGTAAAAAAAAGGACGTCAAATTCGTTTAGGGACAAAGTCGCACAACCGCGCAATTGTCCATTAAAGTCACGCAGTGCCGAATCGCAAAATAGGGCCTGGTCATTGAGCAGACAAATCCTTCTGTTCTTAAGTGGTTAACATATTCCAATGTCAGTTCATCATCTGGACCTGCATCAAGTGCTGTGATAAGCTTTTTATAACTTTATGGTAAACCGCTTAGTAGTAGTGCTGCGACATGAAAATCTTTTATTCTCCTATACCTGTCAGGCGTTCAACCAAGGTGTGCCTTATAAAAAAAAACCTGCAAACCCTGGCATTTCATCAGGTTGATTTGGTATAGCTTTCTAATCAAATACAGCCTTTTATAGAGAGAAAAATATACAGAGTATATTCCCGCGCCAAATGGAGAATCCTAGAGTTTCTGAATAAATAAATAAATAAAAAAATAAATAAATAAATGTGTTGCAGCTGCTATAGTGAAAGTGCGAGTGAAAAAGAACTAAAAGTATTGGACATGGGCCTGAAATATGCCCTTGACCAATTTTTAGATCATTTTAATGTATGTATATGTGGACATACAAAAATTTGTGAGGAAAATTAATATTAAAAAGCATTTTTTAGGGAAACCAGATTTTAAAGTTTTAAATGAAAATGAAAATACTAAATATGTGAAAAGTGGACTCGGGAATAAAAATGTTTTTAACCCCAAATGTGGAAATAACCATTTTGTAGACACTTTTAAATCTTTAGTAGAACAAGATTTAAAATCTATGAAGAAAAAAATGGTACAAATCAAAAGAGAATATCATGTCGGGAATACGAGAATTGGAACAAAGGAAAAATGAAGTAATTCGCCCCGCAGATAAAGGGGGGGGGGGCATTGTGATCCTGAAGAAAGAAGAATACTATGAGGAACTAAACAGGCTGGTACATGATGAAGAAACATATATAAAAAATTTAAAAGTAACCCTTTGAATAAATATAGAAAAAAAAATAAAAAAACACCTCAAAAGAGCACATAAAAAAAGGAATACTTACTAATAAGGAATATCGATATCTTCTTCCAGAAGCCCCTAGACTACCGATTATCTATCCGCTGTAAAAGGTACACAAAAACCTCAATAAACCACCAGGGAGACCCATTATCAGTGGGATAGATTCCCTCTTCTCCCGTATAGGTGAATACTTGGACATATATTTGCAGCCCATGGTAAAGAAATATCCATCCCATCTTAAAGAATATAAGGCAAGAGGATGTCCTATCAGCAATTGAATGGGCACTAGAGGACCAATCTGAGATGTTATAAAATTATATTAAAGATGGCAATGAGAAGTAATTACTTCTGGCACCAAGGAGAGTTTTATCGTCAACACAAAGACAAACACAGTTGCAATGGGAGCTCGATACGCTCCGAGCGTGGCTAACTTATTTTTAAGTAAATGGGAAAATTTTTGAAAATAAACAGGAAGAACTGCTGATGTACCGAAGATTTATAGATGACGTGTTTATTGTATGGAAGGGCTCAGAGGAAACCCTAAGACATGTATCCTGGAAATGAACAACAACGAATACCAAATAAAATTTAATGGTACGTGGCATAAGAGAGAAATAAACTTTCTAGATCTCACCATCTACCAAGGGGAGAAAGGCCTATGCACTAAAACACACTTTAAATCCACAGACAGGAATGGTTACATTCCCACACACAGTGGCCACCACCCTAACTGGATTAAAGGAATACCCAAGGGGCAAATTATGCGTCTGAGAAGAAATTGCAGCAACCAACAAGATTTCGAGCAACAAACTAAATTATGAAAAGATTTCAAGAAAAGGGTTACAAACAAGACACTTTAAATAAAGTAAGAGAAGAAGTGAGAACTATGGATAGAAACTCCCTCCTGAAAGAAAAACCTAAAACGAAGGATAACTCCATGTATTTTATTACACAATATAATGTGAGGTACAAGGAAGTTGAAAATATATAAGGAGACATTGGCACATTTTACTGAGGGATGAAAAACTGAAAGAAGTAATACCAGCTCGTCCTAGGTTTGTATACCGAAAAGGACCAAATCTGAGGGACAAATTAGCAAAAAATGTAGCAGACCCCCCAAAACGACTTACGAAATTCTGGGACCTAAAAGGCTTCTTTACCTGCGGTAAATGTAAAACCACAAAACTGAGAAAACGAAAGACATTAGAATTTCAGTCCAATGTGACTAAAAAACATATAAGATCAAGAAGCTAATTACATGTAAAAGTACACACGTAACCTACCTACTAGCATGCCCATGTGGGTTACAATATGTGAGCCGCACTACCAGAGAAATTAAGGGTACGAATAGGGGAACATATTGCCAACATAAAGAAAGGGTTTAGAAAACAGTGTTTCCAACCATTTTAGACTGGCACATAATAAGGACCCCACACTGTTATCTTTTTGTGGTATAGATAGAATTGAACCTAACTGGAGGTGGAAAAATATGAAAACAGCAGTATTCCAGAATGAGTCCAGTGGATTTTTGAGCTGTCCACCCTACAGCCTAGGGGTATGAATATTGATATGGACATTAATTGTTTATTTCCAACCCCTAATAAGAAAGTAGCATTCAATATTGATTTCAAACATTTATTAATTTTAACATATTAAATAAGAATAAATTAGACAACTAGGTATTAATTTATTGTTTATATTAAATATTTAGAGTACTGTATCTTAAAATTCCTCCGAATAGAAATACCGACAGTGATTATATGTCCATTTATAAATATACATTATGAGCCATTTCAGCCAAATTAAATAATCCTTTAATAATTTTTAAACTATTACATTTTATAAATAAAATAATATGCAATCCTACATTAATAATAATTTTAATCTTATTTAAGCATAATAAAATATTTAATTTTAACATTGCTATTTATTAACATTGATGTAAGTATTTATGAAAATTATTGCCATTATATTGGGGAAATAAGTGGTTATATAATATATTTGGCAAAATTTTATATTTATATGGGTATAATTATCAGGTATAAAATAACTACACATATATGCTGGCAATGTATTGGTACATATAAAGGATGCCATAGTTAATTTTTGTAAAAATACAATTTGATATGTGCAGTTTTGCGGAAGTAATGGCGGCGGTTGTGCCCAATGATGTGATGGGGACACGATCTTATGTCATACTTCCGGCCGTAATAGTATGGGGCGGGCTGAAGAGCGGCAACTCCGGTATTTAAAGGCTCTATGGACGTGTAGCTCCACCTCTGAAGATGTCTAGCCAATGACGCCTGTCAGTGCTCAGACAATACGCCACACACTGCATTAAATTGATCTACATGGTTGTCGTCCCAGAAGGAAGCCTCTTCTAAAGATGATGCACAAGAAAGGCCGCAAAGAGTTTGCGGAAGACAAGCAGACCAAGGACATGGATTACTGGAACCATGTCCTGTGGTCTGATGAGACCAAGATAAATGTATTTGGTTCAGATGGTGTCAAGCGTGTGTAGCGGCAACCAGGTGAGGAGTTCAAAGACAAGTGTGTTTTGCCTACAGTCAAACTTGGAGTGTCATGGTCTGGGGCTGCATGAGTGCTGCCGGCACTAGGGAGCTAGGAGCTACAGTTCATTGAGGGAACCACGAATGCCAACATGTACTGTGACATACTGAAGCAGAGCATGATCCCCTCCATTTGGAGACCGGCCCCAGGGCAGTATTCCAACATGATAACGACCCCAAACACACCTCCAAGACAGCCACTGCCTTGTTAAAGAAGCTAGGGGTAAAGCTGATGGAGTGGCCAAGCATGTCTCCAGACCTAAACCCTATTGAGCATCTGTGGGGCATTCTCAAACGGAAGGTGGAGGAGCGCAAGGTCTCCAACATCCACCAGCTTTGTGATGTAGTCATGGAGGAGTGGAAGAGGACTCCAGTGGCAACCTGTGAAGCTCTGGTGAACTCCATGTACAAGAGGGTTAAGGCAGTGCTGGAAAACAATGGTGGCCACACAAAATATTGACACTTTGGGCCCAATTTGGACATTTTGACTTAGGGGTGTACTCACTTTTTTTGCCAGCGGTTTACATTGCCAGCAAATACAGTAAATGCAGCTCCTCTAATCTATCCTCATAGCAGAGCTACTTAATGCCTCTTATCAGTTTGGTTTCCCTTCTCTGCACTTTCCAGTTCCCGATATCCTTTTTGAGAACTGGTGCCCAAAACTGAACTGCAAATTCCAGAGGAGGTCTTACTTATGATTGTACACCGTCAAAATCATATCTTTCTCTCTGGAGTCCATATCTCTCCAAATACAATAAAGGACTTTGCTCGCTTTGGAAACCACAGCTTGGCATTGCATGCTATTATTAAGCTTATGATCTACCAAACCCCCAGATCCTTCTCCACCATGGATTCCCCCAGTTGTAATCCTCCTGGTATGTATGATGCATGCATATTCTTAGCCCCCCAAGTACATAACTTTACATTTATTAACATTAAACCTCATTTGCCACCTCTTTGCCCAATTAAACAGTGCATTGAGGTCAGCTTGTGCTCTGAGCTTTCTGTTTTTTCCTTTATCCAGTCATCTGAAGGGTGTTCTGGCCTGAATTAATTTATACATTTCCATGTACCTACTCTTATATGCAGCATTTTCATCTTGAATTTCTAAGACTGGTAGTTCTAGTTTGTCAGATTTGCAAATGAAAACTTTCGAATAAAAATACGAATTACCTGTTGACGTTTTTCAAATTCCAGTTTGATGCGAGACTTTATGCAATTGCATGTATCTTGATATGTCTGTTGTAGCGCAAGCTCCATAAGATGTTTGTGGTAGACGCCTGCCAAGTTGCCACAGATAAAAATGACCATGTTTGCCATTATCTAAAAAATAGGAAATGTTATTAACATATACTAAATTCTCACTTAGAAAGTTTGTATTACGTTTTTTTCTCAAATCATAATCTAATTTAACGTACATATTACGTAAAACCTTAGGAAAAAAAAAAAACTCACAAAGGCATTACATTATATCTACCCTTGTGTAATGTTCCGGTACCTTTGGTACCCTAAATTACACTTTCCACAAGTGTATGCGCCCTACCATTTACTTTTGGAAAGGTGCGCATACACCTTTAAGACTGGAGCTGTCATCATTCAGCGCCGGACTAGATGGCTATTTAAGGCGTCGGTTCTCACTCACATGTGTTCGTTCAAACACCCTTACTTGGATGCTAACCTTGCTTGAAGCTTCCATGCTTGCAAGCTTACTTCGCTGACGGAACCTCGCTGCGCTGATCCCTTTATCCCGCTACTGGATCATCCGCCTCTCCTGAACCACCCTTCGGCTGTATCGCTAATAGTGCTAAGTACCCCGCAGGGGAATTCTCTATAAACTTATACTAAGCTTACACTATCTAGCTCTGCATAGTAAATACTGTTTATTACATCTGCATAAACTAGATTGCTAGCTCTTGAGACTACTGCTACTTTTCTGCACTGGGTTGATCTCTTTTGTATGTCCACCTGCTATTCTATCATCTGCTATCATACAACATTGCTAAACCTTCCTGCATCCATCTGCTACTGTCTCACCTTCAAGTGTCTATCACCTATCACCTCCACTCAACCTATCCCTCAACCTTCATCATTGTGTTACCACATACATAAAGTCATTCTAGGAACCAGTTTGCTAATTGTGTGTATTTACTGGCTGAAATAAGACCTTCCACACATGATGAGTCATTGAGGTTGGGAATGGTATCTCAGCATATCTCTTACATGACTACTGACGTGGAACTATTTCTGCAGCTGAAAATCCACACCATATAAGAAACGCAGGAGCGTTACAGATTGAACGAACCTAAAATGGATTCAGCAGAAATAACCACTCAGGTGACACAATTAAAACAGCAAGTATCTGCGTTAATACACGCACTTGCTGAATTAAAAGAAGACAATCAGGCTCTGTCGCAGCAGGTAATTAGACTGACACAACTTACCTCTGCTCAGTCCCCTGAACCCAAGATAAATCCCCCTTTGATATTTACAGGCGATCTCAAAAAATTTCGCGAATTTAAAAACGCATGTGAGTTACTTTTTTTGCTAAAACCTCGTACCTACCTTACTGATCACATTAAGGTTTGTACTATTATTTCTTACCTATCAAGCGATCCTCGAGCCTGGGCAGATTCTCTTTTTGAGAAAAACGACCAGCTTCTCAACTCCTATGCCTTGTTCCTGGCAGAGCTCACTAGCCTATATGATGACCCCAATAGGCAGAGTACTGCTGATCTTCAGTTAAGATCCTTGAAACAAGGAAGGAGGCCTGTAGAAGACTTTGTCGCAGAGTTCAAGAGATGGACCCTTGATTCAGAATGGAATGATGCATCTCTGAAAACCCAATTTAGGCTTGGCCTATCAGAAGCCGTTAAGGACGAGCTCGCCCGAGCGGATCTGCCAAAAACCCTGGATGCATTAATACAACTCAGTATTACCATAGATAGAAGACTACGAGAAAGAAAGGCTGAAAAGATGGGAATGCCATTATCCGTTTCCTCTCAGAGTCTGGCCGTTGACCCCGTTCCTATGGAGATAGGAACCATACGCCCACCGCTATCAACTATGGAAAAAGCCAAAAGACGAAATGAAAATCTCTGCTTGTACTGTGCATCCCCGGATCACAAGATAAACGTCTGTCCCCTAGTCAACAAAAAGAAGGGTGAGTGTTCACATGTCTCCCTAGGAGGATTGACAACTTCATTCACTAACCCCTACATTTCTGTTTTTTTGACATTACAGTGGGACCAGAACAGGATTATTACTAAGGCCATGATTGACACAGGATCTTGTGGAAATTATATGGATATATGTTTTGCTGCTTTAAATAAAATTCCTATTATTTCTAAACTCAAACCTGTCTCAATAAGTCTTATTACAGGTGTTCCGTTATCCTCTGGTCCGATCACCGATCAGACACAAGCACTTCTAGTCACTATTAACGAGTCTCATAGAGAGACTTCTACCTTCGATTTAATACCATCACCCCACTTTCCCATTGTGTTGGGACTTCCCTGGTTGCACACACACCAACCAACCATAGATTGGAAAAAACGGTCCTTGACCTTCCCTTCTTGTTATTGCGAGGAAACGTGTAACCTCCCGTTTTCCGGGAAGATTCTGTCTGTGGTGACAGATGAGATTGCACCACTATGTTATCAGGATCTTTCTGAGGTTTTTCTTGAGAAAAATGCTCAAGCATTACCTCCTCATCGAGACTATGATTGTAGCATTGATCTACTCCCAAATAGCAAATTGCCGTTCGGTCATGTTTATCCTCTTTCACAGGATGAACGTGCCCATCTCAAAACCTATTTGGATGAGAACTTGGAAAAAGGTTTTATTAGACCTTCCACTTCTTCCACAGCAGCAGGACTCTTTTTTGTTCACAATAAAAGATCGCTATCCTCTATCGCTTATCCCTGAGCTCATTGAGCAGGTGCGTGGAGCTACCTATTTTTCAAAATTAGACCTGAAAGGAGCATACAATCTCATTCGAATCCGTGATGGACACGAGTGGAAGACTGCATTCAGAACTAGATACGGATTGTTCGAATATCTTGTGATGCCATTCGGCCTATGCAATGCCCCTGCAGTTTTCCAACGATTTATAAACGATATTTTTAAAGACTTACTAGATGTCTGTGTTGTGGTATATCTGGACGATATACTTATATATTCACGGACCCTGTCTGAACACATAAGACATGTAAGACTTGTATTATCGAGATTGCTTGCACATAATCTTTATGTGAAGCTGAAGAAATGCTTGTTCCATAAAGATGAGGTACTCTTTCTAGGCTACATCATATCCAAAACAGGAATCGAGATGGACATGAGTAAAATATCCTGCATTCAGGATTGGCCTACACCAACTACACGCAAGGCGCTACAGCGATTCCTGGGATTTTCAAATTTCTACAGGAAGTTCATAAAAAACTTTTCTGCTATTGTGAGACCCCTCACACAGCTCACTAGCATAAAAATACCATTTACATAGTTACATAGTTACATTGTTACATAGTAGGTGAGGTTGAATAAAGACAATAGTCCATCCAGTTCAACCTGTGTAGGTGTGTGTGACTGTAATCATCTAACATAGCCCTCAATCTCCTGATCCTTGAGATGTAAGTCTAAGAGTCTTTTGAAAGTCACCATACTACCCGCAGAAACCACCTCTTGTGGTAGACAATTCCACAATCTTGTAGCCCTAACAGTAAAGAACCCCCCACGTTGCCTGAGGTTAAAACGCTTCTCCTCTAATCGCATTGTATGTCCTCGAGTCCTCATGCAATTCCTTCGAATGAACAGCTTTTCTTCTAAGCTGAGATCCCCATTGAGATATTTATAAATTGCTATCATGTCCCCTCTCAGACGTCTTTTCTCCAGGGAAAATAAATCGAGCGATTGCAGCCGCTCTTCATAGGTAAGGTCCTCCAACCCACTAATCAGTTTAGTTGCCCTTCTCTGGACTTTCTCCAGCTCCAACACATCCCTCCTGAGGACTGGCGACCAGAACTGGACAGAATACTCCAGATGCGGTCGGACCAGAGTTTTTTAAAGTGGAAGGATTATAGTCTTATCTCTGGAATACATCCCTTTCTTTATGCATGCTAATATTCTGTTGGCTTTGGAAGCTGCCGCTTGGCATTGCATGCTGTTGCCTAATCTATCATCAACTAAGACTCCCAGATCTTTCTCCATTTTTGATTCCCCCAAGGGTTCCCCTCCTAACGTGTATTGTGTTTTTATGTTTTTGGTCCCCAAGTGCAAAACCTTACACTTCTCCACATTAAACCTCATTTGCCATGTCGTTGCCCACTCCGTAATTTTGTCCAGGTCATTCTGTAGGATATCTGCTTCATGCTGTGCAGTTATTGCCCTGGCCAATTTTGTGTCATCTGCAAAAACTGATAACGAACTACTGATCCCTTCCTCAATGCTGTTTATGAATAAATTGAACAAGGTTGGTCCCAGGACTGAGCCCTGGGGCACCCCGCTTACTACCTCAGACCAGTCTGAGTATGCGCTGTTTATTACTACCCTTTGGACACGGCCTTTTAGCCAATTCCGTATCCAAGAGCAAACCCTGCTGTCGATACCTGCAGACCTTATTTTATAAATTAAGCGCTTGTGGGGAACTGTATCAAACGCCTTAGCGAAATCCAAGTACACCACATCCACTGGTCTCCCCCTATCTAGCTCACAGCTCACTTCCTCGTAGAATGCTAAGAGATTGGTTTGACAAGATCGCCCATTTGTAAACCCGTGCTGGTTACTACTGATGATGTTGTTGTCTTTAGCATACTCTACGATATAGTCCCTTATCATCCCCTCCAAAAGTTTACATATTATTGGTGTCAGACTGACAGGCCTATAATTTCCCGGGATATGTCTCTGGCCCTTTTTGAATATCGGAATCACGTTAGCCTTCCTCCAATCCCCTGGTACATCTCCTGTCCTAATACTGTCAGCAAAGATCAGGAACAGTGGTCTAGATATAACCATACTGAGTTCCTTGAGCACTCTCGGATGTACGCCATCCGGGCCTGGTGATTTGTTTGTGTTAAGTTTATCCAGTCTTTCCCTGATTTCCCCCCTCTGTTAGCCATAGTGGCAAGTCCTGTGTATTACTACTAACCATACAGTCATGGTCAGTGTACCCTTCCTTTTCCTGCGTAAAGACTGACGAGAAAAAAGAATTCAGCACGGTTGCTTTTTCAGTGTCCTCTGTAACCATCCTCCCATCATCGCTAATTATGTGTGCAATATGCTCTGCCCTAGTTTTTTTGCTGTTGATATATTTAAAGAATTTCTTTGGGTTTTTTTTACTATCCTCCGCTATTTGTCTCTCAAAGTTGATTTTAGCCATCTTGATTTCGTGTTTACACTTCTTATTTTCCTCCTTGTATTGCTGGAAGGCCGATACGGTGCCCTCTGATTTATATTTCTTGAAGGCCAATTTTTTTCCCCTAATAAGTTTTTTAACGCTACGGTTTAGCCAGCCAGGTTTGGCTTTGTCTCTTCTAAATTTATTCCCCATAGGAATGCACTGCAAGATGCCTTTGCTTAATATTGTTCTAAAGCATTGCCATTTTTCCTCTGTGGTCAGTGATCCCAGGGTTTGGTCCCAGTTTACCCTTTCCATCAATGAGTACAATTTTGGAAAGTCTGCCCTTCTGAAGTTTAGGGTTCTTATGTTCCCCACTTGCCTTTTTATATTGTTATTTATACTAAATGTGATCATCCTGTGATCGCTAGAGCCCAGGTTGTCCTGGACTCCTACCTCCGAGATTATGTCTGGGTCATTAGTGATCAATAGATCCAGGATAGCATTCTCTCTAGTAGGGGAATCCACCAACTGCGACATGTAGTTATCCTGTAAGGTTTCCGTGAATAGCCGGGCCTTATGTGAGTGTGCAGTCCCCTCTTCCCAGTCAATGTCGGGATAATTGAAGTCCCCCAATATGATGACTGATCCTAGTATTGCCGCTTTACCTATTAGTGCTAAAAATTCCAGCTCTACCTCCTCCCCTTGGTTAGGTGGCCTATAGCAAACCCCCACAACTACTTTTCCCTTATCTTCTTCCCTATCGAGTTCAACCCACACAGATTCTAAATCCATGCTCATCCCATCCGTAATGTCACTCCTTTCTAGCACCTTTATATTGTTCTTGACATAGAGACATACCCCTCCCCCTCTTTTACCAACCCTGTCCTTCCGGTACACCGAATACCCTTGGATATTGGCCAGCCAGTCATGTGAGGGGTCGAACCAAGTCTCCGTTATTCCCACAAGGTCTATGTCCTCCTCATGTACTAACATGTCCAACTCATCCATCTTATTAGCTAGGCTCCTGGCATTAGCATATACCCCTCTTAGTTTTACGGAAGTTAAACGTGATTGGCGGTTTTGTTTATTTCTGTTTGGTCTGCTGTTCTCCCGCACAGACCCGCCAATTGATGTTGTTGACCTACTGTCGCTATTGACCCTACAACTGCCTTCAGTCCTCTGCTCCCTCCTGACTGATTCTATTTCTGAGCCCTCCCCCCCGTCTCCTAGTTTAAAAGCCCCTCCAACTCGGTGGCCATCTTTCTCCCCAAAAGAGCTGTACCGTCCCCATTAAGGTGCAGCCCATCCTTACTAAAGAGCCGGTAGCCGACTGAGAAGTCAGCCCAGTTCTCCAGGAACCCAAACCCCTCCTTCCTACACCAATTCCTCAGCCACTTGTTAACTTCCCTAATCTCCTTCTGCCTCTCCTGTGTGGCTCGAGGTACAGGCAGTATTTCAGAGAAAATGGTTTAAATGGTCAGAAGAAGCAAATAAGGCTTTCCACTTGTTAAAGACAAGGTTTACTTCCGCTCCCATATTACGCCATCCAGACCCATCCCTCCAATACATTCTGGAGGTAGATGCGTCAAACATGGCAGTAGGAGCAATACTCTCCCAACGACCTATCCACACTTCACCACTTCATCCAGTCGCTTTTTTTTCTAAATCCCTGAGCAGTCCCGAGATAAATTACCCCGTGGGTGAAAAGGAACTGCTTGCTATAAAATTGGCTCTGGAGAATTGGCGACATTTACTCGAAGGCACCCAACTACCAATAATTATATACACGGACCATAAAAACCTCCAATATCTTCAGACTAGCAAAACTCTCTCGCATCGACAGGTACGATGGTCACTATTCTTTCTAAGGTTTAACTTCCTAGTGACCTACACACCTGCAGATAAGAACAAAAAGGCGGATGCACTATCACGACTAACTGAAGAAAACTACTTTGAAATCCCTTCCGTTCCTATAATACCTCACAAACGCATTATTGGAGTTGTCCGTTCCTTAAAGGAAGAGGTTCTGCATGGTATAAGTTTGGATTCACCCCCACCACAACTAAATACTGATGCAGAAGGCTTCCTCTACTACAACGACAAACTTTACATACCACCTACCCTACGCACCAAGATCTTAGAATTATCGCATGATGTGCCTATGGCAGGACATATGGGTATGACAAAGACTTTCAATTTGATTTCTCGACAATTCTGGTGGCCTGACATGAAAACATCTATACAAAAATTCGTCTTTTCATGCAATGTCTGTGCCAGGTCCAAAATTGACACTACGAGACCATCCGGTCTACTATGCAGTCTACCAATACCCCAAACTCCATGGGAGGTTTTGTCATTGGACTTCATCGTAGAATTGCCTCCTTCCAAAGGATTTAATACCATCTTGGTGTCAGTGGACCATCTGACAAAGATGGCACATTTCATTGCTATTCGCAGACTATCTTCGTCCAAACAAACGGCAGAACTCCTGATGAAACATGTCTTCAGATTACATGGTATCCCAAAAACTCTTCTGTCTGACCGTGGATCCCAATTTATTTCTAAATTCTGGCAAGAACTATGTCACATACTACGGATTGAGCGGAAGCTCACTTCTCCTTACCATCCGCAGACCAACGGACAGACTGAAAGAGTCAACCAATGCATCGAGCAGTATTTACGTTGTTACACTTCTTACCAACAAGATGATTGGTTGGATCTTCTCCCCCTGGCAGAATTTGCCTACAACAACGCAACTCACAGTACAACCAAGCAGAGTCCGTTCTACTTGAACTATGGGTTCCATCCCTCTATTCTCCCTCCACGCATCCTTCCTTCAAATAACCCAGTAGCCTCAGACTATCTTACCCAAATAAAGGATTCTCTGGGTTTACTAAATACTACCATTGCACACGCTCACAGTCAACAAAAGAAGTACTATGATCTTCGTAGAAGACCTTCTCCACAGTATACTATCGGGGACCTTGTTTGGCTCTCAACAAAAAACTTGAGACTGAAGATCCCTAGCAAAAAGCTTGGACCTCTGTTCTTGGGACCTTTCCCAATCAAGAAACTTATTGGAAAAGCTGCAGTGCAGCTTACATTGCCAATGGACCTAAAAATCCATCCCATTTTCCATGTGTCGCTACTAAAACCCCATGTTCCGGACCAAGGAATAAGGCCTAATATTCCACCTCCCCCTCCTGTACAAGTTGAAGGTGGAGAAGAATACGAGATAAAAGAGATTCTGGATTCTCGTATCTACAGAAGAAGATTTCAGTACTTGGTTAGATGGAAGAACTATGGGCCCCAAGACGACACCTGGCTAAACACCTCTGACATACATGCCCCTAGATTAATCCGCAATTTTCATGCGAGATACCCAGACAAACCAGCTCCAGAGGCCTTCAGGAGCAGGCCTTAAAGGGGGGGTATTGTAATGTTCCGGTACCTTTGGTACCCTAAATTACACTTTCCACAAGTGTATGCGCCCTACCATTTACTTTTGGAAAGGTGCGCATACACCTTTAAGACTGGAGCTGTCATCACTCAGCGCCGGACTAGATGGCTATTTAAGGCGTCGGTTCTCACTCACATGTGTTCGTTCAAACACCCTTACTTGGATGCTAACCTTGCTTGAAGCTTCCATGCTTGCAAGCTTACTTCGCTGACGGAACCTCGCTGCGCTGATCCCTTTATCCCGCTACTGGATCATCCGCCTCTCCTGAACCACCCTTCGGCTGTATCGCTAATAGTGCTAAGTACCCCGCAGGGGAATTCTCTATAAACTTATACTAAGCTTACACTATCTAGCTCTGCATAGTAAAGACTGTTTATTACATCTGCATAAACTAGATTGCTAGCTCTTGAGACTACTGCTACTTTTCTGCACTGGGTTGATCTCTTTTGTATGTCCACCTGCTATTCTATCATCTGCTATCATACAACATTGCTAAACCTTCCTGCATCCATCTGCTACTGTCTCACCTTCAAGTGTCTATCACCTATCACCTCCACTCAACCTATCCCTCAACCTTCATCATTGTGTTACCACATACATAAAGTCATTCTAGGAACCAGCTTGCTAATTGTGTGTATTTACTGGCTGAAATAAGACCTTCCACACATGATGAGTCATTGAGGTTGGGAATGGTATCTCAGCATATCTCTTACATGACTACTGACGTGGAACTATTTCTGCAGCTGAAAATCCACACCATATAAGAAACGCAGGAGCGTTACACCTTGTCATTAAAGTGTACTAATGAAACATTAACTAAACCATAATCAAATTTATATAGATCAATGAAGTCTTTAACAATTGATGTTAAATGTACTGTGTTTATTTCTTCTTTCCACTGCTCACATGATTTCCAAAAAATGGCATGTAAAATTATTTGTGAAAAGAGATATTTGTTTTATCTTCTAACAATATCCTATCAGCAGTGGTGGAACTACCAGGGGCGCAGCAGTCGCACTTGCGAATGGGCTCCGGAGTTCTGCCACTAATGGGGGGCCCGCTTGCCCCCCCATATCCCACTGTGAGGGGGCAGTTCTGGCCGTGCTGCTGTTTGGGGCTCGCCCTCCCGCCCGCCACTGAGGGGAGGCTGAGCTAAGCAGCACCATATCATTGCATCCTGGACCACCCTGCCTATCCTCTCCAAAGAGAGGGATAAGCCGATCTATGTAAAGAGGCGGACACTGACAACATGTGTGAAAGGGGGAGGAGCTCTTCCCTCTGCAAGGAGGCCCCGTGACACATCCCTGGAGGTGTGTGAAAACTGAGGTGGAATCGACCTGATGACCAAGCAAGTGAAAAACTTCTAAATGTCAGTACAACTGATCCCACCACCTCTGCCTCTTACTGATTCCCCCCCCCCACCACCACCACACCACAGAACTAATACCCATCACCTCTACAACAGAGGTGATGGGGGATAGAGATGAGACCTGTGGTGGTGGTGGTGGGGAGGATGACACCGCCACTAATCCATCCCCCCTCACTGCCACTGGTGTCACCCTCCCTTACCACCACTGCCACTAATCCCACCCTCCCTCACTGCCACTGGTGCTACCCCCCTCACCACCACCACCACTTCCACTAATCCCACCCTCCCTCACTGCCACTGGTGCCACCCCCCCTCACCACCACCAATGCCACTATTCCACCCTCCTCACTGCTACTGGTGCCACCCCTTCACCACCACCACTGTCACTAATCTCACCCCCCCTCACTGCTGCTGGTACCACCCCCCTCACCACTGCCACTAATCCCGTCCCCCTCACTGCCACTGGTGTCACCCCCCTCACCACCACCACTGCTGCCACTAATCACCCCCCTCACCACCACCACCAATGCCACTAATCACACTCCCTTCACCACCGCTGCCACTAATCACACTCCCTTCACCACCACCACTACTACCACTAATCCCACTCTCTTCGCCACCACCGCCACTGATCCCACTCCCTTCACCACCACCGCTGCCACTGAGCCCACTCCCTTCACCACCACCGCTACCACTGATCCCACCCCCTTCACCACCACCGCTACCACTGATCCCACCCCCTTCACCACCACCGCTACCACTGATCCCACCCCCCTTACCACCACCACTGCCACTGATTTCACTCCCTTCATCGCAACCACTGCCACTGATCCCACTCATCCCACTCCCTTCACCACCACCACTGCTGCCACTGATCCCACCCCTCCTCACCACTACCTTTGCCACTGATCACCCCCCTCACCACCACCACTGTGTCACGAACCTGGTTGGAGGCTGAGGTGACGAGAGGGCTCCCCTTGCAGCTGAGTACAGAGCACCCCTGGAGATGGTGACAGAGGGTGCTGTGCACGGGTTGCCTGCAGGTGCAGGTGCAGTAGGAAAGACAGTCACTTTGATTACTGGAAGTGCAGGCAGGTTAGTGCAAATCAAGGTCAGAAGCCAGGCCGAGGGTCAAACACAGGTATTCAATCAGGAGCAGGCAGGGAGAAGTTCGTAAGGCAAGCCGGGTTCAGAGCAGGAGAAAGCCAGAGCGGGTCAAGGATAGCCGGGTCAGTAACGGGTAATCAATCAAGCAGGCGTTTCAAGGCACAAGAAAATCAGGTACTAGCGGAAGATAATCCAGCAATGAATGGCAGCCAGTGTTGAGTTTATATAGGAAGTGGGTGTTGATAATTGGCACTAATTAGGACGTCCCACATGGCCATTTTGGAAATTAGCATATATGTCATTTCCTGACAGTCCTGCGCGGCCATTTTGGAAATTGGCATATCTGCCATTGCCTGACAGTCCCGCGCGGCCATTTTGGAATTTGGCATCTTTGCCATTCTTTATCAAGTTCTTCCCTGACACACTGTCACTGATCCCACCCTCTTCACCACCACTGCTGCCACTGATCCCATCCCTTCACCACCACCACCACTGCTACTTATCCCATCCCACCACAGCTGCCACTGACCCCCCCCCCTCACCACCACCACTGCCACTGACCCAACCCTCTTCACCACCACTGCTGCCACTGATCCCATCCCTTCACCACCACCACTGCTACTCATCCCATTCCACCACTGCTGCCACTGATCCCACCTCTTTTCCCCACCACCGCTGCCATTCACCCCACCCCCTTCATCACCACCACTGCTACTCATCTCATCTCACCTCAGCTGCCACTGATCCTACCCCCCCCCCTCACAACCACTGCCACTCGCTACCCCCCTCACCACAACCACCGCTGCCACCGATCACCCCCCTCACCACCACCACTGATCCCACCCCCTTCACCACTACTGTTGCCACTCATCCCATCCCCCCACCACCCGTACTGCCACTCATCCCATCCAACCACCACCGCTGCCACTCATCCCATCCCACCAGCGCTGCCACTCATCCCATTCCACCACCGTTTCTACTCATCCCATCCCACGATCGTTTCCACTCATCCCATCCCACCACCTCTTCCACTCATCCCATCCCAGGTGTACACCCCTGTACACCTGGATAGGAGGGGCAGCGGGACGGCATAAAGAAAATGCAATCCCCTCTCTGCTGCAGGAGTTCCTCTATACGCCGCCCAGTTCATGGATTCTTGTACTGGGGCCCTGAAGGTTCTAGTTACACCTCTGCCTATCAGCATTGGTGACTGATTTTCTTTCTGCTGTCAGACAGATTGCCAAAATTAGGTAATGTTTTGCAGGAGTAAATGGGTTTTGAAAATGCAAACACAAACCCTAGTCTGCGTAGAAACACAGTTTAAACTGCATCCAATTCGCATGACATGTGAACCAACCCCATGTGAACCAACCCGGCTTTCTATGGAGACAGTTCACATACAGTGCCTTGCGAAAGTATTCGGCCCCCTTGAACTTTGCGACCTTTTGCCACATTTCAGGCTTCAAACATAAAGGTATAAAACAATTTTTTTTGTGAAGAATCAACAACAAGTGGGACACAATCATAAAGTGGAACGAAATTTATTGGATATTTCAAACTTTTTTAACAAATAAAAATAAGAAAAATTATTCAGCCCCCTTAAGTTAACACTTTGTAGCGCCACCTTTTGCTGCAATTACAGCTGTAAGTCGCTTGGGGTATGTCTCTATCAGTTTTGCACATCGAGAGACTGAAATTTTTGCCCATTCCTCCTTGCAAAACAGCTTGAGCTCAGTGAGGTTGGATGGAGAGTGTTTGTGAACAGCAGTTTTCAGTTCTTTCCACAGATTCTCGATTGGATTCAGGTCTGGGCTTTGACTTGGCCATTCTAACACCTGGATATGTTTATTTGTGAACCATTACATTGTAGATTTTGCTTTATGTTTTGGATCATTGTCTTGTTGGAAGACAAATCTCTGTCCCAGTCTCAGGTCTTTTGCAGACTCCATCAGGTTTTCTTCCAGAATGGTCCTGTATTTGGCTCTATCCATCTTCCCATCAATTTTAACCATCTTCCCTGTCTCTGCTGAAGAAAAGCAGGTCCAAACCATGATGCTGCCACCACCATGTTTGACAGTGGAGATTGTGTGTTCAGGGTGATTAGCTGTGTTGCTTTTACGCCAAACAACGTTTTGCATTGTTGCCAAAAAGTTCGATTTTGGTTTCATCTGACCAGAGCGCCTTCTTCCACATGTTTGGTGCGTCTCCCAGGTGGCTTGTGGCAAACTTTAAATGACACTTTTTATGGATATCTTTAAGAAATGGCTTTCTTCTTGCCACTCTTCCATAAAGGCCAGATTTGTGCAGTATACGACTGATTGTTGTCCTATGGACAGAGTCTCCCACCTCAGCTGTAGATCTCTGCAGTTCATCCAGAGTGATCATGGGCCTCTTGGCTGCATCTCTGATCAGTCTTCTCCTTGTATGAGCTGAAAGTTTAGAGGGACAGCCAGGTCTTCGTAGATTTGCAGTGGTCTGATACTCCTTCCATTTCAATATTATCGCTTGCACAGTGCTCCTTGGGATGTTTAAAGCTTGGGAAATCTTTTTGTATCCAAATCCGGCTTTAAACTTCTCCACAACAGTATCTCGGACCTGCCAGGTGTGTTCCTTCATCATGCTCTCTGCGCTTTAAACGGACCTCTGAGACTATCACAGTGCAGGTGCATTTATACGGAGACTTGATTACACACAGGTGGATTCTATTTATCATCATTAGTCATTTAGGTCAACATTGGATCAGTCAGAGATCCTCACTGAACTTCTGGAGAGAGTTTGCTGCACTGAAAGTAAAGGGGCTGAATAATTTTGCACGCCCAATTTTTCAGTTTTTTTATTTGTTAACAAAGTTTGAAATATCCAATAAATTTCATTCCACTTCATGATTGTGTCCCACTTGTTGTTGATTCTTCACAAAAAATTACAGTTTTATATCTTTATGTTTGAAGCCTGAAATGTGGCAAAAGGTCGCAAAGTACAAGGGGGCCGAATACTTTCGCAAGGCACTGTATCTGTGGTGCAGCAGCAGTGCGATTTTAGTGAAAATTTGAAAAGAGTCCTGTGCATTTTCTTAGCCTTGCAGTGTGATTCAGATGTGAATTCCAGGCTAATTGCCTTCTATGGGAACACATCTGAATGCACAAGTCCTCGGTTTTGAAGATGAATTGCTCTAAAAAACAGCATGGGGGTCCCCCCAATCCTTACCAGGCCCTTTGGATCATGAGGGTCTGTGGGCAGGGGGCTTATTGGAATGTACCCCCCATGTTAGTGACTATGGGGTACCCCTGCTGATACTGTTGACCACCCCCTCCTTCTCAAAAAACGTAGTTTGCTCGGTCTCCGTGACTGTGCTCTCCATTGGTTCGAATCTCACCTATCTCACCGCACCTTCAGTGTCACTTACAATTCCACTTACTCCCCTGCAACTCCTCTTACCATTGGGGTCCCCCAAGGTTCTGTCCTTGGACCGCTACTTTTCTCAATCTATACCTCCTCCCTGGGTCAGCTAATAGCCTCCCATGGTTTCCACTACCATTACTATGCTGATGACTCCCAAATATACCTCTCTACCCCTCAGCTCACCCCATCAGTCTCCTCCCGCATCACTGATCTACTAACAGACATATTAGCCTGGATGTCACACCACTTCCTCAAACTGAATCTATCTAAAACCGAGCTCATAATATTTCCTCCTCCACATGCCCGTTCCCCTGAATTCTCTGTCAAGATCAATGAAACAACTATCAGTCCGTCCACACATGCCAGGGTGCTAGGGGTAACCCTGGACTCTGAGAAAAAGGGTTTGTTGTATGGGCGCTTCCGTGGAATACAGCAGGCTTTAGGTGAGACACTGCACTTCGGCAGCACTGGAGAGGAGAAGCTGCTCTGAAAGTGATAAAGATAAAAAGACAAGGCGCCTCTAAGTGCAGTAGGCTCTGAGTATTTATTAGGTTAAAAGTATAAAAGAAATAGTCAAGGGGATGTAGAGAGGGAAGGGACCCTCCCTGGAAGGTTGCAAGAGAAGGGCTCACTGGGATATTAGTGCAAAAAAGTAAACCTTTATTAATGAAAAAATGGTGCAGTACAATGAAAAAATACATAAATATTCACATAATTCAAGTAAAAACTACCTAGTTACGAAGATGACCCAGGGAGTAAAGGGCCGACCCCTGGGGTCAGTGTAGGTTGTGCACTAAATGTGGAGGCACAACCCAAGCCTAGCACTGGGGCAACTACTGGGGTTCTGTCTCATGGAGCTTAATGGGAAGAAAGTTAACGGTCGACGCCAGCATCTGACGGGCACTACGGGAAGTCAATCTGCCTCCTAGAGGACTAGTACGGCACAGTCATGTGGGACGCCAGAGCAAGCGGCACCGCGGGAGTCGCGGCACCACGCACTCAGAGACAGTGCGCCGCCGAAGAGAGGACACAGGCTGGACATCGAGAGGTCTGAGCACCGGCCAAGAAGCGGACTTCACCCCATGGGAAGAGAAGGTACAGACTGCCTGCCGTGAGTACCATTGGATCAGAGGTACGGGACTTCACCTTCCCACACCGGGACAGTCAGGGAGGTAAGGCTAGTGGTACGATCCCATTTGTCACACCCCGTGTTGGATATACTCATGATTTCTCCCCCTTCCCCGGATGGATTACCGTCATTTAGCCTTTTGCCTCTGACTATGTGGGTTAGGATCCTGATCAGTATCAACCTCACGAAGTAGGACAGGCGTATCCTGCATCCCTTTATGGTGAGGAACAATTTCTCCAGGTACCTGACCGGTCTGCTCCCTCCGTGCACCATCTGTTGCCCCCCGGAATCCCTTCCACGTCTCTTCGTCCCCACACACTGTGGATCTTCAGTTCACCTACCACTGTGCCCCATACTTGCTTTGTGGTCCCTAAACCATCCCCATTATTCTGCGGGACTGTTTTTTCCACACCACTGAGGTGACGATTGGTCTTTGAACTACTACAGGGTACCAGCTGCTACTTTTTTGTCGGGTGGCCACCCCTCACACTGTATGCATATATGTGACATTCTGACAAATACCTTGAGCAATCTTGCTGCATTCAGTGTGTTTAATATCACCCAGACACCGCCAGTCCTCATACACCCAGAGCTGGCCATGTCCTCTGTCTTGTATCTAGACTGAGAGTTATGCAGACTCATGCTATTCACATTTGATTACATTGCAGACTAGAAGACATACCAGCACACAGGGTTGATAGTAGTGACTCAAGTGATCTTTTCACATGTCACTTTCTTCCCATTAAGCTCCATGAGACAGAACCCCAGTAGTTGCCCCAGTGCTAGGCTTGCTTTTGCCTCCACATTTAGTGCACAACCTACACTGACCCCAGGGGTCGGCCCTTTACTACCTGGGTCATCTTCGTAACTAGGTAGTTTTTACTTGAATTATGTGAATATTTATGTATTTTTTCATTGTACTGCACCATTTTTTCATTAATAAAGGTTTACTTTTTTTGCACTAATATCCCAGTGAGCCCTTCTTTTGCAACCTTCCAGGGAGGGTCCCTTCCCTCTCTACATCCCCTTGACTATTGATTACGTGCTTGGTTGCGTAGGGTTCCCGGTCATATTGATCGTCTGGGCATGCTTTACATGGGTCTGTTCTGACCCACCCTGGGTCTCTGGATCCCACCCTCAGCACAGCCTTTTATTTTATGTCCTAAAAGTATAAAAGCACTCACATTTGGTAAATATGACATGGGCATAGCAAAGATCTGTCTGGAGTCTTCCTATCCGCTGTGCTGAGTGGTTGCAATGAGGATATCCGGTGATCCGCTTCCTGTAGATGTGTCCTTTCGTCTGTGTCTCAGCCTGGTCGGCATGAGATTTCCTGAAGGCAGGGTGTGGACGCAGCGGCTGGTGTCCAATAGAGCGGGTGGTGGGTGGTTACATGTTTCGGAGCTCAGCTCCTTCGTCAGACCTCCACCCACTGGAGGTAAAAGGACATTTATATAGGTAACTGAAATCGTTATTAAATGGGACAGGTGCATTCAGGCAGAAGATAATTGGATAGTTAATTTATACCAGCATGTGCATACCCTGAAAGCTGGTAACCATTGCACAATTTCGCACATGTGAATACTGCATTACCATGTTAAATTTTTTTAAAAATGTCTAAAAATATATATTAAAACATACACACATACATATACATACATGTATCTACATACACATATAAATAAATAAAAAAAAAAAAAACGCACATCCAGCACGAAATAATATTCAAAGAGACCCAAAATGATATTCTGTAATAGCGTATTCAATTCTAATTCCTCATTTATGCCCCCAGGTGACAAAACATCAAGGGCATAAATCCACAAAGCTTTCTCTGCGACATAAACGCACAAACCTCTCTTCAGGGAAAAAAAAACGCACATCCAGTGCAAAATAATGTTCTATAATAGCGTATTAATTTTTTTTTTATTTTATACAAAATTTTATTTATTTATATGTGTATGTAGATACATGTATGTATATGTATGTGTGTATGTTTTAATATATATTTTTTGACATTTTTAAAAATATTTTTAACAAGGTAATGCAGTATTCACATGTGCGAAATTGTGCAATGGTTACCAGCTTTCAGGGTATGCACATGCTGGTATAAGATAACTATCCAATTATCTTATGCCTGAATGCCACCAAGGGATGTAATCTGCTGCTTAACCAGTCACACACTTAAAGAAGAGATTCTGGCTAAAGCAAGGCAGAGTGATCAAATCCTTTTTAATGAGGCCCCAATCCTTCTCTTCCAAGACCTCTCCCCAATTACCTTGAAAAACAGGAGAGCTCTGCGACCCCTGCTGGAATTTTTGAAGGAAAGGAATATTACTTATAAATGGAAATACCCATTTGCTCTACAAGCTACCTTCCAAGGGAAAAATTACCTCCTGAGAACACCTGACGATCTATCCTCCTTTTGTTCTAATCTGCGTTTGGATTGCATTAGTTTACCAGAATGGTACGCTGAATTTCTATTGCCTGCATCTCCAGGTGCGCACCATGTTTATGAAAGCTCTCCTTCAACATCATCCCACAGAACTCCTTTTCCCAAAGGAAGTAACAAAAAGAAGAACAAGAACCCTCAGGCACCCTTTGCTTCACCTCCCAAAACACCTAGAACAAGGGATGAGAAGCTCTGAGCAGTGCTGATTTTCCATGTTTACGATTCTTCTTCATCACATTGTCACTATTGTTGGCCCGGTTGGCTATTTTGGGCTCTTGCCATTGCCTAAAACTTGGTTTACGTTGTCTTTATAAAGGAAATCAACACTACCAAAGAGGAATCCCTACATGCTTACCCCTTCTGAAGGCACATTAAAACTTTTTGTGCTTGTTTTACCTCAGACTGTTTGAGACTAGAAGGTTTAATCATTAGGGCTGGTAACGCTCTTCTCTCGCCACAAGAGGTCACATATGGCGCTTTTCCACTGCATGGAACCGTACCAGTTCGGCACGCTTTTGTGCTTTTCCACTGCTGGTACCGCATGGTATAGGGTCGGAACGGTTCGGTACGGTACGGTATAGGTTTGCTTTTCCACTGCATGGAACCGAACGGTACGGCTCTGAAAAAACAGTACCTACTCGATTGTGGTTCCAACAGGTACCAAACTGGTACCTTATCCCACAATCCTTTGCATGCAGTCACTACTAGCCACTGATTGGTCAGAGAATCCCACCCACCCCGTTGTTATCCCACCCACTTAACTTTAGTACTACTTTAGTGGAAAAGCAAACCTATACCTTACCGTACCGAACCGTTCCGACACTATACCATGCGGTACCAGCAGTGGAAAAGCAAACCGGGCCAAGCAGGGCCGAGTAGAGCCGAGCTGGTACGAGCCGGTACTTGCAGTGGAAAAGTGCCATAATGTACTGAGTTTAGCCTCAGGATTACTAGTTTACAGATAAACTGCAAATTTCATAGACCAGAAGAAAGCTCCTAGTTTTTCTTCACGCTCTCTCGCCCTATAGGGAGAGAGGGGTGAAAGGCCCCTAGATATATGCTTGTCTTGTTTTTTTTATTCAATTAATACCTGTTTGTTTACTCCAGAGTCTTTCTCTCTTCTATTGACCTCGGTTCGAGTTCCTTCTGCTGTGGACTGAGGCGTATACACAGGTAGAGACTGATCATTAACATTCCGGTAAGCCTCATTTTTGATACCTCATATGTATTTAGGCAGAAGGGAGTTTCTAAGCTCATACTCTCGAAGATGCCTTGGAATTTTTGCAGATTAACCTCTGCCCGGACATATAGACTGCCTTATTCCCTCAAGTCCGGCATTCTAATGTTTACAGCATTTAGATTCCCTTGCAGTTATGACGGTATTGTGTGAGTTATTCTGATTGGACCATTGTGAAGAGCTGCCCTCTTTTATATGGGATTTTTGCAATTATTTCTACAGTCACTGTTGTTGAATTCCTGCCCCAGGCGCAAGACCTGGCCTTAGCACAAGCTGAATAAGTTTTATTTCCTTATTTTACATATTACTCATGTTCCAAAGTTCAAGCCGTAGAACTATCCTACGCTCTTTAAGTCAGCATTATCTAAACGAGCCGCTTCCTGTGAGTCGGGGTACACCTTGACTGACAGGAACTTCTTCCAGCACTCCTACCAGGCTATTATTGTGTATTGTGATATTTTGTTATATTTGATCACCTTCTGTAGCCTAATTATTGGTTGACATAGGGACGTTCTCTGGTCAACGTGTCACAAATTTGTCTTTTCTTCTTCCTCCTACATATATCTGTCCCCCTTACTCCTCCCCTTTTCCCTATTGTTTACCCCCTTACCCCATCCACTTTTGAGACCTCGAAATGGCTTTTTCCCATTTGGGCAAAGAACCCCTGATCGTTTCCTTCAATGCCAATGGGCTTAACATCCCCGAGAAAAGAAGGAAACTATTAAGTGAACTTAGAAAAAGCAAAACACACATCGCTTTTATTCAAGAAACTCATTTCAAAGGCGACCTCATTCCCAAACTCACTGACAAACATTTCACTAAAATCTATGCGGCATCTAATGCATTGGCAAAAACTAAAGGAGTGGCAATTCTTCTTAGCAAGAAGTCATCATTCTCTGTAGATAAAGTACTGGCTGACCCGGATGGGAGATTTATCTTCTTGGCGGGGTCTTTGAATGGACGCCCCCTGACACTAGCAAACCTGTACTTTCCAAACAGAGCACAGGTGACCTTCTGCTCGAAATTAATAGATGAACTAAAAAGCTTTGCCTCTGGATGTATTATATTAGGAGGGGACTTCAATGTTCCCCTTGAACCGTTACGAGATACCTCCTCAGGCAAAACAAGCATAGCTTATAACAAACTTAAAAAAAATCAAGGATAAGCTGAGATCCCTGAACCTAGTAGACACCTGGCGAGCATTACACCCCCTGGAAAAGGACTACACCCATTACTCCGCCCCACACAACAAGTACACGAGAATAGATATTTTCCTGATCTCGCAAAGAGATCTCCCAGACCTTGTAGAAGCCAAAATAGGACACATCGCATTTTCAGACCATGCGCCTATATCAATCACGATAAATTCAGACACCCCATGCAAACCAACCTTCAATTGGAGACTGAATCCCTCACTGCTACTCGACCCAAAAATCAAAGATGAAATTGTTAAGACCATCGAGCACTACTTTGAAGAGAATTCCTCCCCCGAATTGTCCCCGGTGACAATTTGGGAAGCACACAAAAGTGTCGTAAGGGGAGAATTTATCACATTTGGTGCCAGGAAGAAAAAAGAAAAAGAGAAGATAGTGGGCGACTTGGTCTCCAAAATTTCTAGATTGGAAGCACAACATAAAATTTCACTGGCCAACTCTTTATTAGAGGAACTATCTGAAGCTAGGAAAGCCCTATCAGACTTACTCAATAATAAAACAAAGAGATCAATTTACTTTAATAGAGCAATCTACTACAAACACGGTGACAAGAGCAGTAAATTTCTAGCCCGAGCCCTTAAAGACCTTCAAGTAGCTTCACATATTCCCTTCCTGAGAGATAAGCAAAATAATAAGATTCACGACCCAAGATTCATTGCGGATTCTTCGTTCCATTCTTTTTACAAAAGCTTATATAATCTCCCGTCTCAAACTCGTCCTACTGGCTTATCTGGGCCGAGAGATTTACTAATTTCTCAGTACCTAGAAGAAAGTGGACTTCCACGCCTCTCAAAGTCAGATATAGCTAGAATGGAAGAAGACATCTCTTGAGGAGATCCAACAAGCAATCACTTCCCTAAAATGCGGTAAAAGCCCAGGTCCTGATGGTCTGACATCTCAATACTACAAATCCTTACATCAGATATTGGCCATCCCCTTAACTAAGGCATTGAATTCCCTTTCTAAAAAGACACAACCTTCTACCGAATTTTTAGCAGCTCACATAATGGTCATACCAAAAAAGGATAAAGATCCGACGTTATGTGCCAATTATAGACCCATTTCCTTGCTCAACCTTGATGTCAAGCTTATGGCCAAGGTCCTAGCAAACAGACTTAGACCTCTTCTGCAGCATATTATAGGTCCTGAGCAAGTAGGCTTTATGCCCGGTCGAGAAGCACGCGACAATATTATTAAATCTCTCAACTTACTACATGAAGCTAAAATCAACAATATAAAGGGAATGATCCTATCCACCGATGCCGAGAAGGCTTTCGACAGAGTGGCCTGGGATTATCTCCTTGCCACCTGTCGACACCTGGGTCTCGGCGACAACATGATGGGATGGATAGGGGCTCTCTACACGAACCCAACTGCCAAGGTCAAAGTAAACAATACATTTTCTACTCCCCTTCATCTCAAAAATGGGACGAGACGAGGCTGCCCACTGTCACCGATTTTATTCATTTTGGCCTTAGAGCCTCTGATCAGACACAAATGCCAATTCAGCAATCCATGGTTTTCCGGTCAAAGATAGGGAATTTAAGATCTCTGCTTATGCAGACGATCTACTGTTTTATATAACTCAGCCCCACATCTCTATTCCTAACCTAAATCTCCAGTTCCAAAAATTTAGATTCTTATCCAATTTCAAGGTAAACCATTCTAAATCTGAAGCCATAGATGTCTCACTACCAGCTGATATCAAATCGCTCACACGTGAAAATTGTCCTTATAAATGGGAGTCCAGGTCTGTGAAATATTTAGGAATACACTTAACTTCTAAAATTGAGACCATGTATGAAGCCAACTTCACACCACTATTATCAACTATTAGTAAGGATCTTAAGAATTGGAACTCCAAGAACTTCTCTTGGTTCGGAAGAGCTGCAATCTTAAAAATGGTAATTCTCCCACGCTTATTATACCTCTTTCATGCGCTCCCGATTAAAGTCCCGAACAGCTTTTTTCTTAAGTTGAGTACCATCAAAAGACATTTTCTTTGGGCAATGAAAAGACCAAGAATTAAATTACAGACGCTACAGAGACCAAAACCTCAAGGAGGCATAGGTCTACCGAATTTCATCAAGTACTATCATGCAACTCACATTACTAGGGTCGTAGACTGGCATTGCCATTCCCAACAGAAACATAGGGTGGAGCTAGAAAGGAGCTGTTCGAGATATCCTGCCCACAACCTAATCTGGTCCAATCCTGGTAATTACCCATCAGAAATTAGACAACACCCACTGATCTCCACCACACTTAATATTTTCAATCGGATTGCACCTGGTCACCCCTTAATAACTAAACACGGAATTATGACTCCCATCTCTAACAATCCTGACTTTGTTCCTGGTCTGGACTTTAGGGCGCAGACTACGGACTCACCAAAGTTACATGTACAACTACGCGTCAAAGACTGCTTAAACCGCTCTAGTTTTCTATCATTTGACGAATTTAACAAACTGAAACCTAAAGGATACAACATCTCCTTCTAGAATTATATACAACTACATGATTTTATTAGAAATTCAAAGTGCAAATTCCAATTAAACACACCTCCGACAGCACTAGAAGAGATCTGCGTTAGCCAAACACCTTGCACCAAAACCACGTCGATGGCATATAAATGGTTATCCCAGACTCTGAATATTGTGCCTGACAAACATAAATCAATCTGGGAAAAATACCTAAATTGCAGCATATCTGACAAGATGTGGGAGAAGGCTTGCGTCTTCACACACAAATGTTCACTGAGCACAAAAGTTCAGGAAACCTCATTTAAAATTTTGACGCAGTGGTATATTACTCCAGTTCAACTTAAAACTTGGTCGCCGCAGGTCTCCAACAGATGCTGGAGGTGTCTAAAAGAAAGAGGAACATTTTTGCATTTATGGTGGTCCTGCCCTTTATTACAGAAATTCTAGAATAAGGTGATTCACCTTATAAGATTCATCATCAACACTACTTTGACTATGGATGCTGCCTGCTGTCTCCTACATTTACATAATCTTTCATATAAGAGATACAAACAAGCTCTCGCTAGACACTTGCAAAAGAGTGGTTAGACTACAAAAGAGTGGTTAGACAGAGTAAAAACTTTTTATGAAATGTAAGAGATCTTAGCAATTAAAAAAGAAAACGATACTGTCTTTCACAAAACTTGGCGCCCCTGGATAGAATTCACCTTATCTAATACATATAAAAATCTTACCTCTCACTAAAGCGATTCACATACCATTCTACTTTTTAATACCTCTAAGTTGATAAAAGATATCTATAGTGGCAATATACTGAAAGATCTCATTGGTCTCATTCACCCCCCCCCCCCCGTCCTCCCTAACCTCTCTCCTTTGTTCCATTCCTTACTTTACCTTCTTCTCTTAATGTTCTTTACCCATACGGCCTCCTAGCCGTAGTTGAGGGCTTAGGCCCTCAACACCCTGGATTATGCTTTAATCTTTAGACAGACGTGATTATTTGGTTACATTACAGTGCTTTCCTATATGATCCTTTTGAACATTTGATGTAACCACTCAATATTATTCTATGCATATTCCTTGTTTCCATTCTGCTTCAGTTTGTACCAATGTTTTGAAGCCTATGTATGCTTAATTATTTTCAATAAAGCTTTATATTGGAAAAAAAAAAAAAAATACAATGCCATCCACAACTCTGCCCCCAGCTACATCACTAACCTGATCTCAAAATATCAGCCAAGCCGCTCTCTTTGGTCCTCCCAAGACCTCCTGCTCTCTAGCTCCCTTGTCACCTCTTCCCATGCTCGCCTCCAGGATTTCTCCAGAGCTTCTCCCATTCTTTGGAACTCTCTACCCCAATCTGTCCGACTTTCCCCTAATCTATCCATCTTTAGACGATCTCTGAAAACCCTTCTATTTAAAGAAGCCTATCTGGCTACTAACTAATACACTGTTTCACTTTCTCCATCAGCTCACCCCCCACAGCTATTACCTTTTGTATCAATTGACCCTCCCTTTTAGATTGTAAGCTCTAACGAGCAGGGCCCTCTGATTCCTTTTGTTCCAAATTGTATTGTAACTGTAATGTCTGCCTTCATTTTGTTAAGTGCTGCACAAAATTTTGGCGCTATATAAATCCTGTATAATAATAAAAATAATAAAAATAACAATTAGGGATGATCGAATGGTTCGGGTCGACCATCGTTTCGACCCGAACATTGGGTGTTCGAAATTCGGCCACCAGAACCACCCAAAATGCACTGGGACAGGAACTAGGCTTTAAAAGCCCGTGATTGGCCCAGAAACGTCAGCAAAAGCCAATGAGGGGGCAGGAGTCTCCTAGAAACGTGATTGGAGTGACTACGGGGACCAGAGGCCAATCAGGAGTGAATAAACCCCACAGTATATAACATAGCCCCGCCTAACCCCTAGCACAGTGATGCAGAGCCTGTTGAAGAGAGTGGAAGCATTTCTCTTACTCCTGATTTGCTACACTACGTTTTCTGCATAGACGAGTGGTTCTAAAGCTCCATATAGCAGAATTGCATTCAGCTTACAGCCAGTCAGTGTAGTTAGAAATACAGCGATTGTGCTGGTTTTTTGTTAGAAAAAAAATAAATAAATTTTAAGGGACAGTGTCAGTCTTCTGCTGTATGGAGCTTTTTATTTAGTGTGAGGAAAGGGATATCTAGTGTAGTTAGGGAACCTTGTACCACAGTAGTTAGATGTAATAATCAAGTTTCTGTAGGGAAAGTGAAAGTGTGAGGGTTCTGTGTAGTGAGCACGTTGCACAGTGCTGATATATCTACAGCAGGTATACGTGCTTGCTAGGCAGCAAAATACATTGCCTTAGTGACAACTTAACGCCTGTTCTTGAAAGCGTTAGGTCCACTGTGCAAAAGGCTTTGCAACTGTGCGTGACACGCATCTGCTGTGCTGTATTCAGCGACAACTGTGGGTCGCATAGCAGTGTACGTTTTTCACCGCACAGAGTTGCCAAGGCCTCAGTGACAACTTAACGCCTGTTCTTCAAAGCGTTAAGTCCACTGTGCAAAAGGCTTTGCTACTGTGCGTGACACGCATCTGCTGTGCTGTATTCAGCGACAACTGTGGGTCGCATAGCAGAGTTGCCAAGGCCTCAGTGACAAATATGCCAGGTAGACCAAGAAAAGGCATACATGGCCCTGCTGCGGAAAGGGGCACAGCTTCTAGGGTGTCTAGAGGCAGGGGTGGACGTGGTGGTCAGTCCTCAGCCAGGCCACCATTTGGATTGTTCTCCGACAGTGGCCAAGCTATACGTCCACAGTACGTACAGGAGGTGGTGGACTATATGACCAAACCCTCAACATCGGCATCATCTGCAACTACGTTGACCCAGGCAGAGAAAAGTGGTCAGTCTTCTGCAGTTGGCAGCACAAATACAGATCAGTCCATGTCCACCTCACGTCCTCCCTTAGACCCAACTTCAGACATGGCAGAGGAGTCAGCTGAGCTGTTTGACCACAGTGTCGGCCATCTACTCCAGCCTTATGCTCAGTCCTTTATGGAGTCTGATGTTGGGTCTGAGGTTGAGGAGGAGGCAGAGCAAGCAAGAGGGGAGAGCAGATGGCCCGCTCCATCTAAGGCCGCACCTGTTGTCTCCCGGGCCACTATACACACCTCTTCTTGCTGGGCCTTTTTTGAGACATCCCATGCAGACCGAACAGTTGCGATCTGCAAGATTTGTCAGAAAGGTATAAAACGTGGCAAAAATGTCAACCACCTGGGTAAAAGCTGCCTAAACAGGCATTTGACAACCCACTACTTGGCCCATTGGCAGGAGCATTTGAAGAACCCACAAAAGGGCCAAAGATTGGTCAGTCGGCCTCCTAGTCCTCCTTGCGCTCCTCCTCGTGCTCCACCTGCACATCAGTCTGTTCCTGGCCCTGCTATAGTCACTTGTCACCTGTTGGCAGCCTCCACTGACACGGATGATGATATAGCAGGCAGTGTCGCATCTACCTCCAGCACACCACCAGCTGTAACATCTAGACGCCAAATTTCGATTCCACACATGCTGGAACGAAAAAAAATGTATACTCCCCACCACCCACATGCCCAGCTTCTAAACAGTAGTTTGGCAAAACCACTGGCTCTGCAACTGTTACCATTTAACCTGGTAGAGTCTGCTCCCTTCCGTGACTTTGCAAAATGTGCAGTTCCACAGTGGCAGGTGCCAAGTCGGCATTACTTTGCCCGTAAGGCCCTGCCATCCCTATACCAACATGTGGAAGGCAATGTAGTGTCGCCCCTGGCCAAGTCAGTCAGCCGTAAGATACACCTGACGGCTGACACTTGGTCAAGCAAACATGGGCAGGGACGGTACATTTCTGTCACTGCTCATTGGGTGACACTGCTTGCCAGCGGAAGGGATTGTAGCCAGAGCTCGGTGCTGCAGCCAATGTTGCCCCCACGTCTGCAAACAGCTGGTGGTGTCGCTGATCCGGGTAGATCGATCACTTCTACCCACTCCTGCTCCTCCTCCTCTACCTCCTCCATGCCCTCCTCTGCAGAATGGTCCTTTGAATTTGATGAGGTAACACGTAAGCGTTCAAAGGGCTATTCTATGTCTCAGGCCAAAAGGTGTCACACAGTGCTGCAGCTTGTGTGTCTAGGGGACAGGCAGCACACTGCCCCTGAGATTCTTAGGGCTCTGCAGGCACAGGCCCAGAGGTGGTTGACACCACGCCAGCTGCAGCCAGGGATGGTGGTTACCGATAATGGGTCAAACCTCCTGGCCGCCCTTCGTCAGGGAAAGTTGACCCATGTGCCATGCCTGGCGCATGTCCTGAATCTCGTGGTACAGTGGTTTTTGAACTCGTACCCGGGAATGCAGGATGTGCTAAGGATGGCAAGAAGGGTGTGCAGTCACTTCAGGCGGTCGTACAGTGCCACTGCACATTTGGCCGACGTGCAGCGTGAGTTTCACCTGCCGGTACACCTCCTCATCTGTGACATGCCCACCCACTGGAACTCCACCTTGGCTATGCTGCAGCGCCTGTACACGCAGCAGAGAGCCCTCAATGAATATCTCTGCGAGTACAGCACCAGCACTGGCTCTGCGCGCCTGGGCTTCTTTTCACCACGGCAGTGGCTTTTGATTAAGGATGCATGCGCTGTCCTCTCGCCATTTGAGGAGGCCACAAGGATGGTCAGCCGGGACAGCGCATGCATCAGTGACACCCTACCGGTACTGTTTTTGTTGGAGCACACTCTGCGTGGCATTATGGACAGGGCACTGGAGGCAGAGCAGTAGGAGGAAGAAGAGGACTTCCTTGCCTCTCAAGGCCCCCTTTATCCTGAGAATCCTGACCCCATTATGCCTAGCTCCCAGAGGCCCGAGCAGGATCCAGGGGTGGAAGAGGAGGAGGAGGAGGACGATTCTTCTGGAACTTTTGCAGGCTTTGAGGAGGAGGAGGACATGAGGCAATCTGCAAGGCCTAGTTTGACTCCCTCGGGACACTTTGGAGTAGTGCGTGGCTGGGGGAGGAGGAGCCCGTTCAAGATAATGTCGTTTTGAGTGACCCCCGAGGAGTCAGCTTCTGAGGCCTTTGCTAATTTGCGACGCATGGCAAACATCATGCTTCAGAGCCTGCGAAAGGACCCCAGAATCAAGGCCATTAAAGAGACTGACCACTATTGGTTAGCCACCCTACTTGACCACCGGTACAAGTCAAAAGTCTCGGAGCTTTTCCCATCCACCCAGAGAGTCCACAGGATCAAATCCCTTGAGGACAGTCTCAAGAGGATTCTGGTGAACACGTTCCCCGACTCCTGTAGGGTGCAGGGGCGGGGACAACCTACCATGGACTCTACTGCTGGTCACGAGAGGAGCGTTGGAGAAGGCGTGCGGTTGACGGATGCCTTTTGGTCTTTTTTTTGTCCTCACCGCCCAGGCCTCTCAGCTGCCACATCACATCGACAGGGTCTGCATCACATGGTGGACAATTACGTGAGGGCACAAAGTGACACAGAGGGCTTTTCATGTGACAAAGCCGATCCACTGGCATACTGGGTCTTAAGATTACACCACTGGCCAGAACTGGCCCAGTATGCCATAGAGTTGTTGGCCTGCCCTGCTTCCAGTGTCCTATCGTAACGGGCATTTAGCGCAGCAGGAGGATTCGTCACAGACCATCGAACGAGACTCTCCACCGACTCAGTCGTCCGTTTGACATTCATTAAAATGAATCAGTCGTGGATATCAAGCTTTGATGCACCTGATGCAGACCTTGTAGACTAGGCTATCTTTGCGATGTGGCTGCTGAGCCTCAGTTTAAGCCTGGACCATGGTGCCACCCTCAAACCCTCCTCTCATTCTGTTTAGGTTCACAGAACCTCATTTTGGTTATAACAAAAATATCATGTTTGCGCACCTGTTCTACAGGTGCACACCTTTATAATTTTTTGGCCTCCTTCAACACCAGCTCTTTGGGGTTACGGTGGGGAGGCTACGCTAAACAAAAAATAGCATGTTTGCGCACCTGTTCCACAGGTGCACACCTTTATAATGTTTTGGCCTCCTTCAACACCAGCTCTTTGGGGTTATGGTGGGGAGGCTACGCTAAACAAAAAATAGCATGTTTGCGCACCTGTTCCACAGGTGCACACCTTTATAATTTTTTGGCCTCCTTCAACACCAGCTCTTTGGGGTTACGGTGGGGAGGCTACGCTAAACAAAAAATAGCATGTTTGCGCACCTGTTCCACAGGTGCACACCTTTATAATTTTTGGGCCTCCTTCAACACCAGCTCTTTGGGGTTACGGTGGGGAGGCTACGCTAAACTAAAAATACCATGTTTGCGCACCTGTTCCACAGGTGCACACCTTTATAATTTTTGGGCCTCCTTCAACACCAGCCATTTGGGGTTACGGTGGGGAGGCTACGCTAAACAAAAAATAGCATGTTTGCGCACCTGTTCCACAGGTGCACACCTTTATAATTTTTGGGCCTCCTTCAACACCAGCTCTTTGGGGTTATGGTGGGGAGGCTCCGCAAACATCAAAAATACCATGTTTGCGCACCTGTTCCACAGGTGCACACCTTCATAATTTTTGCGCCTTCTTCAACACCAGCTCTTTGGGCTTACAGTGGTATGGCTCCGCCAACACCCAAACAACAATTTTTGCGCACCTGTCACACAGATGCATATCATTGCAATTTTTTTCCTTACAAAGGCAATTATTGCCTTCATGACCAGCACTTTCATAGGGTTATGGTGTCAAGGCATCGTCGGCACCACCAAAGGCCCAATTTTTTAAGCATCCTTTACTTCTATTCAAAGTCAAGAGACAACAGTATTCATCCAAAACATCTCTAATCTTGTTCACTCTGCACTACATTGTGGCCCCTACCCCTAACCCTAACCCTCAATGTATCCGTGCATATATGTCTGTTTCTTGTGAGAATTCAAGTTAAAGTGCACCAAACACCATTTTACATGAAATAAAGTGCATTTAAAGAGACAGCACCTTTTTCCAAAAAAAACTCTAATCTTGTTCCCAGTGCACTGCATTATGTCCCCATCATACACATTGGCTGTGCAGTTGATTAGGAGCAAAAGAAAGGTGCGGTTAAGCAAAAAAGTCATTTTTGAAGGTTTGGTATGCTATAATTCTGGTTCTGGACATGCTACAGAGCTGAAACTTCACAGGTACACCCTTTAGACCCCCAGACACTAAATCCAAAGAAATCTCATTTTTTTTTTTTTTTTTTTTTAATTTTTTCAATAATTGGCTCGCTATCAAAAAGACAATTTTTAAGAACTTTTTTTTGTGTGATTAATAGTCCCTGTGGCATAACACAGAACCCTAGGCACTTTTTAGGGGCATTTATTGGGTTTTAGGGCTTCAAAATTGTGTTTTATGATTACCGAAGTTCGGGTCCCATTGATTTCAATGGGGTTCTGGAATCCGAACCGAACTTTCGGGAAATTCGGGTGTTCTGGTCGAACCGAACTTTTCAAAAGTTCGATCATCCCTAATAATAATAATAAAGTGTCAAAATGAAATAAAAACAGACAGTTTTTGACAATTTCTTTATTAAAAACACAAAAACAATGTCCCCCCGTGTAGATACAGCATCAATCACAATGAACACAGCTGACCCGAAAAAAAAAAATACTAGGTCCGCACCTGTCGCTGGCTTCTGCAGTCTTCCAGCTCCACTGTCTGACAGTTCTTAAATAGCTAAGGGGCGGGGCCACCTGGAAATGACACTGGGTGGCCCTGCCCCCTTGTGAAATTATCGGCCGCTGCATGTTGAGTAGATGGCGTCATATGGGATGGGCCGCCTGGGTATGTCATCAGGCGGCCCTGCCCTTTAGTTATTTAGGAATTGTCAGCCGGTAGAGCTCTTTTTTTCAGGTTGGTGGCTGCAGCGTTTATTGTAAATGATACTGGATCTATACAGGGGGACATTGTTTTTTTTTTTATAAATGAATTGTCAGAAATTGCCTCTTTTTAAAAAAATGTGGATGAAGGAATAAGGTTATAGAGGGGGGGGCAGGATATGGGGACTCTCTAGTTAAAGGGGGCTTCAAGACTCCAATAAGCCCCCTGCCTGTAGACCCCCACAACCACCAGCTAGGGTTGTGGAGTAGAGGCTTTTGTCCCCATCAACATGGGGATAAGGTGCTTTGGGGCAGGGAGGACTCTTGGTGAGGGCATGTGGCCTGGTATGGTTCAGGAGTTCAGCTGTTAGCAGAGAACCCGCTGACAGCTGATGAGACATTGGTTGTTAAGGACGCTGCGGCTTTCCATCCCACTCCACAACATCCAGGTATTGTTAAAAATGCCAGTGACTGCCAGCTCTGAAAATGTACATCTAAAGAGTATATGAAAATCGCAGCTGCACCGCTGAACAGCTGCTTTGGAAATTTGCAGTGAAAATGGACAGGGAATTTGCATCAGACATGTGTGAACCTAGCCCTAAGCCCTGTCACTCACCTTTCATGTAATTTGGGACTTCTGGAGCTTTTCCCACTAGCCAATTAGAAGTGAAGTTGCGTCCACATATGTCACCCCTCCCATCCACAGGTTAAATTATTTTTCTCATTATCGGCGTGTGTGGGGCCTCATGTCTAAGTTTTGCCTAAGGCCTCACAAAGCCTAGAGTCGCCTCTGCCTATACATACCATGAAAGTATTTACATGTTTACATAAAATCTACATTTCAGACAATTTAGAATACACGAGTAGATTGTTTTTTTCTATGGCATTAGTCATTTGTTCAGGCATTCTTGTGTAAAAACAAGCCAAGTCTTGGACCACCGTGGCAGTGATATTTGAGACCCATTTCTTGCTATATGTTCCCTGTTAGCATATGTGCACTGCAGCACAGCCCAATTAGCTTTCAGTGCTAGTCCTCTTCTTCTGGGGTCCCCTGCCAGCACCAAGCTGCTTTCAATGGGAGCACCCTTGTGTGCTCGCTCCCGAGTCACCCTGACTGCATCTATTGACAGAATGGGCGACTTGGCCCCACCTCCCCTACTCACTCTGCACAGCATTTGATGGACAAACCAGGGAGGAGGGAGACAGCGACGAGACCCGCTGCTTTTTTTGCACAGCCACCGGCCATTCCTTCAGAGCCCTCTGCCATAAACTGAGGCTCCCACATGCATCCTGGGAAGTAACACCATCAAAGCCAAGATCCACGAATCCAGAAGGAAGACGGGTGAAGATGGAAGCCTTGTCAGTGGTGACAGCTCGCTGCTAGAAGGCTTCGTTCTAAGGTAGTTTTCACATATTGTGCTAGTATGCGATGCATACCAGCACATTATGGCTTTACTTTGCAGGTTCCAGAAGACATTATTATGTGGCCAGTGCTGACCAATCAGCACTTACCATTGTAAGCAATATGATTCTAAACATTCTCCAGCCCTGTTTGTTTAAGTTTTAAAGTGGAGTCCAGTGGGCAGGGAGCTGTATGTTCCCTTTTTTTGCTTTGCGTAGGGAAAGCAGTGGCATGCTTTCTAAAAATGTTGTTAAAAATGTGTAGGTTGTATCTCTTATGTTCAAAATCCTCAAGCGGTTAAAGCCGACCTTCACCCTAAATTAACTTTTATTTTGCCCTGACTCCTCCCTCTGCCTTACTCACATTAATCTTATTATTTTATTTGAATTTCACAGATTTTTTTTGTGCTTCCCAAATATTAAAATAGCAGCCTAGAGGGTGGGGGGTAGAGGGTAGAGCCAATGAAAGGTAACTGAAGTTTCTCTTCAAAGTCCAGGCTTAGTCCCAAATATTTTAAATTCTAATAATCAGATTAGATTTAGATAACAAACCTCATAGGCATGGCCATCTATTTTTTAAACTTAGCCTTTACCCTGAAAAAAAAATATCTCATTTGATTTTAACAGTAATTAAAATGCCTCTTGAAATAATATTCCTAGATCCGACTATTCTTTTCTACAAGCAGCCTGGAAATTTTAATATGATCATTAAAGAACAATGGAGAATAATATACAGTACTGTAGATGGAATGAACATTCAAAGAGATAAAAGTCAACTGCTTTGATTTGTACAAGATCAAATGCTGGGTACCTAATAGGGATGATCGAACTTTTGAAAAGTTCGGTTCGGCTAGAACATCCGAACTACCCGAAAGTTCGGCCCGGATTTCAGAACCCCATTGAAATCAATGGGACCCGAACTTCGGTAATCAAAAAACACAATTTTAAAGCCCTAAAACCCAATAAATGCCCCTAAAAAGTGCCTAGGGTTCTGGGTCATGCCCCAGGGATGATTAATCACACAAAAAAAGTTCTTAAAAATTGTAATTTTTGATAAAAAAGTCAATTATTGAAAAAATAAAAAGTGTACCTGTGAAGTTTCAGCTCTGTAGCATGTCCAGAACCATAAAAAAAAAGATAGTTTGTATTAGTGCAATTATAGATCTGGAATATGGCTTCTCGCTTTTCACACCTTGCCGGTTTAATAGCAGGCATTTTTTTGGGTTCTTTGGAGTCAGGAAAAACATCTGAACTTGTGTATAGTGGTACTGTACACAAGTTCAGATGTTTTGCCTGCCTCCAAAAAACCCCAGAAAATGCCTGCAACAACACACCTGGGCTTTTTTTTTTTTTTTTTGGCGCTAGCATTTTTTTGGGTTCTTTGGAGGCAGGCAAAACATCTGAACTTGTGTATAGTGGTATATATAGCACTATACACAAGTTCAGATGTTTTTCCTGCCTCAAAAGAACCCAAAAAAACGCCTGCTATTAAACCGGCAAGGCGTGAAAAGCGAGAAGCCATATTCCAGATCTATAATTGCACTAATACAAACAATCTTTTTTTTTTTTATGGTTCTATACATGCTACAGAGCTGAAACTTCACAGGTACACCTTTTAGACCCCCCAGACACAAAATCACACAAAAAAAGTTCTTAAAAATTGTCATTTTTGATAAAAAAGCCAATTATTGAAAAAAAAAAAAAAGAGATTTTATATATACCACTATACACAAGTTCAGATGTTTTGCCTGCCTCCAAAGAACCCAAAAAAATGCCCAAAAAAAACGCTAGCACCAAAAAAAAAAAAAAAAAAGCCCAGGTGTGTTGTTGCAGGCATTTTTTGGGGGTTTTTGGAGGCAGGCAAAACATCTGAACTTGTGTACAGTACCACTATACACAAGTTCAGATGTTTTTCCTGACTCCAAAGAACCCAAAAAAATGCCTGCTATTAAACCGGCAAGGTGTGAAAAGCGAGAAGCCATATTCCAGATCTATAATTGCACTAATACAAACGATCTTTTTTTTTTATGGTTCTGGACATGCTACAGAGCTGAAACTTCACAGGAACACTTTTTAGACCCCCCACATACTAAATCTCTCTTTTTTTTTTTTTCAATAACTGGCTTTTTTATCAAAAATGACAATTTTTAAGAACTTTTTTTTTTTGTGTGATTTTGTGTCTGGGGGGTCTAAAAGGTGTACCTGTGAAGTTTCAGCTCTGTAGCATGTCCAGAACCATAAAAAAAATGGATTGTTTGTATTAGTGCACTTATAGAACAGGTTGTTTGCTTCTCGCTTTTCACACCTTGCCAGTTTAGTAGCAGGCTTTTTTTTGGGTTCTTTAGTGGCAGGCAAAACATCTGAACTTCTGTATAGTGGTATATATACCCGTATACACAAGTTCAGATGTTTTGCCTGCCTCCAAAAACCCCAAAAAAATGCCTGCAACAACACACCTGGGCGTTTTTTTTTGACGCTAGCGTTTTTTTGGGCATTTTTTTTGGGTTCTTTGGAGGCAGCCAAAACATCTGAACTTGTGTATAGTGGTGTATATACACACATACATATATTTATATACACACCTAGACATATGTAGGTGTGATAGGAGCGTAACTATATTGGTGTTAATTATTTCATTAGCGCAAGTAGTTTTTTCTGCTCCTTTCACACCTATATATGTCTAGGTGTATATATACAGACATGGTTGTGTATATATACCCCCTATACACATGTTCAGATGTCATGTCTGACTCCAAACATGTGCTCAAAAAATCACTAGCAACGCCTGCAGCCAAAAAGAATGCTGGCGGCGGCGAAGCCATATTACAGAAGCGAAAGTGACTTGAGAGAAACTAGCTTTTCTCTATAGCGGTCACCCTGCCATAGCAGTCACTGTCAGTTAACCCTACACTACACCACTACGGTTCCCTTACACTTAACACTTTCCCTACAGAAACTGAATAAATTAAAGCTAACTAAAGTGTAAAAGAGCACTCTAACTACACTAGATATCCCTTTCCTCACACTAATAAATGCTAAATGACACTTTGTAACAGAAGTAACAGAACAGCATTCCACTCTCTTCCATGCCCCGTATAAGAATGCTAGGAATTTGGCGGGGGCTATCTTATATACTGGGGGGCGTATTCACTAATGATTGGACTATGAACCCCCTAGTCACTCCAATCATATTCCTAGCATTCTCCTGCCCCCTCAATTGGCTTTTGCTAATGGTTCTGGTCCAATCACAGGCTTTTAAAGCCCATTTCCTGTCCCATTGCATTTTGCTCGGGTTCTGGTTGCCGAATTCCGAACTTTTTGGGCAAAAAGTTCTAAATTCGGCCGAACCTCGAACACCCAATGTTCGGGCCGAACCGATGGTCGACCCGAACCGTTCGATCATCCCTAGTGCCTAATACCCATGTTTTTGTTTCTCTCAGAGGATGAGTGCGCTGTGCTGCAGTCAGTGCAAAAGTGATAGAAAAAAAATAGACATTGAAAGTGGATTGGAGTCAGTGCCAGTGGACTACTGCTGCAGTAGAACGCCACTCACTGCTAAAATAATTTTAAATCACTACTAGTAGTGCAGTAGTGGTTTAAAATTATTCCAGTGAGTGAGTGCCCTACTGCAGCAGTAGTACACAGTCCAATCCACTGTGTAGCTGTTGCCTTGCTTTTCTTCTAGCAGTATTGCACTGACTGCAGTAGTTGCAGTGAGTGCCATACTGCAGTGAGTCCTCCATTGACTCCAGTCCAATCCATTGTGACATGTGTAGCTGTTGCCTTGCTTTTCTTCTAGCAGTATTGCACTGACTGCAGTAGTTGCAGTGAATGCCATACTGCAGTGCAGATAGTCCTCCACTGACTCCAGTCCAATCCACTGTGACATGTGTAGCTGTTGCCTTGCTTTTCTTCTAGCAGTATTGCACTGACTGCAGTAGTTGCAGTGAGTGCCATACTGCAGTGCAGATAGTCCTCCACTGACTGGAGTCCAATCCACTGTGACATATGTAGCTGTTGCCTTGCTTTTCTTCTAGCAGTACTGCACTGACTGCAGTAGTTGCAGTGAATGCCATATTGCAGTGAGTCCACTACTGACTCCAGTCCAATCCACTGTGACACGTGTAGCTTTTGCCTTGCTTTTCTTCTAGCAGTATTGCACTAACTGCCCACTGCAGTAGTTGCAGTAAGTGCCATACTGCAGTGAGTCCTCCACTGACTCCAGTCCAATCCACTGTGACATGTGTAGCTGTTGCCTACTTGCCTTGCTTTTCTTCTAGCAGTATTGCACTGACTGCACACTGCAGTAGTTGCAGTGAGTGCCATACTGCAGTGCAGATAGTCCTCCACTGACTCCAGTCCAATCCACTGTGACATATGTAGCTGCCTGTTGCCTTGCTTTTCTTCTAGCAGTATTGCACTGACTGCAGTAGTTGCAGTGAGTGCCATATTGCAGTGCAGAATGCAGATAGTCCTCCACTGACTCCAGTCCAATCCACTGTGATATGTGTAGCTGTTGCCTACTTGCCTTGCTTTTCTTCTAGCAGTATTGCACTGACTGCACTGCAGTAGTTGCAGTGAGTGCGATACTGCACACAGAGGTAGTCCTCCACTGACTCAGAGTCCAGTCCAGTCCAATCCACTGTGACATGTGTCGCTGTTGCCTTGCTCTTTTTATAGCAGTTGTGCAGTGTGTATGTGTATTTTATTGTGTAGCTGTTGCCTAGTTTTTTTCCTAGCAGTTTTGCGCTGAGTCCACTACTGCAGCACTTTATTATACATAATGCACAATCAGATGATGTAAAATGCTAATGTCCAACTCCAAGAATGAGCACTTAATGTTAAAAATGTTAAAAATAACTCTTAACATTTTTGTTAAGAGCTTTTTGTCGAAATTTGTGTTTTTTTGGGAAACTTTTACATGTGTGAAAATATCGGCCGATACCGATATGTGATCGGCAAAATATCGGTATCGGCAACGAAAAAACGATATTGGTCGATCACTAATTAAAACATTGCAAAGACATAAATAATCGGGTGAGAACAGCCCAACCAGGAACACTCACAGGTCCAACAGCGTGTAGAGAGCAAGTTTCAGCCAAACTGACAGCATCTGTAGAGAGAGGAAGAATGCGGCCTGGCCATCTTGTGCCCAAACAAGCAGAATCCAGTGAACCCAGCACTTAACCTCCACGTCAGGAACCTTTCCCTGCCGCTAGTTCTGTCCCTACCAGCTGGGGTGCCTGACTCTACTCTACAAATGCGCAACAAACGTGTGAGCCAGGACCTTAATTAAGCTCTGCCTGACCCAAGATGACAACAGGAGTCACATGGGGCAGCAGCATCCAATGGCATAACTCCCTCAGTGACCCAGGAAACTATAGAGAAGTATTCAGTGGGCTGTAGGTTCCTACTGGCATAAGCAATCAGCCTGTCTTGGCGAACCTACACTTGGGCCAGGACAGCCCCCAAAGCCTGCATTCTCCCATCCGTATACAGCCGGAACGGCGCTCTCCACTTTAGTCTTCTGAAGGTCTGTTGCTGGGGTTCATGCCTTTAAGCCTAAATAGAAGATGGGGACCCACCTTATTTCGTGGGTACTGGCCTCCCTCAACAAGTTAGTAAGGGGAGCAGCTATCTGGGCGAACTGTGGGATGAACCACTTGTAGTATTCAACCAGGCTCAAAAAGATGCGCAGTTCGTGATATTTTTTGGGGGGTGCCGATCCTGGACAACTTGCACCTCGGTTGGGTCAGGTAAGAACTCACAGATAAAGCCACCAATCCCTGTAGTGTCACCACATACACAAAAAATATGAAAAGAAAGGCATGGAGCGGCGCTATAGCTACTAAAAACAGTGAAGATAAAAATATAAAATAAAACCACATAAATTCACAAGGAAATCGTGCATCAACATCTAAAGAAGATAATCAAATATTCCTGTGAAGATAAACATTGTATAAAAAACAAATGTGTAATATAAACACAGATAATAAGGATAATGTGCAACATTCAATATGTGAACGATAAGTGCTGAGATTTGTTGAAATCAAGGTAAATAGTGGTAAACAAGGTGGTCTATATTTCAAAAACCGACAATTCACCACTATGTGCAGTGACTGCTCACCTTGAGGCAAAAAAATGTTGCTTTTTTACAAGCTCAATCATCGACTGGTGAAGAATATTCTGTTGCAGATGAAGCTCAGCTCATATACAGTATGAAATAAAAATAGGGATCTCCATAGTGTAGTATATTAACACAACTTTAATGGAATAAAACAATCACTTACATATCAAATAACAAGTATATGGGCAGCCATGACCGAGGGGTCAAAGGACAATGCAGAGTGGACAAATCTGAACTTCCAGTCTCGGCCGTAGACCGGAAGTGACGTCACCCGGCTCCTCCTGGCGTGTGGTATCACTGTCACGTGACTTTATTACGGGCTGGAGGCTGAGTGACCATCGCCGGTGTAACGTGAGAATTACCTACCCCGTGAGAAAAACCTACCCTCGTCACTTCCGGCCAGGAACAACTGAGCAGCGCAGCAGTGCGCATGCTCACAGCCCCGGATACCTAATGAAAGAGCTGAGGACCTGACTAGTGCGCATGCGCACTAGTAGGAAATTATCACGGTGTCCGTAAAAAAACCTACCCACGCCACGCTTACATTAAAACAAGTGTGCTGCAATATAAGTCATCTCCGCTCCTGTCCCTGTCACTGCCCTGATCTTGGCTAGTAAATATAAAAGCGGGTATCGGCTCCGTGATTTATGTTCTCATACACCCGCCTCCGCTTTTATATTTACTAGCCGAGATGAGGGAAGTGACAGGGACAGGAGTGGAGATCACTCGTATTGCAGCACAGCTGTTTTAATGTAAACACCGAATTGCATACAGTGCAGTGCAACCGGAAGTGACGAGGGTAGGTTTTTCTCATGGGTAGGTAATTCTCACGGAACACCGGGATATATATGCAGGCAGTTGCCATGGGAACCACACGCAAATAAACAGAAATTACATTTCATTTAAAATCATGATACCTAGCAGATGAACCACTACAATATGTTTACAACGATAAATCATAAATAAAATATTCAACTTTCACAAGAGGATCATAAGCAGTGGTTTGAAGCTAATAAGGCAAGTAGCCATAAACATAGAACAAAATGGCTGCAATAGTAACTTAATACTCATATAAACACATAGCCCGAAGTCATCCAAATAATAAGAAATAAAATATACACTTTAGACTGATAAAAATAATACAAAAAAAATAACATTTTTTATTATTAAAATGTATAGCTACAAATGAATACCGGTATATATTATATATAAAGAAAGCAAAAAAATCAGAGGTACCCCAACTAAAACTGCAAAATAATGATCCATCCATAATCAACATTTTTCAGCAACATAATCTATGAAGAAAGAATTCCTTATTAATGTGGATGAAAGACCCCCAGTAAGTACAAATCTATAAAATTATAGACATAGATAAACATATAAACAAAAACATAAAATAAAATGAATTTACATAAATAGAACCTAACCCCATATAAAATATGTAGGATAAATGTAGTGTAAACAGCAAGGATTATTTTAAAGAAGAGAGAAGGAGAGAGAGGGAAAGAATAATCAATAATTAGAAATGAAACGATTAAGATCGAAATCAATGTTATGGCCCAATGGCGCAAGGGTCTGCATCTCGTAAATCCAATGAGATTCGGCCTGACTGAGAGTAATCATTTTATTACTCCCTCTCCAACGGGGTTTATACTTCTCTATTTCCCAAAAAGAAGAGAGGGAGGATCCTTCTAATGGTACTCAGTGTAATGTTTTGAAATGCTATGTTTTGGATAACCTCTTTTTATATTTTGAATGTGCTCTCTTAAGCCCTTCGCATGGAGCGGATCCGATCAGCGGACTCCGCTAGCTCAGCGGGGATCGCTCCATTGTTCCCCGTAGAGCAGTCAGATGACAGGTCCGTCTCTGCTCACTGTGCAGAGAAGGACCTCTCAGATAGGGACGGCCTTGCGGTTCGCCCGGCGGTCGGTTCGCGGCGAATTTTGCTTGTTCGCTACCCGCCAATTTTGCGAACACATGGTGTTGTTCGCGGTGGCCATATTAGTTTACATTGGGGAGAACTTTGACTCATGACACAGCAGTCAGGTGGAACGGGACAGCCAATTGAAACATTTCAGCACATGGACATGCCCCCTACCTTATAAATAGACCAGAGCTGGCAGCCATTTCACGTTCTGCTTTTTGTCAGCATAGGGAGAGGTTGGCTGTGCACATCAGGGACAGATTGCCAGACACAAATAGCTCTGTTAAGAGCCACAAAAGTCCTTTTAAGGGCTGGTATTTGGTATAGGTCTACTACAGTCTCTTTTCAGTTTAGGGACAGGTATGCAGTGTTCAACAGGGACAGATCGGTAGTGACACAAATCGCTCTGTTAATGTCCACAAAAGTCATGTTAAGGGCTGCTATACATTTGGTATAAGTGTGCAGTTTTTCAGTTTAGGGACAGGTATCCAGTGTGCTCCAGGGACAGAAATCAGCAGTGACACAAATCGCTCTGTTAATGTCCACAAAAGTCATTTCAAGGGCTGCTATTTATTTGGTATAGGTGTGCAGTGCACTGTATAGGGATGCAATCCACAGTATAATATACTTTGTAATAAAGAAAGCATATTATAGTGGATTTGAATTGTGCACTGTGCAGCATTGTGACTGGTGTGGTGACCGAGCGTTGCTGCTGCAATACTACAAACAGTGACAAAAGCACTTTTAATGTATTATAACTGGTGTGATAGGCCAATAGCCCCCCAATACCACATATTGAAGTGGGGTGTTATTTAACAGTATACTTTTCTAAGAGTGTATTTTAGTCCTGCAAAAATGTGGCCTCTTTTGCTGTGTTAACTGTGCTACACACAGTGACAACAGCTACTGGCCAATTATTTGTAGAACTTGTGTGATAAACCTGTGGCCCCCAAATACCACAGATTGAAGCGGGGTGTTATATACCTTTTTCCAGATATACTGCGATTCTCTAGAGACTTTTGTCACAGGGTAATTTAAAAACATGACAGTCAGAGGAAGAGGCAGGCACTTACGCAGGGGTGGTAGGGGTAGGGCAGGAGCAGTAGGCCGGAGCCAAAAGTGTGAACTTTCAGAAGGTGCCTTCGATTACGTCAAAGGAAGCACCAGACTTGGTTGAGTGGCTCACTCAGCCTTCCTCTTCTGCACCCTCCTCATCCTCTCTATCTGCACCCTCTTTACTCTCTGCTGTGTGCACCCCCAAAGACACCACCACAAACACCACCACATACCCTCCGCTTGAGTCACTGGAATTATTTTCCGATCCATCACAAGACATTTGCAATGCACAGCCATTGTTGGAAGCAGGCCACTACACCGCTTCCATTTTAGTGCGAATGGGGGCCTTCATGCTCCAGTGTTTTAAGGGGGACCCCCGTATAAAAAGCATTAAGGTCAAGGACCAGTACTGGGTGGCAACGTACTTAGACCCCCGGTACAAACAAAAAAATGGCGAAAATGTTACCACAATTACAGAGTGCTGCCAGGATGCAGCACTTCCAGGCTTTGCTGCGGGAAATGCTGCATTCTGCTTTTGAGTGCGCTGGCAGAAAAATTTCGAGCCACAGAGAGACAGTTGCGGGTAGCAATCCATCAGCGCCTACAAGAAGAGGGCAGTTTGAAGATTTCTTGGTCACTTCAGATATGAGATCCTTCTTTCAGCCGAACCATCGACAGCTGTACTCCGGGTCCAGCATCGGCGAACGCCTAGACGGACAGATTTCTGACTACATCAGGTTAACGGCTGATGTGGACGCTCTGAGTGATGAACCCCTGGACTACTGGGTGGGCAGGATTGACCTCTGGCCAGAGCTTGCACTATTTGCAATGGAACTGTTGGCTTGCCCCCCCTCCAGTGTCCTGTCCGAAAGGACGTTCAGAGCAGCAGGGGGGATCGTGACCTATAAGCGCACTCACCTAGCTCATGACAGTGTAGACTACCTCACATTTATAAAAATGAATGAGGCATGGATCTCTGAGGAATTCAACACATGTGACCAGTAGACCATGTTTCATTGAAATTCCTCATGACAGGCCACAAATATCCGCCAGACTGCCATCCACCCACAACAATTCCGGGTCCTTGTCTTTGCTAAATACAGAGGCATAAAAGGCATTTCATGTCCATGGAATGCTAAATTTTTGGGGCCTTTCATGGCCGACAATTTCTTCTTAGCTGTCAGGTAAACCCATGTGGGCTAATTTTTGGGGCCTATACTGGCCGACACTTACTTCTGTATCCTGTGAATGCCTAATGTACCTCCAGCCACCAAATACTACGTTCTTAGCTGTCAGGTAAACCCATGTGGGCTAATTTTTTGGGCCTATACTGGCCGACACTTACTTCTGTATCCTGGGAAATGCCTAATGTACCTCCAACCACCAAATACTACATTCTTAGCTGTCAGGTAAACCCATGTGGGCAAATTTTTGGGGCCTATACTGGCCGACACTTACTTCTGTATCCTGTGAATGCCTAATGTACCTCCAGCCACCAAATACTACGTTCTTAGCTGTCAGATAAATCCATGTGGGCTAATTTTTGGGGCCTATACTGGCCGACACTTTCTTATCCTGTGAATGCCTAATGTACCTCCAGCTACCAAATACTATGTTCTAAGATGTCAGGTAAACCCATGTGGGCTAACTTTTGGGGCCTATACTGGCCGACACTTACTTCTGTATACTGTGAATGCCTAATGTACCTCCGGCCACCAAATACTACGTTCTTTGCTGTCAGGTAAACCCATGTGGTCTAATTTTTGGGGCCTATACTGGCAGACACTTACTTCTGTATCCTGTGAATGCCTAATGTACCTCCAGCCACCAAATACTACGTTCTTTGCTGTCGGGTAAACCCATGTGGGCTAATTGTTGGGGCCTGGAATGGGTGACACTTACTTCTGTCTCCTGTGAATGCCTAATGTACCTCCAGCAACCAAATACTACGTTCTTTGCTGTCAGGTAAACCCATGTGGTCTCATTTTTGGGGCCTATACTGGCTGACACTTACTTCTGTATCCTGTGAATGCCTAATGTACCTCCAGCCACCAAATACTAAGTTCTTAGCTGTCAGGTAAACGTATGTGGGCTAATTTTTGGGGCCTATACTGGCCGACACTTACTTGTGTATCCTGTGAATGCCTAAGGTACCTCCAGCCACCAAATAATACGTTCTTTGCTGTCAGGTAAACCCATGTGGTCTAATTTTTGGGGCCTATACTGGAGGACACTTACTTCTGTATCCTGTGAATGCCTAATGTACCTCCAGCCACCAAATACTACGTTCTTTGCTGTCAGGTAAACCCATGTGGGCTAATTTTTGGGGCCTATACTGGCCGGCACTTACTTCTGTATCCTGTGAATGCCTAATGTACCTCCAGCCACCAAATACTACGTTCTCTGCTGTCAGGTAAACCCATGTGGTCTAATTTTTGGGGCCTGGAATGGGTGACACTTACTTCTGTATCCTGTGAATGCCTAATGTACCTCCAGCCACCAAATACTACGTTCTTTGATGTCAGGTAAACCCATGTGGTCTAATTTTTGGGGCCTATACTGGCTGACACTTACTTCTTGATCCTGTGAATGCCTAATGTACCTCCAGCCACCAAATACTACGTTCTTAGCTTTCAGGTAAACATATGTGGTCTAATTTTTGGGGCCTATACTGGCCGACACTTACTTTTGTATCTTGTGAATGCCTAATGTGCCTCCATCCTTCAAATACTACGTTCTTTGCTGCCGGCTAAACCCATGTGGTCTAATTTTTGGGGCCTGGAATGGGCAACACTTACTTCTGTATCCTGTGAAGGCCTAATGTACCTCCAGCCACCAAATAATACATTCTTTGCTGTCAGGTAAACCCATGTGGTCTAATTTTTGGGGCCTATACTGGCCGACACTTACTTCTGTATCCTGTGAATGCCTAATGTACCTCCAGCCATCAAAAACTACGTTATTTGCTGTCAGGTAAACGCATGTGGACTAATTTTTGGGGCTTTTCATGGCCGACACTTACTTCTGTATCCTGTGAATGCCTAATTTTTCAGACTGGAATTGAAAATCAATGGGTTTGTAAAGGTTCGCCAAATCGTGGAATGGATCCGGACCCATTTTACAGATGTGTGAATGGACCGTATATGTATTTGACATATATTTACCGGCTGCTGTCAGTTCTGGCTGATTTATGAAAAAAAAAAATAATAATTTTTTGCTGTAAAAAAAAAATAATTTTTAGGGCAATTTTTCCAATTGTAATACTTCTGTTATGACATTGTCCATGTGCTGGGACTATTTGTGCACAGCTAGTAAGTCTTTTGTGGCCTCAAATATGACCTAAAGGTGTTTAAAGTTCGCCTCCCATTAAAGTCAATGGGGCCCGCCACGAACTCGCGGTTCGCAGACTTTTGAGAAAAATTTGCGGCTGACATTCGCATACCGCCCCGGCCGATATTCGTCCATCACTACTCTCAGAGTCCCGCTCTCCTCTATGGGGAGATTGGATGAAAACGAACAGTATGTCTATTTCCATCTGATTCCATCCGACCTGATTGACGGATGATAAACGTATCGCCATCTGCCTGTTTTAAGCTGATCTTGTTGGATCGGATGACAGACCGATGTCTCTGCTTACATCCTCCTCTCCATAATGGGTGGCCTGATGAGGTCCACTTGAAAAATAAACAGGCAGACCTGATCAGTCAGATCATGTGAAAGGGGCCTAAGGCGCTTCCAATGGTCTTTTTGTCCTCCTTATATATTGAAAATGGCGTAGACATTCCAAGACATAGACAGCTCCCTCTGTCCTGCATGATATCTAGTGTCTAATGTTGTATTTTTTCCAATCCAAGTAGATAAGGAAATGTTTCCTAACAGTACTTTCCAGTCATTTATTTTGGATATTATAGTCGAATATGAGTGGAATTTCCTGTTAGGATGTTTCTTTTCATCCTTTAGCAGCATTTCTCAATGTTTCCTTCTTCACTGATTTTCCGTTGTATGAAGGAACCTTGTACCCATTTTTTGATAAATCTTGTTCCTAACACTTTTGCCTGTTGTACATAATAATCTCTTATCTGTACAGTTTCTCCCCAATCTTATTAGTTGTCCCTTAGGTATATTAACAAGCCATGGTTTGTGGTGGAAGCTATAACTGTTCCTGTCCATAGGCTTAAAATGTGTTTTTGTCTTCAGTGTCCCCTGTTCCTGTCAAATCAAGGAAGTTAATTTTCCAAATCAAGGAAGTTCATTTTAGTTTCATCTATTTCCCATGGCAGATTGATGTTTTTTTCATTGACACTAAGATTCTGACAAAAATGTAATAGACTATCTTTATCTCTGGCCCATACAATAATAATGTCATCGATATACCTCTTGTACATAATCAAATGAATTGGTCTATTATTGTATATATAGCTTCCTCTTCCCATTGGGCCATATACAGGTTTGCCACACTTGGTGCATATTTAGCTCCCATTGCTACACCTTGTATTTGTTTGTAATACAAATTATCATACCAGAAGCAGTTGTTTCCCAAACTATACTTCAGGTACTTCTGTATAAATCACCTTTGTTGACACTTCAATTTGCTCATCTCTCTCAGGGTCCATCTTGTGGCTTGAAACACTTCCTGATGATTGATAATTGTATATAAAGATGCCATATCGGCTGTTGCTAGATAAAATTGTCCAGGGTCAAACTTGATCTTATTTGATAATTGTATGAGATGTTTAGTATCCTTTAAACAGGATTTCGTTTTCTGTACCACTGATTGCAAAAAACAGCCAATTTACTCCCCCAGTCTAGCTCCAACAGAATAAATGTCATTAACAATGGGTCTTCCATGGGGGTTTTGTTTTTCCTTATGGATCTTAGACAATATATAGATTACCGAAATGTGACAAGTATTAGGTACACGGTATTTTGCCTCCTTCTCATTGAGGAATCCTTTTCTTTTTCCTTTCTTAACTCATTTATCCAACTCCTTTTTATATGTCAATGTAGGATCACTCAGCAATTTGAGGTATGTTTGGGAATCTTCTAGTTGTTTAGACATCTTATTTGTATACACTCCTTTTGAGAGTATCACAATAGCTCCACTTTTGTCAGCAGGTCTAATTACAATATTTTTCCTTTGTTCAAGCTGTTATATTCCTTCTCTAAGTTCCTTTGAATCCCAAACTTTTTTTTACCTTGTAGCTTATTCAAATCTTGTATTACCATTTTTTTAAAAAAACTTCCTTATGTCCTGGTGCCCAATGTATTGGCAGTTGTTGGGATAGAGCAACTTGTTTACCACTATTTACCTTGATTTCATCGGATCACATTTTTTTTTTTTTGGTTTCCCCACTACTTTGCACTGGATTTGGATATCTTATTTGTATATATTTTTTTCCTTTTTACTTGATTATCAGACTTTTTTGCAATTTTTGGTTCACATATTAAAATTTACACCTTATCCTTATTAACTGTGTTTATATTACACATTTATTTTTACACAATGTTTATCTTCACAATTAGGATCATCTGATTATCATCTTTAGATGTTGAAGCACAATTTCCTTGTGAATTTTTTTATTTTCACTTTTTAAGTAGATATAGTGTTGTTCCATGCATTTCTTTTTCTATTGTGGATGAGTTTTGCTGACTACTCAGAATATAAATGAGTATATGTTAGATAATAATTCCAAATTCATAGTTTGCCACTTTTTGGAATTATATTATATTCACGGCACATAAATATATGTGGCTTTATGATTAATAATAATATTAATATGTGTGAATGACCTAGATCAACTGATTAGTGATGAATTTCTTCAGCGGAGGCAGTAATATGTCAGGTATCTGGTATAGAATGTCATGGGAAGTCAAGAATAGAGAGGATCCATGTAATACGAGGAAAAATACATATATTTGTTTAAATAATGTTAGTTGGGATTAGTGTAATCTCAGTCATAATTAAAAGTATTTGTATGTATTTACTAAAGTTATTAATTAATGTTGCATAACATGGTAATATATGTGTTACTTAAGTAGATTTTTGGTTATATGACATAACATCAGCCACATTACAAGAAGACTACTGTGTTACATGTGGGCTTGTCAATCAAATTCCATATATGACTTTATGAATTTAGTACCTCCTCTTGTATAGAAATAACTGTAGTTTGCAGAAATTATTATGCCATACAAGGTTTTGAGCGTTACAAAGTTATGATGTCTACATGTAAGATATATAGCCAAGAGATCACACTCACGAGAAGGAGACACACACTAGTAGAGATAACACACACATCACAGACATACAAAGACTTTACATATACTTTTTGACAATCTTAAAGAGGTGCTTGCTCTCAGAAACCTAAAGACGTAATTTTCTGCTTCTTCTTGAACTTGCAGCTTAGAGTAGAAGGTCATGAAATAACCCACATGCCTATACAGCCATGATTTCAAGTTGGACACATTTTTCATAAGTAGCTTTTATTTCTTATATTTTTACCTACACTGAACTGTTATGCTTTTTACATTGTATTTATGATGCCAACTGTGTGACAATAAATTCACACTTTGTTTTTAAGTCAGTCTGGCCATCAATACTAATCATCCGGAAATGCCTTAAGATACAAAAATATTACAACAAAACAATTTCCAAGATTAAGGGTTTTTAAAGGTGCCATTCTTACCAAATATCTCAAACAGTATTTAAAATTGTAAAAATGTTATTAAACATATTAAAATTCATCTCATAAAAGACAGTTGTCACTTGCATATGACAGTATGCCAAACTTTTCCATATATGTTTCTTTTAGGGACCCGGTAATTGTAAGCACATTTGTGTGTCATGTGACATAATACATGTCAAATATTTTCTGTATATAGAAATATTGTGATTCATTTGTTGAAATAATGTGATGAGTAATTATGTGTATTATTTATATCTAGCTTCTGTGAACACTATCCAGATTAATCTCCTAAAGAAGCTTATGTAAACACTATCCAGATGTATCTCCTGAAGAAGGTATGATTATCTAGCGAAACATGTTGAGGAAAGTTTGGGATACTGTCATATGCAAGTGACAACTGTCTTTTATGAGATTAATTTTTATATGTTTAATAACATTTTGAAATTTAAAAATACTGTTTGAGATATTCGGTAAGAATGGCACCTTAAAAACCCTTAATCTTGGAATTTTGTTTTGTTGTTAAAACTCCAGGGTGTGGTGCAATTAACTAGTTGGTACATTCATCTATTCAATTATATACAAAAATATTAGATATCTTCATTATTTTGCAGTATATCCCTCTTTTATCTGGGTTTACTTTGTTACAAGCAGCAAGGCTAAAAATTGAACACAGAAAAAGTTCAGTTGATGAAAAGTCAGGTAGAATTCCTTGATATGCAAATTATTCATGAACAGACACAATTATTGCAAAAAAACAGTTAGGACTATTTCTTCAATTCCAATACCAACAACTCACAAGTCATTGTGTTAGTTTTTATATCAACTAAACCATTGCAGAGAGATTGTACTTAAATGTGATGATAAAGTTAAACCAACATTTTATCTTTGAGACAAAACAATGGTGTAATTGATCATTGAGGTCAAACACAGAAAGAGGTCTTGAAATGTTGAGACGGAATCTGCAGAATTCCCCCAACAGTGATATTAAAGGCTTGTTTTTTTTTTGTTTGTTTTTTAAATAACAAACATGACATTCTTACCTGATCTGTGCAGTGGTTTTGCACAGAGCAGCCTGGATCCTCCACCAGTGCTCCAGGCCCGTTCCTCCTGCTGAGTGCCCCCAGCAAAAGCAGCTCCTGAGCCGCTGCTCTTCATGTCTATTCAGACACAGAGCCATGGCTTGGCCCCATCCCCTCTCTCCTCATTGGCTTACTGGTTGTGATTGGCAGCCAATGAGTGACAGTCCCAGGAGAGCCAAGGCTCTCGTGCACATTAATGGCTCGTGATGGGGTTTCAGGTAAGTATTGGGGGGGCTGCTGCACAGAGGAGGTTTTTTTACCTTCATGCATAAAACCACTTTAAATAATGTACAATATTGCCTTTCATTGCATTGCAAACCAATGTATCTCAGTAATGTCTTGGTTCACACTGATGCAAGTCTATTGCAAATTGAATGCATTACAAAAGGCTTAGAATTGCATGTCAATCAAACACACATTGTGTTCATAGAGGGTTGTTTATATCTATGCCTTGCAATTGCTATGAATTTCCTCTTTATAGACATCAATAGAAACCACACTGAAATCGAATTCTTCTGTTCAGATATGTGTGATTACTTTTTTTATGTACATCCCCCCCCCCTCCTGCTCCCCCCCCTCCTCACTTCCTGTTTCCTGCCTGATGTCCATGTGCCCATCTGTACACATCTATCATCATGGCCCCCAGACATCAGAACAGTGGAATCGACAATGAGGAGCTGATTCGACCAGTCTGTGCCAGGCAATATATATGAGACTGCCGGGTTCCTGAATATAAGAACAATGCCCGGAAGAATGGAGGCCTGGATGAGATTTACAAAACTCTGTATACAGATTTGAACAGCTTCACACCTACAGTTCTCAAACAAAAACATAAGTATATATGGTACCTGTGTATATGCAATCAATGCAATTTGTGTGATCCTACAGCGAGCCATAGATAAGGATCACCATAAGTTAGTCCGTAATGATGGGGATATCCCTCACACAGAGCCATTGGTTGTACTCAGAATCAGGTGCAGCCATGCATGGTAGCCAATTAGCTTCTAACTTCAGCTGATTTGTTTTCTATGCAGAACTGCACCGGATTTTGTACTCTTCATTTTATTAGTAAATAACCCTCTGTGTGTTCTCCTAGTGTGATAAAATATCTGCTAGTATTAATCATATATCAAAACCGATAGGCTGGTTTGACCCAAGTTGGTCGATTGATTGATTAATGGTTGCTGAACTATCAGAGATTTGAACCATCTATGTCCGCATTTCACTTAGTAGTCCATCACATTTTTAAAGATCCCAGGTAGCCAACTTCATGTACTCTTGCAGTAATATATCATGAGTTTGTGTTTTATGTCATAAGAGTACACTGTCAATTCAGCCTCTGTGGTGTGCAAACTGTAATGTTCTTGCAGTCTCAGTATGTTGCCACAGATTGGAACAAAAATGAAAAAAATACATTACTCATTAGTGAACATTAGAGCTATAGCTTATTTATTTAAAAAAAATACAGATAATAAAGCATGCAGCATTGACAGCAAAGTTACTGTTATTTACTTGTATTCAATAGCATCAAGCTGCCATGATACCTGGCCGGCAGGACCTATAAAGTAGTATTTTAAATCCTCTACAGTTGTTGCCCCTCGTTATGGTCCACTCTGCACCTTTCATATCATCAAATAATCAAAGAGGTATCCATCTCTAGCACCAAAAAAATTGTGGAGTGCACAGGCAACCTTTATGGCACTGAAGGCATGCTCCATGTTGAGACTAATAGGGGTGTGAAGAAACCGCCACTTATTTGCAAGTATTCCAAAACTGCACTCCACAACTCATTGTGCCCTAGTGAGCTGGTAATTAAAAACTCACTTCTCTACAGAAAGTGACTGATTAGCATAAGGTCTGAAAAGGTGTTCAGAAAGAGAGAAAGCCTCACCCCCAACAAAAATAAATGGTAGACAATGTTGAGTTGTTCCAAGGAGTGGTCGATCATTTGGAAGGTCGAGCATGTTGTCTTGAAGTATTTTGCCAAAACTTGAATGTGAAAAAATTCTAGAGTCTGAACTGCTCTCATACGAGCCAATATCAATGTAGGTGAATGATTTATTGGCATCAGCCACTGCCAGCAGAACAAATGAAAAATATTTTTTGTAATTGAAGAATTTTGTGCCACTACCAGCTGGTCTGACTATTCGGATGTGCTTGCCGTCTAGGGCACCGACACAGTTAGGGAAGTTGCAGCACTCCCAAAACAGCTATAGTGGCCCATACCTCTTTGTTTGGTTTTTCATCACTGCATATTTCAATACATCCTAGATGGTGATACAGGTGTTGCCCACAATTGTGCTCCTGGTGGTGGATTTACCCAAACTTGAACTCGTAACGCAAGCTTGCAAATGTATTCCCTGTTGTGAGGTACCTGAAATAAAAGAATGGAAAATTAATTAGTCATGTTTTTTATACCATCCAGTTTTAGCCATACGTACAAGGTGGTGTAGTCTAAGGGACACACTGCAAAGACACTAGAGATGGAAACGTGAGGCAGCAAGTGGATCTGGTGCCCCTCCAAAACATCCCTATGCGTTCCCCAGATACCTTGATTTCCTCAAGCATGTTTTAGTTAGCATAATATAATCCTTTCTCACTCCCTCTCTCTCTCTCTCCCACAGCATCCCTCCATCTCATTCTTATTCTCCTATCCTCACTCTCCCCCTCATCCTCTCTCCCCCCTCGTCTTCATCCTTCCTTCCACCCCTCTACCCCCATCATCTTCAGTCTTATGTATTTGGAGCCTGATAACGAATGGAGTTAAACTAAAAAATGTAATTACAGCACAGAAGCAAGTTGGGAGGAGGAGGAGTTGCTTGGTGCTGCTGCTGATGTAGAAGAGGGAGTATCATTTGCAAGCAGCAATGTTGAGGAATTATTTATGGAGATGCAGGATTTGAATGAGTCTTTATCATCAACACCTCAAGAGACTAAGCATGAGGAGACAACAGACATTAGCACTCCTGCCAGTAGAAAGCAAGGATCAACTTCCCACAGGAAGCAAAGTAGCAGGGCAGCTGAACCAGCGGAAGGCACAGATAATACAGAAAAGCTACTCCACATTGTGTCAGGCATTGTGTCAGGCATCACTCAACAAATTATTACACAGTGCTTTCCTCATACGTTATTCGCGTTAAGCTTGGTGATGTGCCCTGCCGTTGTGTCGTGCCAGACAGGTACTTTGAAATGACGACAGTGTATACACTCTTTCACTTTTACACATCCCGAATACCATATCCTATTCCTTCCCCTATTCCTTCCCTCAGTAATTTCCCAAAAAACAGACTACCAGAAATAAGACGACTCCCCTCTACTTCTTCCCAACCCCCCTCCCCAGCAGACCACCACAGCTCTATGCTCAACTCCCATCCATGCCAATCTAATTTCCATCTACACCAAGACCTTTGGAGCTGCCCCAACAAATAATTCAGAGTCACTATCCCCACCATCAGAAATCGATAAAAAGTTGCCTCAACCATACCTTAACCAAATTCACAATATGGGCCTCCAAGCAGGCCACCAGATACGGAAACATCCCTGCTTGTACCATTGGGGCAATATTCCTTGACACAACAATGTAAATCCTTGGAGTTTCACTACCGACCTCTGCTGCAGCTACAACCCAAGGCCATAATGTGCCAACCACTGACAAACAATTCCCCAACCTTTTTTAATCTATAGATGACAATATTTACCATGCTTTTGGCACTGACATTCATTTTACACTCTTTGTTTTATTTGTTTTAGCTGTATGCCAATTATTTATTTATTTTTTATAAGAAAATTATATCACTTTGTTTGTTCTGATATACATGTGGACATTTTTGAAGAAAAAAGAGAGAGGGAGAGAGAGTATGAGGGGGAGAGGGAGGATAAGAGAGAGGGAAGATGAGGGTGAGAGGGAGAGACTCCCTGGCACCTTACTGTTTGTGTTTTTGTTTTCTCATTTTTTGTGTAAAAAAAAAGTTATACCACTTTTTTTTTCCGATGTACATGAGGATTCATATTTTCCGAAAAAAAGGGAAAGAGAGAGAGGAGGAGAGAGAAATGGAAAGAGAGGGGGAGAGGGAGGGAGGAATAGGGGAAAGGGAGCATGAGGGGGGAGAAAAAGGGAAAGAGGAGGAAAATGAGAAGGAGAGGGAGACTCCTTCTGACCTTACCGTTGGTGTTCTTGTTACGTAAATTTTATGTTTTATAAATACAATTTTGACAAAGTACATGCAGGTTTAATTTTTTGAGAAAAAAAAAAAACATTTCAAAATAAACTTTGGAATGATATCTGTCTGCATTAACTGTATAGCTTACTATGTTGAAAAAGATGACAATTTACATAATCTATCAAGGAACGTTACCTTAATGTAACTAGTAAATCTTTCAGCTGGCTCAACACTATTATGGAAGGTTGTGTTCTGACACTGCAAACGGGTACCGATTAGTCCTAGTGAGTCGTCAAAACTAAAAGATAAAACACAAAAAAAATTATGTAGTGGAGAGAGGGGATGGGGGAAGGGGAGGCAAGGAGAGGGGGGGGGGGAAGGGAAAGAGAGATAGAGGGGGAGAGAAAGGTATAGAGAGGGGGGAGACAGAGGGGAAGAATGAAAGTGGGGGAGAGAAAGGAAGAGAGAGGGAAAGAAAGAGAGGGGGAGAGATAGAGAGAGGGGGGGAAGAGAGAGATGGGGGGGAGAGAAAGGGAGACTGAGGGGAAGAGAGAGAGAAGGGAAGAGAAAGGGAGAGATAGAGGGAGAGAAAAAAGGAGAGAGAGAGGGGCAAAAGCGCGCGAGAGAGAGAGAGAGAGGGGGGGGAAGAGGAAGGGAGAGAGAGGGGGGAGAGAGAGAGGATGAGGGGGAGAGGGAGGAAGAGAGGGAAGGAGGATGAGTATTAGAGGGAGAAAGATAGACTCCCTCTCACATACTGACCTATTCACTGACATCTGGGAATAATTGAAGAACTTCTCTTCATGTTGACGGAGCTCATAATAGAGGATCCTGAACTGGCCTCTCTCCTCCCTATTAGCAATTACTAAATGGACCCAGTATCTTCAGCTTCTCATCACCATCCTTCTCCTCGTTTTGTCCTTTTTTATCAGAACTGCTGCAGTAGCAGTAGCATGGGCTGCCATGACCAAGGGCATATAACCAAACATGCTACAACCACCACACTACACAACACACACCATATTACACACCCCAGTACTGTACCCACAAAAACCAAGAAGTGTACAGGAAGTTAACATTTTTGCGTTTGATTGGCCGGACCAGAAACCGCAGCTGCGCAAAATTCCATGGGGCAACGCATTCAATTTGCATGACAGTCGCACTGTTATTAACACAAATCCGCATGACAGTCGCACCCATTCGCATTGCATAAGTGTGAACCCAACCTAAATTTTCTCCTAGAGTAAAATGGTTCAGAGAATTACATAAGAGGTATTCACAATGGTTCAAAACTTTGTCATCTAAATCTTTACAGGTAGATCTTACAACAGAACATTCACAGCAAAGTGCACAAACTGATGCATCTAGAAAATCTGTAATTCATATTTTTAGAATAAGTGATGAGAGATTTTGAACCAATATTTGTTAATACTACTAAGGTTTATTCAGCAGGTCTTTCTAAGAGATGCATATTTATTTGATTTAGAATAATCAAATATAATTCTGTCACTTATATTTTCAAAGTTACATAGTTGGTAATGGTAAGGTAGAATATAGACACTGGTTCATCAAGTCCAACTTGTGTAATTGGTGTATGTGTGTTTATGTCAATAATCATTTCCCATATCCCACATTCTTATCGCCCTGACAGTGAAAAACCCCCTGTGCAGCATAAAGTGTTACTAAACCCAGGACCCTGCATTCATTATATATGCTCTCCCACAGTACACAGAACACGGACATGCAATTATTTTAGTAAATATAAACTGCTAAATACCTATGCTTTTCCACAGTAATTAGCATTCTTGTGACTTCTATCAGTGTCTGGTTAAAGCTTGGTGGAGTTTTCATTCTCCTCTAATTGTCCTATGGGACTGCAAGGACCCCTGACCCTCTGTCTGGACAGTGATGATTGGCCCTGTGCTGATCACATGTACACTCCCAAGAATACACACCATACTGAGCATGTGCAACTTGCCCCAAGGCTCTGTTCTATCAGCAGATAGATTGGGGACCGTGGAAGACGGGGAGGATCAGAGAAGACAACCCCTTAGGTTTCACTGTGAGTATAACAAACATGCTTACTGCATATGCAAACTGGTTTTACTGCTGTGGGTTTAGTAACAATTTAAGGTTAAAACACTTCTCCAATTTTGTAGGAAACATGCCCTGAGACTGAATAATTTTTCTTCCTACGCTGGGATCACTATTGAGATATTTGTATAACACTATCATATCTCCTCTCAAGCGTCTCTTGTCCAGGGAGAATACATTTACACTAGGTTCACATCTATGCGGTTGTGGTAGATGCTATTTCAGGTGCGTTTTACGGTGTTTTTGATGCGTTTTCGCATTCAGTTTTCGTGCATTTTGCATTTTTTCTTTAAACACGCTGTGTATAGCAGGTTGCTAAGTAGCGGGCCGGGAAGCCGGCCACCACATGTTTAACAACCAATGATTATAAAAAACAAGCCACGCTACTCAATTGAAAAGTGCTATAACCACACAATATCAAATATATAGTGAAATTCGAAAAAGTCCATAGGTCTCTGTTTGAAACTCCAAAAGATATAAATTTAAGTGTTCATAGGGTCCACTGGGTATGTCGAACATCCACTAGTGGTACAAACTGCTTACCAAAGTGAATCAAAAATTGTGCCCTATGCAGGGGTTTGTACACCCAAGATCTCCAAACGGATATTCTACAGCCAGATCAAATTCCACTGTGTTTCAGGTATTGTACCATAAGATGACTTAGCAGGCATTTAGATCACGCACATAGAAAAGAAGATGGTATAGGATCCCATAGCGTAAAACTGATAAATGTTAATTGACTAATATACTGTATAATAGACGTGGAATATATCCCACTAAGCCATGAAAATTGAGTGACAAATTCCAGGTATATTATCACCACCGAATGTGCCGTGACCATCACCAAAAGTACAATCTGCTTATCAGATAGAAATATAACAATAGCCAAAAATAGTGTATTTGGACACCCAACTTTCTCCAAAACACAGTACCACCACCAATAGTGCTATCTGCTTACCAGACGAAAAAAGGTAGTATGCCAGTGGAAAGAAATGAAAGATAATCTAGATGGATACCACAATCCACACAGGAACGGTGACCGTCACCCCAATCCACAAACTGCTTACCAGATGGATTATAAATTAACGCCAGGCATAGGAATCAGATCCACCAAGGTCTCTTGTATGCCAAAATTCAGACTCAAATACCTCCAAAATGGTGGAAATTCGTATCTCCCAGTGGAGGCACCGGTCACAGGGTCACATAAATAAAAATAAAATACCCCATAGTGTAAAACTGTATATTTTAATGTTATAACAAAGGAAAGCAACTTACAAACATCGGATTGAGAACGCTCTGAACAGAATAGTGACAATCCGCCAGCCGGTTGGCTTTTCCGCCCGTCCTCCGTCTCGCTTTGATGATGTCCGCACGCCACGGGCAGAAAAGCCGACTGTGACTGTAGTGCGTTTCCGCAAAACGCACAAAAAAAAAACGCATAGGTGTGAACATAGGGTTAGTGCATGTAGTCATTCCTCGTAATTGAGGTACTCCAGTCCCCTTATTAATTTTGTTGCCCTTCTCTAAACTCTCTCCAGCTTCAGCACATCCTTCCTGAGGACTGGTGAGCAGAACTGGATGGAAGTGGACTAACCAAAGTGTTATAAAGTGGCAGGATTATCATTTTATCTCTGGAGTAAATTCTCTTTTTAATTCTTGCTAATAGTCGGTTTGCTGCAGCTTGACATTGCATAGTATTGCTCAGTCTATTTTCAACTAGGACCCCCAGGTCTTTCTCTATCCTGGATTCCCCCAGGGGTTATCCTCCTAGTGAGTAACTTGTAGTTATTTATATGTTTAGCCCCCAAGTGCATTACTTTACTATTTTCAATATTAAACCCCATTTTCCATGTAGTTACCCACCCCATTATTTTATTGAGGGCTTCTTGTAAAGTTTCTATATCTTGCTGTGAAGTTACTGCCCAATTTTTTGTGTCGTCAGCAAAAACTGAGATCGAGCTAATTATACCAACCATTTTTTAGTGTGCCTGTGTCTCTGGGATACAGCACAACACCGCTCGGCAGGAGGGCTTTGTGATTGGCCCTCCTGATCACATGACGGCTGTGTCCAAACACAGCCATCATGTGATGTCAATACAACCATTGTCATGGCGATCGGCTCTGCTTCTCCTCACACAGTGCTGGCAGGCGGCGATCAGTGAGTATTGAGCAGTTTTACTGCCTTTTACTCACTGATCACCCAGGCTAGTGTCCACTAGGGATGAGCTTCGAGTTCGTCGAATGACGAACAAATGTGCTTCTTCGCGGGAAATTTGAGCGCCCACATCCATAATGCACTGCGCGTGCAGTGCATTATGTGATCGGCCAAAGCATGCACCCTGACCTCCATTTGGCCAATCAAATTATCTCTGCCATGACTGGACAAAGGCAGGCTGCCTTTAGCCAATCATGGCTCAGGGGCTAAGTACATGCCCCACACTATATAAAGGCTGCTCGCACAGCAGCCACGTGTAGTGTGACTGTGCGGGCAAGATAGCAAGTAGTTGAGGCAGGGAGAAGAACGTGATTGAGGCAGGGAGAGGAGAGGGATTTGCAGTTTATCAGACAGTGTAGTGCAGTCTAATTGGAGACATTGCTAGCAGTGAGTTAGGCAGTGAGAGGATCGTGATTGAGGCAGGGAGAGGAGAGTGATTTGCACTTTATCTGAAAGTGCAGTGTATTCTAATTAGACACATTGCTAGCAGTAACTTAGGCAGGGAGAGGATCATGACTGAGGCAGGTAGAGGAAAGTAATTTGCAGTTTATCAATTGATTATATATTAGACCATTGAGTATCTATCGGTCAGTTCAGTATAGAGCATACATTGATTTCTCGCTCTCTCTTTATATATTATATATATATATATATATATATATATATATATATATATATATGTCTTAACCATCTTGGGCATGGAGTTCACTAGAGCTTCCCAGGTTGCCACTGGAGTCCTCTTTCACTCCTCCGTGATGATATCTAGTGGATGTTAGAGACCTTGCACTCCTTCACCTTCCGTTTGAGGATGCCCCACCACAAATGCTTACTAGGGTTTAGGTCTGGAGACATGCTTGGCCAGTCCATCACCTTTACCCGCAGCTTCTTTAGCAAGGCAGTGGTCATCTTGGAGGTGTGTTTGTGGTCGTTATGTTGGAATATGGCCCTGCGGGCCAGTCTCCGAAGGGAGGGGATCATGTGCTGCTTCAGTACGTCACAGTACATGTTGGCATTCATGTTTCCCTTAATGCACTGTAGCTCCCCGGAGCTGGCAGCACTCATACAGCCCCAGACCATGACTCTCCCACCACCATGCTTCACTGTAGGAAGACACACTTGTCTTGGTACTCCTCACCTGGTTGCGACCACACATGCTTAACACCATCTGAACCAATAGGTTTATCTTGGTCTTATCAGACCACAGGACATGGTTCCAGTAATCCATGTCCTTAATCTGCTTGTCTTCAGCAAACTTTGGCGGGCTTTCTTGTACATCATCTTTAGAAAAGGGTTCCGCCTGAGATGACAGCCATGCAGACCAATTTGATGCAGTGTGCAGTGTATGGTCTGAGCATTAACAGGCTGACCCCCCCCACCCCTTCAACCTCTGCAGCAATGCTGGCAGCACGCATATATCTATTTCCCAAAGACAACCTCTGGATATTACACTGAGCGCGTGCACTCAACTTTTTTGGTTGACCATGGCGAGACCTGTTCTCAATGGAACCTGTCCTGCTAAACCAATGTATGGCCTTGGACACCGTGCTGCAGTTCAGTTTCAGGGTCTTGGCAAACTTCTTATAGGCTAGGCCATCTTTATGTAGAGTAAAAATTATTTTTTTCAGATCCTTAGAGAGTTCTTTGCTATGAGGTGCCATGTTGAACTTCCAGTGACCAGTATGAGAGAGTGAGAATGATAACACCAAATTTTGCACACCTGCTCCCCATTCACACCTTAGACCTTGTAACACTAACAAATCACATGACACAGGGGAGTGAAAATGGCCAATTGGGCCCAATTTGGACATTTTCACTTAGGGCTGTACTTGTTTTTTTTACCAGTGGTTTAGACATTAATGACTGGGTGTTGAGTTATTTTGAGGGGACAGCAAATTTACACTGTTATACAAGCTGTACACTCACTACTTTACGTTGTAGCAAAGTATCATTTCTTCAGCGTTTTCACGTGAAAAGATAGAATAAAGTATTAACAAAAATGGGAGGGGTGTAGTCACTTTTGTGAGATACTATATGTAACGGATCAACCAGCACTCCTCCTTCGACGGATGCTCCTAGTGCTTCTCGAGGGCTCCAAGCACTCCACCAGACACCATATCCACCTCAGACCCCACAAACCTCCGCAGCTTAGTTGGGGTCTTGCCGTCTCCTACCCACCCTGGACCTACGACGAGGCTCCAGGTTCCGGTGGGTGAACCTCTCTTACCCCGGAGAGTGCAGTATACAAGCTCTTACAAGAGCTTAGTGATTATCCAAGGGAGTATGAAGAGCATAGCAATCTCTTGTAGCAGGTTTCCCCAATGAGAGACAGGACTCTAGATTGAGGGTGAAGAATAACTCTTTATTGAACAAGAAACATACTTTTATACAGTTTTCCCCAACAAGGTTACCGCCCAGGTGGACCTTGTGGAGAGCAGGACATTACATTCCAAATCCAATAAACACAGAGTTTTACACTCCCATACAGTGTACACAATTGCTGACAAATATTACTGTCCCATCTGAAGCAATTCAAACTATTAATTATCTGTCTTTCACTCCCAGTGATGGTGAACACCGTCAAATATCTTCCCCCCAAAGGTAGACTAACCGGGTACCAGACCTACAACTGGTCTGTGCCTGAGTTAGTCGGGTAACAAGTCCCAAAGAGTCAATCTATCATGGCAGCTTCCTTGACAAAGTTTCACATAGTTTGTAAGTTTGTCCTGGCAAGACGTATGAAGCTCTCATAGCTGATCCGTCTGTGGAAGTCTGGTTTGTTCAGGCCAGACTGGGCTTCTTGGGCACCCTGTGTCCCTAATAGACACAGGGTGACTTAGACATAAGAGGGGCCTAGTGGGCTGAGAGAGCGGTTTTCCAACCTCTCTAAGGTAGGCTGTGTTCCACTGGCCCTCCCAATGTCTGCACCCACCCAGTAACCAAAACAAATTGTCCAGAAAACAGCGTTACTCACCCAGCCAACTTCTGCCTCTCTCGTAGAACATACCCGCCACTGGGGAGAAGCATGAACTGGCCCTTCTCCTGGGAGTCCTTTCAGCCGCTGGAGAGAAGACAGGGTGGTGGAGCTCACTTCATCAGGCTGTTGGGGATCTGGGCTGACTGTCCAGCATCCCTGGCATATAAATGTGAAGACTGCAGTCCCATCCACTATCACAGGAACTCCATCTTTTGTATGTTGAGGGCATAGGCCAACTGCACTCTGCTCTGTTGCCAGCTCTTCTGCTGGGTTGGTGTCATCATTCTGGGGCACCAACTGCTGCTGGGAAGGGGAGTCAGCTGCTCCATCTTCCTTACCCTCATCTGGTGGTTGGGACAACCTTTCTCCAGTACCATCTCCCAGATGCACAGATCCTGGCTGGGGAGTGAAGACAGTTTCCTCCGCTCTGACTGACTTTTGCGGAGGGAGGACAGCAACCACCTCTCCCTTCTCACCCTGGGCCTTTGGAACTGCCACAGGTGTGGGGCGGAGGTGGTTGACTCTGTCCAGCTGCTAGTGCTTCAGCTGGGTGAGGAAGCTTTACTTCATCAGCTTATTGCTGGGGCAAGGGGCCAATTTCCCCAGCTTCCTGGAACTCTGTAGCTTTTGCGGGTGCTGGGCAGAGGTTGGTAGCACTCTGCCCTGTTGCCAGCTCTTCTACTGGGTTGGGGTTGGTGAATACTACCCCCAGGACCTGGTTGGGGGTCTGCGGTGGAGAGGAGGTATCGCCTACCTCCTCCTCCAGGTATTCCTGTGGGGTAGGTTGGGGATCTGGACCGGCCGTCCAGCATCCCTGTAGGTCTGGTGCAGAGACCGCGGTCCCATCTGCACCATTGGGGTCAGGGCTGCTGTCTCCCTGTGGTTGGGGAGAAGGATTAGTTGTCTCCTCTCCCTGAAAAGTACACTACTGCTGGGGAGGAAGGACGACACCTTCGGCTTCCTGTGACCCTTTCTGCCACTGGGGAGTAGAACCAACTGTCTCTATTCTCATTAATTCCTGCTGTAGCTGGGGATCTGGGCCGGCTGCTCAGCCTCCCTGTATGGCAGGTAGAGAGACCTTGGTCCCATCTCCGCCTGCCATCGGTGGGTCTTCCCAGTACCAACAGTCTGTAATGTCTCTCCAACTAAAGGGTTGTGGGTCTGGATCTGACACCCAGCACTCTGGCTCTGCTTGCAGGGAAGATTGGGGCGGAATAGAGTAGAGCAGGCGTTGGTAGTCCTGCTCCAGTTCCCACTCAATTCCGACCAGATGAATCAGGTCTGACCCCAGGTCATCCGCTTTGGGGAGACCCAGTAGGGCTTCCCTGGTGTGGATTTCCCAGCGCCGAAACTCTGCTGGACATCTAAAGCCATTGCTCTCCTCAAAGGCCTCCCACAGCAAGCCCGGGGCACTATAGTCCTCACCTTAGGGCATATTGTGTTCAGCCATCCAGTGGTCACGCCGGGTGGCGTACCACTTTAGTGCCCGGTAAGCTTCAGCCAGCTTAAACTCCTTCCAAATCAGGTCCCACAGCTCCGTCACCCACTCATCCAGGGGTTGCTGTCCTAGGAAAGGTAACCGCAGGGCAATGTATACCTGGAACTACTGTTCTTCACTGGGAAGGCTCTCTCTCTGCCTCCACTGCACATCCTCTAAGGCCTCATACTACATTTCCTTTTGAGTGACATCTCTCCAGTCCAGAATGCCTTCCTCTGATACAGGCCCATCCTGTTGGGCCAAGTGTTGCTGCAACCTCCAGAGAAACTCCTGCTCATATGGGGACGCTGCATGGGTGTTAGCTTGCTCCATAACATTACCGGTGTGTTTCTGAACTGCTTTTCCTCGCACTAGGATGCCATACCACCGCTGCCACCAATGTAACGGATAAACCGGCACCCCGACTGGGCACCTCCGTCGACGGATGCTCCTAGTGCTTCCCAAGGGCTCCTAGCACTCCACCAGACACATTAATCACCTCAGACCCCACGAACCAACACAGCTTGGTTGGGATCTCGCCGTCTCCTACCCACCCTGGACCTACGACAAGGCTCCAGGTTCCCGTGGGTGAATCTCTCTTTCCTCAGAGGGTGCAGCAGGAACAAGCTCTTACACAAGCTTTTACAAGAGCTTAGTGATTATCCAAGGGAGTATGAAGAGCATAGCAATTCCTTGTAGCAGGTTCCCCCAATGAGAGACAGGACTCTAGATTGAGGGTGAAGAATAACTCTTTATTTAACAAGAAACATACTTTTATACAGTTTTCCCCCACAAGGTTACCACCCAGGTGAACCTTGTGGAAAACAGGACATGACATTCACAATCCAATGAAAACTCCCATACAGTGTACACAATCCCTCCACTCTGCCTGATTACAGTAGCATATGCAGATGAAAGTGTATACAGAAACAGAATTAACCTAAACTAATTATCTAGCCATCTGGACAGGACAATGTGAGGTCATTAACATTTATCAATGGGACAGGCAGAATCCACATTTCATTTCAATACACAAACAATAGGGAAGCCTGTCTGGCATGCAGGGACATGGAATGCACACATTATTTAGGAGTCAGACTTCATGGCAATGGACTATAACAGTCTAAGTCTCCCAGTGTGAAGTGGGAATAAATCTTCAAATTTCTATATGAATGATATTGCTGACAAATATTACTATCCCATCTGAAGCAATTCAAACCATTAATTATCTGTCTTTCACTCCCAGTGATGGTGAACACCGTCACACTATATATTTATGATCTTTATGGTGTCTTTTTATACCTGTACATTAGGATCCTTCTTAATTTTTAGTTTATCATTTTTGTGGAAAGGTTTTTTTTTTTCGTGTTAATCATTTTTTCTGTAAAGCAGATACTGCTTACACAAAGTGCTTCATTATTGCTATATTGTGAGTTGCTCTTTTTTACCCTTAATAAATGATTAATTGATTGCTGCACTTAGATGGCGCTGCTCCTTTCTCTATGTTTCTGCCACATGCCCTGGGACTGCCCCTGCCATACTAATCAGCGCGTGCTGCCATTTGCTGCTAGTACTGATTGGATGCTGGTTTTCCATTAGACTGGCTTCTGTTGGAAAGATAGCTGACCAAATATCAGCTGGCTTCTGTTAAACCAGGCCGATATTGGCTGATATGTGGCCCATGTGTACCCAGCCTAAGAGCTCAGCCCTCTCAAGCCTCTATTTCTGCCGGGCTCTCCTTTTTCCCACTAGACCCCTTGCTGATTTCTCCAACAACTCAGCCCCCTGCAGCCTTACCTCCTGGTTCCCCAGCCCTGCTGCTGGTGCATGTGCAAGCTAGGAATGAGTGCACTCACCTTTTGCTGCTATGCAACTTTCTTCTCCTTAGTCTGCTCTCCCACACTTTACTGCAGTAGCATCAGAAGAGAATGAGCTCTCCAGCTGCTCCCACCCAATCAGCACCAGCGCAGCCTGCTTATCACAGCATTGCTTCCTATTTTCCTGCACCCCCTCCTGTTGCTATGTTCTCCATCCTCCCCTTCAGCCAATAACACCCTTTCTCCTGTCGCCATGTCCTGCTCCAGTCACTCTTTACCCCACTAACCCTCCGCATAATGTCTCCACTTCTGTCATACTTCCATCCCCATGTAACCTTTTTCACACATTCACCCACTCTGAACCCCTTCCTCTTACACTGTTCTCCCTCCTGTCATCCTAGACACCCCCTCCCTCTTCCACACTGCCTCCTCTCCCTCCTAACACCCCTCCTGTTATGCTTCCCCTCCCCATAAAGATTATACCTACCTATGCAACTTCTCCACCATTGTAATCACTGAGTGCACTTACAGGCACTTTTTTCTCCAAAGTGCAGCCCCCGCATTGTCACACTTTATATATATATATATATATATATATATATATATATATATATATATATATATATATATATATATAGTGCCCTCTTAGTTAGGCTGCTAAGTAGATAACATTTTTGCCTTCTGGTGTAATTAGAGTAGCAATTTTTTGGTCTGGCTTATTCAGGGCTGCACAGGCTGTGTGTTTGATTGCTCCACCCACCTTCAGAAGAAGGGAGGGAGAATTCAAATGTCAAATCTGAATATTGAGCAGGGCCTAGCCAATTTCTGGGAAGGTATGCCCAAGATGGTAGCTGGGCTGCTGTTAAAAAGTCTGCAGCTCTGAGGAGATTATCTTTTTGGAGATGGATCTATGGGATTAGAGGAGGAGGGCTGCCTGCCCCCGAAGCCCTTTGAATTGAAAGGTGGACTGCTTTGCAGGAGGCTGCACCTATGGGCTGATCTTGTTCCAGGACCTTTTAAGTAAAGCTTCTTTTCTGTGCTGCAACTTAATTCATGGTCCCTAGCCGTGAATCATGGACTGTTCCAGTTTGCCTTTGTGCTAATACTACTTCATTGTCCCCAGACATGAACTGTGGACTGTTCCAGACTGACTTTATTTGTGCCCTTACTACTTTTTTTTTATCACATCATATGTGAGGATATAGATAGCAATGTAGGAAATAAATTGAAACAAACAATCCACATTTTGACTTTGACAATCACAATTTCAATTAAATCTTTTTTTGTATTTTTATTACATAGGTAATGTAATGCACATACCTGCCAGATCAGATGTTCCCTTTTATCCTCTGAGGCAGATAAATAGACACTTAAAACGACTGTGTGTGACAAGGCAGTCAAAGCACTGGCAATTATAGCATCTCTCATGTTGAAAGGAAGCATGGTATATGCCACAAATATGATGAATAAGAAAAATGACACCTAGCCAAGAGAGAAGAACAAAAGTATTCATCACCTTACAGAAATTCAGTAAAAGAAAACTTTTATATTTTCATATCTTTAGTGGCACAAACATAATGTGATTAATTCTGTGTATTATAAATATACTACATGGGCATTTTTTTCCTGGCTTCAAAGTATAAAAGAGTATGTAGTGCTAAGATCCGTATCATGAATCTGAGACAAGTTACCTGCTTCATTTTTGTTCTAGTTTGAGAGAATTGTGGTATTGTAGACTTTAACGCTAAATAGGGGAGTTTTATATAATATTGGAATCAAGTGACTGAACCTATAGTGGGCTTGGATCTTTAAGATTTTCATTTTAGGGGTTCTAGATTTGATGAGCAGAACAGAGTGCATTAAGGGACCCAGTGTAAATGAACAGGTACATTACAAAAGCAGCAGTTTACCCATGTTATTAGGAAAGATTGGTGAAGAATCTGTGAAAATCCACACCTCCTTTGCCTAATCTGTACTAAACTTATTTGTGAAAGTAAAATAATATATAACTAGTATGACTAGGCACCAAGAAGAGTTGGTGACAGATTAATAAACAATTGAACCAGTAGCTGCAAAGGAGAGTTATCCTGGGAATTAAGGGTACTGGTAATGGCACACAGTTACTCCCAAAAATCGCTTGGGGAAATCAAAAAGTCTGCTCATGTTGGCATAGGCATAAAAAACAATTTATTGATAAAATGTTCCAGGATGGTATAAAACCAAAGAAGAATGACATATATTAACCACTTGCCGACCGCCGCAAGTAGATATACTGCGGCGGTCAGCCCCTCACAGGCAAAGTGACGTATATAAAACGTCACTAGCCTGTGAGGCTCTGGGGAGCGGCGGACATCGGGTCCGCCGGTCCCGAACCCCCCCGCGCGTGTGACCGGCGGACCCGATGTCCGCCGGTCACTCTGCGATCGTCGCTGCAGAGGGAGAAAGTCAGGCGGCTAGTGTAAACAAGCCGCCTGTCATTCTTCCCTGTGTAGAAACAATGATCACACGGTTCTACTATGTAGGACCATTGATCATTGTTCCTACAGCTCAAGCCACAGCCAATCACAGTTGGAATCACGCCCCTAGGGACACACACAGCCCCTCCCTCTCAAATAAAGTTAACCCCTTCACTGCCAGTGTAATTTTACCGTAACAGTGCATATGTATAGCACTGATTACTTCAGTAATGTCACTGGTAACCCCAAAAGTGTCAAAAATGTCAGTCAAAGGTCCGATCTGTCTGCCGCAATGTCGCAGTACCACAAAAAAAAAATTGCAGATCGCCGCCATTACGTGTTAAAAAAAAAAACAACAAAAATGACAAAAATCTTTCCCTTTGTTAGTAAACGCGATAACTTTTGCGCAAACCAATCAAAATCCGCTTTTTGCGATTTTTTTTTACCAAACATATGTAGCATAAAACAAATTGGCTGAAAATGTTAAAAAATTTCGATTTTTACATTTTTTTGGGGGGGAATTTCATATAAAAAAATGTGAAAAATATTGTTATTTTTGCAAAATTGGCGCTCTTTTTTTGTTTATAGCGCATGATCAAAAAAATCGCACAGGTGATCAAATACCACCAAAAGAAAGCTCTGTTTGTGGGAAAAAAAAGGACGTCAAATTCGTTTAGGTACGGCGTCGCACGACCACGCAATTGTCCGTTAAAGTCACGCAGTGCCGAATCGCAAAATACCCCCTAGTCAGGAAGGGGGTAAAATCTTCCGGGGCTTAAGTGGTTAAGTACACTACCACAAAAGCTCACCTAGCTGACCCCGAAAATAAACATCACATGCCCAGATCAATAGATGAAACCAGTTGGAGATCAATCCTGCGGGTGGTGTATGTCACGTCAATGGCGTGTGTTGAAGAGGAAAGGGGAAGAAAATTGCCGGTAACCACAAAGCAGGGAATGAGAATGGCCACTGCTTCGATACCTGCTGTTGACTAGGAGCCGTAGTACCATCGGACCGAATGGTCAGAGGAGCCGCGGTAGCCTGTCACCCTCACCGTCTCAATAGTGGGTGGAAGGAGAGGAATGGAATGGAATGCCTCCAGCGATGTCAAAAAACGTCAGGCACTGACACCTAGAGATGACGTCTCTAGCACTGGTCCTGGCGGGGAAGGATGTACCACTCCACTGCCAATCTCTGTGAAAACTCACTCCCGGGCCCGGGAGGAGCCAATACTGTAGTTTAAGCCAGCAGCAGTGGTCTTAGGTTTAGCACTACTGGCTACGGGCTTGTTTATGGTACAGGATCACCATAGCGGGCAACAGGGACTAGAAGGTGGTTACCATGACAATGCGTTTCACTACAAAGAACCTTATCAAGTCATGTCATTCTATTCCTCTCCTCCCACCCACTGTTGAGACGGTGAGGGCAACAGGCTACCACGGTTCCCCTGGCCATTTGGTCTGATGGTACTACCCCTCCTAGTCAGCAGCAGGTACTGAAGCAGTGGCCAGTCTCCTATTCTGCTTTGTGGTTACCGGCAATTTTCTTCCCCCTTCCTCTTCAACACACGCCATTGACGTGCCATACACCAGCCGCAGGATTGATCCCCAACTGGCTTCATCTATTGATCTGGGCATTTGATGTTTATTTCGGGGGTCAGCCAGGTGGGCTTTTGTGGTAATGTACATGAGATGTCATTTTTCATTGGTTTATACCATCCTGGAACTTATCAATAAATAGTTTTTTTATGCCTATGCCAACATCAGTGGACTTATTGATTTTTCCAAGCGCTTCTTGAGAGTAACTGTGTGCCTGTAAAATATTATATGCAGATTTTTTTATGTTTAAAACTAAAAAAAAAAAAATCACAAAGGTAGACCCAAGGTATTAGCCCTGCAATTCAACATTATTTCATCATTCAATAAACCAAAAACTGGTAAAGTGCTACCTATTAATAAAGTCAATTATTCAAAAATCTTCAAATATATTAAAACTAGTGCATAACCCACAGCTATAACTAATTATGAACACATAATATCAGTGTATAAATTTGTGCAAATATACAAATATGTAAACAAATAATATGTGCAACAAAGCAAATAAATAATTAAAAATTATATATAATCAATCAGTCCAGTGCAAGATCAATATATATATATATATATATATATATATATATAGTGACAGGAAGTCAGGTAAATCTGTGGATGTAGTCACAGACAGGAGATACATTTCCACCTGGTTTAGAAAATTCACCAATTACTATAGGGTGTCGGCTGCAAAGGTAGCCAGAACTGTCTAAGGACGGTGAACAGACTTCAGCTGTTCGGAATGAGGAAGTTAAGGCCTCTATAATTTGTCCAAAGGAAGTCTATTGATTGCTGCCTCCTGACGCTGTGTGAGCTGGGGAGAGGAGGACAGTCAAATGTGTGCCTTCCGACGCTGTGTGAAGCCTGGGAGAAGGATTGCTGCCTCCTGACGCTGTGTGAGCTGGGGAGAGGAGGACAGTCAGATGTGTACCTCCCGACACTGTGTGAAGCCTGGGAGAAGGATTGCTGCCTCCTGACGCTGTGTGAAGCTGGGGAGAGGAGGACAGTCAGATGTGTGCCTCCCGACGCTGTGTGAGCATGGGAGAAGACCTCCTGGAGCGATGTGCGCTGAGGAGGGTAAAAAGGGTGAAGACTTCTCAAGGTGAGAAAATGAACTATTTCTATGTGGAAGAAATAAATGAACTGCTTGCTATGTGAAGAGACAAGCAAAGGGACATGTTCAATGTGAAGAGGAAAAGGGACATGATCAATGGACATTTGTTGTGTGAAGAAAAACATGGACTATTGAGTGTCTGCTGTAGGATCAGCAAAGTTTGCCCAACAGTAGGTTGGAGACAGACTCCGTAGGTAGGTTCCTGTATGTGAGAAGGTAGCCGCCCACAGTGGCAAGGATTTAACCAAACTGTTGTTTGCAACCACTTCTCGGCTATCTCCCTGTGTAACGAACCCCCCCAAAGGGGTCATCCATACCCGCCACCGAGCTAAGTCCCCACAATATATATATATATATAGTTACATAGTTAGTTAGATTGAAAAAAAGACACAAGTCCATCTGGCTCAACCAATAAAAAAAACAGTAATGAAAACCCAACCATACAATCCCATATACACAATCCTACACCCGCAGAAAAACGTTCCTTCCTGATCCCCCGGGAGGCAAGCAGATATTCCTTGGATCAACTTTACCTATAAATATTAGTACCCACTTATATTAACCACTTTAGGACTAGAGATGTTGCGAACATAAAATTTTATGTTCGCGAATAGCGAACGCGAACTTCCGCAAATGTTCGCGAACGGGGGAACCGGGCGAACCGCCATAGACTTCAATAGGCAGGCAAATTTTAAAACCCACAGGGACTCTTTCTGGCCACAATAGTGATGGAAAAGTTGTTTCAAGGGGACTAACACCTGGACTGCGGCATGCCGGAAGGGGATCCATGGCAAAACTCCCATGGAAAATTACATAGTTGACGCAGAGTTGGGTTTTAATCCATAAAGGGCATAAATCACCTAACATTCCTAAATTGTTTTGAATAACGTGCTTTAAAACATCCAGTGTGTGAATACGATCAGGTATGATGTTGTATTGATCAGGTAGTGTAAGGGTTACGCCGCTTCACAGTGACAGACCAAACTCTGACAAACCAAACACCCCGTTTAACGCACCGCAAACAGTCCATTTGCAGTGAGCACAGTACAGTCTGTGGGCCTGACACTCACTGGCAGGCAACTGCAATTATATCACAGAGGAAAAATTAAATTACTTTTTTATGTGCAAGGTGCTGTGCCACCCTATATGAGTGGTGGGCAGTGGGCACAGTACGGTCTGTGGACCTGACACTCACTGGCAGGCAACTGCAATTATATTACAGAGGTAAAATTAAATAAATTTTTTATCTGCAAGGTACTCTGCCACCCTATATGAGTGGTGGGCAGTGGGCACAGTGCAGTCTATGGGCCTGACACTCACTGGCAGGCAACTGCAATTATATTACAGAGGAACAATTAAATATATAAATATCACTACTTGTACTAAATTAATAGACGATGTTGTAATCCACTGCGCTTTAGGAAATACGGGTAACACAAACCTGACAGAATAACACAAATAACACAAATTGCTGCTACTTAAATGAGTAAATATAATAAAAAATAAAATTCATCCAGAAAAAACAGGAACTGGCTTTTTTATTCGAATTTCAGTAGCGCAGGGATGGTGATAACCTCTTACCAAATAAATAGGATAACATATACCAAAATATATGAATCAGATGTGATAAATATAAGCATAAAATCATAAATACATAAAAGCATTAAATCACATCAATAGGAGTCCATAAAGTCCATAGGTATAAAGTGCATAGAGCAATGAAAGTGCAAACATGACGGATCACAGGTGCAACTTATGGGGACCCCCCTTGCTTGCCACCACCACACAGTGCTGGGAGAAGTATCTGAAATTCAGACTCACCAGATGCCTATTCCTAACCACTCTCATGGACTAGCCAACAACAGCATATAGTAAAATCAGGTTTCCTCCAGATCTCTGATTTGTGCTGCAAAGACTCCTCTGGAAGAATTCCTGGTAAATTTATAGTGAGTTTGAATTTCAGATACTTCTCCTGGCACTATGTGGTGGTGGCAAGCAAGGGTGGTCCCCATAAGTCGCACCTGTGATCCTTCATGTTTGCACTTTCATTGCTCTATGCACTTTATACCTATGGACTTTATGGACTCCTATTGATGTGATTTCATGCTTTTATGTATTTATGATTTTATGCTTATATTTATCACATCTGATTAAAATATTTTGGTATATGTTATCATCCTATTTATTTGGTAAGAGGTTATCACCACCCCTGCGCTACTGAAATTCGAATGAAAAAGCCAGTTCCTGTTTTTTCTGGATGAATTTTATTTTTTATTATAGGAAAAATTAAATACATTTTTTATCTGCAAGGTGCTGTGCCACCCTATATGAGTGGTGGGCAGTGGGCACAGTACAGTCTGTGGACCTGACACTCACTGGCAGGCAACTGCAATTATATTACAGAGGAAAAATTAAATGAATGTTTTATCTGTGGGGTGCTGTGCCACCCTATATGAGTGGTGGGCAGTGGGCACAGTACAGTCTGTGTACCTGACACTCACTGGCAGGCAACTGCAATTATTTTACAGAGGAAAAATTAAATGAATTTTTTATCTGCAAGGTGCTGTGCCACCCTATATGAGTGGTGGGCACTGGCAGTGGGCACAGTTCAGTCAGTGGGCCTGACACACACTGGCAGGCAACTGCAATTATATTAAAGGGTAAAAATTAAATGACTTTTTTATCTGCAAGGTACTGTGCCACCCGATATGAGTGGTGTGCACACAGTACAGTCTGTATATATATATATATATATATATATATATATATATATAAAAATAAATAAAAGCAGACTGATATACCAGCCCTAAAAAGGGCTTTTTGGGGTGCTGTCAGGATGCTGTCCTTACAGCAGGAGTGGACACAGAACACTGGCCTAGCTAATGATTTCCCTATTAAGTCAGCAGCAGCAGCAGCACTCTCCCTACTCTAACTAACTCTGCAGCTTCAGAATGAATCTAAGATGGATGCTGTCCTTGCTTTTTTATAGGATGTGGGAGGATCTGGGAGGGAGGGTATGCTGATTGGCTGGAATGTGTCTGCTGACTGTGAGGTACAGGGTCAAAGTTTGCTCAATGATGATGTATAGGGGGCGAACCGAACATTGCATAAGTTCGCCCTTTCCTCATATTTGAGTGAGGACATCTTGTGGCCGAAATTGCGTACTGCATTCTGCCTCTATTTTGATTATAAGCACATCTGAAAGCAATTAACTGGCCCCTATAAATATCTGCCTATATTCATCCACCGTCAGCTCTGAGGAAACTGGCTTGGCACCAGTGAAACAGCTTGCATCCAATAGGAACTGTGACCACCGTGACCATCGGGCACCGTACGGCTGGAACTCACCCATTCTCCCGCCCCCAACGTCCGGCGTGACGTCGGGCCACAATCGGCGTGCCTGTTCCCGCGATAGGGAAGCGTGTAGAGGGGAGCTACACTAGGAGAACGCTTATGCTGGAGTGCACCGCCAGCAGGTCATTTGGGTCAACATTCCCCGGGAAGACTTCCTTGGCTCATGTCCCAGGATGGTAACCATCTTTCTCACTGCTTACAGTTTCTCTATCAATGTTGTCTGAGTGAATCTGCTACTTATACAGTGCTTGGTTCATCTGGGAACTTTGGCTGCTTCAATTTATCCTATCTGCCTGTTACCAACTCACTAACCAGCTGGCTCCACTTGATCCCATGTTTTCTACATAGGAGTATTTACCAGCTCTTTTTACTCGCCCTAGATGGTGAATTTATACATGTGGAACTGAAATTCTGTTGAACCTCATATTTCAGTACAGCTGTGATTGGATCTTGGCGTTGGGACTGCTTGACATCAGTGATTTAACATCTGTGTTTTTGCAGATTGACATTCAATTTTTTCATCAAAATTAATAGATTTAGCCTCCATTCAACCCGGGTTGATGTTCCTATATTGGATGTTATTATGTTTTTATCTGTTTTTATTCACGCTGTGTCACACCCATTTACACTGATTTTGTTAATTTACACTGGCATATGTGCCTAATAAAGTTTATTACTATTTGATTGCACAAACGGTGTCCTTAGTTGACTTTCCTCCTGGGGGGATATCTTTTCCCTCCATCCCTCTGTTTTTACAGTCATTTTTTTGTCAACGGCCACCTTTTGTGAACTTGGGTTCCACCACCTCTTGATTAGTGGTCCCCTTTTACTGTGGCCTTTGGGTATATGCTCCATTTTTTCCATTTTTTTGCTGATACAGTTCAGTCAGTGGGCCTGACACACACTGGCAGGCAACTTCAATTATATTAAATGGTAAAAATTAAATGACTTTTTTATCTGCAAGGTACTGCGCCACCCGATATGAGTGGTGTGCACACAGTACAGTCTGTGTATATATATATATATATATATATATATATATATATATATATATATATATAAATAAATACAAGCAAACTGATATACCAGCCCTAAAAAGGGCTTTTTGGGGTGCTGTCAGGATGTTGTCCTTACAGCAGGAGTGGACACAGAACACTGGCCTAGCTAATGATTTCCCTATTAAGTCAGCAGCAGCAGCACTCTCCCTGCTCTAACTAACTCTGCAGCTTCAGAATGAATCTAAGATGGATGCTGTCCTTGCTTTTTTATAGGATGTGGGAGGATCTGGGAGGGAGGGTATGCTGATTGGCTGGAATGTGTCTGCTGACTGTGAGGTACAGGGTCAAAGTTTGCTCAATTATGATGTATAGGGGCGGACCGAACATCGCATATGTTCGCCCGCCGAGGCGAACGCGAAAAAGCGATGTTCGCCGGGAACTGTTCGCCAACTAATAGTTTGGGACATCTCTACCAGCTAGTAGCTAAAGAAGCAAAAAAAGATCTCAACATAACCTGTTTGTCACTTCCCAAAAGCAGACCTGTTCAAAATTACATTTGCAGAGAGTATTTGTATGGGTCAGCAAGCATCATTGAGAAATATGATGTAACATTATGTTGATGCAATCAGGCTGATTTACTAAAGGATTTGAGAATGTTAACATAACAAGCTGTCTGAACATTCACATCCATTATCCAATTATGTGCAGTTGAAATAAGTAAACAGGGATTTTCTTTCACATGATTTGATAACTAAAGTGAATTTTCATACATTTTATGGTGGGAACATTCCAAAATCCAAATTCTTTAGGGCCCATGTACACTATTGTTTTATGGTAATATGCATGTTACACAATGGATGCCAATGGCAAATATTTTGAATGGCAACTCAACATACTAAGACAACGTCACCTGTGATGCAGCACACCACAATGCAAGGTAGAGGGATGTGCTCCAAAAATTAGGTCACATCTGATTTTTGTGATATTTAACCACTTTACCCCCAGCCCTATTTCGGACACTTTTTGTTCACAAGTTAAAACCAGTATTTTTTCCTAGAAAACTACTTAGAACCCCCAAACATTATATATATTTTTTTAGCAAAGACTCTGGAGAATAAAATGTCGGTCATTGCAAAATTTTTTGTCACGCTGTATTTGCGCAGCGGTCTTTAAAAAGCAATTTTTTTGGAAAAAATTTGAAAAATCACATTTCACTCATTTTAAAAAATACTAAACAGTAAAGTTAGCCCATTTTTTTTGTATATTGTGAAAGAACATGTCACGCTGAGTAAATAGATACCAAACATGTTACGGTTTAAAATTGCGCCCCCCCGTGGGATGGCGACAAACTACGGTCAATAGAGATCTCAATCTGCGACGCTTTAAATTTATTTAACGGTTACCAGTTTAGAGTTAGAGTGTAGCTCTTTTTTTTAATTATTGCCCACGCTCTGGCGATCGCAGGGATACCTCACATGTGTGGTTTGAACAGCGATTTCATTTGCGGCTCGACTTGCATATACGTTTTTTTTTGTGCGCGAGCTAACGGTGACGGGGGCGGCTAAATTTTTTTTTTTTTTTTTTCCTATTTATTTTTTCTTTTTTTTTAACTTTATTACAGGTTTTTTTAAAAAAAAAAATCTGATCACTTTTATTGCTGTCACAAGCAATGTAAACATCCCTTGTGACAGCAATATGTGTGACAGGTACACTTTATGGAGGGATCGAGGGTCTAAAAGACCCTAGACCCCTCCACTACACTTCCCTGTATGCAAAACGCCAAAAACGGCATTTTTGCATACAGCCGTTTTTTAAATCTGCCGCCTTTTGCGGCACAGTAACCCGGATGTGACGTCATGGACGCCGCCTCCGGGTTATGTCATCGGAGACCCGATCGATGCCGTTTCCGGCATTCATCGGGACTCCATCCAGCCGGCGGACGTGCCGGCTGGGTGCTCGGGGCTCCCGGTGGGACGGGAGCCCCGAGCAAAGCCGCGGAAGGCGGCGGGAGGGGGGGGGACGTCCCCTCCCGCCCCCCAGGTAACGATCGAGCGGCTCCCGAGCCGCATCGATCGTTACCGACGGAAAGCCGACCGCCGGCTTCAAACAACGGTACCGGGATGATGCCTCTAGCTAGAGGCATCATCCCGGTATAACCACTCAAAGTCAGCCGACGTAGATCTACGTGGCTGGTCGTTAAGTGGTTAATATTTTTAATGGGTTGCCCTGATACAACACAACAAAACTTTAACATGCAACATAACACCCATTAATGCACCACAAAAGGGAAAAAATAGTGTATTCCTAATTAAACAATTTATAATTTTCGTTTGTTTTGTTTATTATTTTATTGTTTGTCACATATACTGTAAAAAAGTGCATAATTGAAAAAAGGCCTTAAATTTGCAAAATAACTTTATTATTCTTTGTACCAGAAATCTTAATTTAGTCTATTATAAAAGTGACAGACAACCTATAGAATAAAATGCACAACTTTTATGTACAGTAGTGGTACTTGTTTAAAAACTAACACTGGAAAAAAGCAAATTTGTTTCATTGAAAAATATTTGTTTAGATTTTACAAAATAAAAATAAAAAAAAAAATTATTTTTGCAAGACAGTATTGCAGTGAAAAAGCATTCTTTAACCTCAAACTAAAAATATACAGTATGTATTTGTTTGTTATGTTACAATTAATTATTTGTTATTCAGGTACACTGAATAAATAGGCCCAAACTGGAATTGTAAAAAATGTTCTGTTGTGAGAGATAAAGTGGTTAGGTTTTAAAGCCTTTTTTTCACATCAATAAAGTTGCCATGCTTATTGTTTCGTTTTTTTTCTCTAAAAACTACAAATACAGAGATGTTTAAAAGTGATGGCGCGCTTTTCAAAATTAAGAAATATATTAAACAATATATTATGTAGAACACAATTAACATGTAGGTATAGTTACAGTGTATACCACAGTGATATCCAAATAAGGTGAAATATTGAACAAAAGTCCCAAACAATTCAACCTTGATGTGAATGAAACAAATGATACATGTGAACTAAAGTCCAGTTTTTACGAAGTGATAAAAAATGAAAAAAGTAAAAAAGTGAAGAGTCCAAATAATAAATCTTTTTGGTGATTGTGATATTCCCTCCACCTGGTGAAATACCTCCTTACCCGGCGGAAAGAAGGTAAGTGCCTGATTGTAGCAATTCCTGTGAAAGTGATGCCTATATCCTATTTCCACCTACCACATGTGCACGGTCACACAGGTGATAAAATTAATGCAAGCCTCTTACCAGATTAAAGAGACAAAACAGCCTCTAAAATGTTGGATGGCACTGGGGGCATTAGGATTATCCCTTAATGCTGAAGATGGATGGATGGCTCACACTTTCTTCCCTCTGCACAAACCACGGTAGCCTCTTAAACTCTTAGGTGAGTATATATGCTTCCCACGATGTTCCAGTGCACATGTAAAGCATAAATGGGACTAATAGTGCATTACCTTTAAATACGGTTTTATTTGTAGACAATATTGCACTTACAGTTGGTTGAGCATTAACGAGCAGAAAATCTTTAAATTGACAGGCTGAGGATCTCTATTCGCCTCGGGTCCGGCTGCAGCACGGACCTCGAGTGACGCAATGACGGCGCGCCTCCCTCCTGACCCGTTTCCTCCAATAGGCCTATCTCCCATCTCAGTTGAAGCCAGAGATGTTGAATCACTTACACAGAGACTCTCTCTCTCATGATGAAGGAAGTAATGCAACCAGGTTAAAATTCCAAACACCTGGAAACAGTTCCAGGCATTCAGGATGGTTGATCCCTGGCGCATCCTCCACCCAGGGGAGAGGGACTACACCTTCTACTCCCCTCCCCATGCTTCCTATTCTCGAATTGACTATTTCTTACTGCCTCAGGCCATGCTGCATCGCGTCGTTGATGCGTCCATCGGATCTATTACAATCTCCGACCATGCCCCGATCCTTTTGGATCTGGAGCTCAGCTTACCAGATCGCCCGCAATGGCAGTGGCGGCTCAATGATAGTCTCCTCCAGGACGCTACCGTCCTGGAGGAGCTAGGATCTGAGCTTCGGAGTTACTTTGCCTCCAATGTCACAGCCGATAGACCTCCCCTGATGGTGTGGGAGGCTCATAAGAGCTACCTGCGAGGTGTTCTCATTAAGATAGGCTCGCGTCGCAAGAAGGAGCGTACGCAGCAGATGTGTGACCTCCTTTCTAACATTAGCAAACTCGAGCTGGTCCACAAGCGATCTCAGGCTCAGGCTACTCTTCAGGAACTTACCGCTCTCCGAGACCAGCTTAAATCCTTGGTCCTCGTTCGAGCAAAGGCAGCGCTGGCCAAGTGTCGGCGGACCTTTTACGAACATGGTGACAAATGCGGGAAGTTGCTGGCGCGCGCACTTCATGCGCAGAGAGCCCGCACCTTTGTCTCTGAGATTTCCTCCTCTGGGGGTCGCAGGGTACACTCCACGGCGGACATCGCGGAAGCCTTCCGCCAGTACTACAATACTCTCTACAACCTGTCCCCAGGCCCGGCGGTGCCTTCCGGGCCGGGGCGGCTGGAAGCGATCCGATCCTACATTTCTGCCTCAGGCCTCCCCTCCCTCCCAGCGGAGGAAATTGAGAAGTTAGACGAACCTCTGCGTTCAGATGAGCTCTTGATGGCGGTGAAGGCGACCCAGCCTGGGAAGGCCCCGGGTCCCGACGGCTACTCCCTCAGATACTATAAGTGCTTTCTGGACCTCCTTTCCCCTCATTTCCTTGCTGCGTACAATGCGACTGGTGAGGGGGCGGTGTTCCCGACTGATTCGCTTAGGGCGCATATCGCGGTCCTCGCAAAGGAGGGGAAAGATCCCCTGGTCTGTTCCAGTTACAGACCTATTTCGCTTTTGAACGTCGATTTGAAGCTCTTTACGAAGATCTTGGCCTCCAGATTGGCCCCGCTGCTACCACAACTGATCCATGATGATCAGGTGGGCTTTGTTGCTTCTCGGGAAGCCCGGGACAATACCACCAAAGCGCTCGATCTGGTCCACCTTGCCTGTGCCCGCCGCCTTCCGACCTTGATTCTATCTACGGACGCCGAGAAGGCATTCGACCGGGTGAATTGGGAATTCCTTTTTGCTACGATGGAGCATGTAGGGTTGGGGGAACGACTTATGTCCTGGATCCGGGCTATTTATTCGGCCCCGTCGGCGAGGGTGAGGGTTAATGGCTTCTTGTCTGGTCCCCTGGAGATCTCTAATGGGACTAGGCAGGGCTGTCCCCTCTCCCCGCTGATTTTTGTTTTGACCCTGGAGCCTTTCCTGAGATCGGTGCGTGCAAATGACGATGTCGCGGGGGTGTCGGTCTCCCCGACTGTATCCCCTAAGGTGGCAGTGTATGCTGATGACCTCCTCTTTTTTCTTACTAAACCCCTTACCTCTCTTCCCAATTTGCTGCGTGAATTCCGCATTTACGAATCTCTTTCGTTCTACAAGATCAATCAATCCAAAACTGAAGCTCTGGCGGTGGCGATCCCGCCCACTCTCTCCACTCTTCTTAAAGCGGTTTTCCCCTTTAAGTGGGGGTCATCTCATATTGGATACCTAGGGATTTCCCTACCGCACTGCCTGGCCAGGGCGTTTGATTGTAATTTCCCTCGCCTGCTGGCCCGTATTAAAAGGGATCTTGATGAGTGGCACGATGGCAGGTTTTCTTGGTTCGGGCGCTGCAACATCATCAAAATGAATGTGATGCCTCGCTTACTGTATGTATTTCAGGCTTTGCCGGTGACCGTTCCGTCTTCCTTCCTCAGGAGGGTGAACCAGCTGTTCAGAGAGTTTCTCTGGCGTAGGGGTCCCCCGAGATTGGCCTTACGCATTCTTCGCATGCCTAAATTGAGTGGTGGCATGGCTCTACCGGACGCCGTGGCCTACTACGAGGCGTGCCTGAAGCAGTGGGTGTGGCTGGAAAGACACTCGGTGGGGTCTCCCCCGGAGTCCTCTTTGTGGACTCCTTCCCCTGTCCCTAGGGAACTGTCTGATCACCCGACCATTGGCCCTACTTTGTGGGTCGGTAGACGGTTATGTCACGGGGGCCGACTGGCTACTCTGCCGTCGCCACTTTTTCCGGTGACTGACAGCCCGGACTTTCCCCCGGGCTTGAGCCACCCGGGCTTTCGGTCCCTGCGGGAGGCTGGATTCAGCCAGGCTCGTCACTTTGTGCGGGACGGGGCGTGGATCCTTAGATCTCTCCTTCACTCGGATGCCACCTTTTCTGTGCTGTCTTTTTGGCAGCAAGTTCAGCTTTCCCATTTTTTGCACTCTCTGCCCTCGGCTCCTTTGTTTACCAGACGCCTCACATATTTTGAAGAACTTTGCTCTGTTGCGTCACCTTTGCGACATACTGTTTCCCTGATGTACAGGACGTTGGTTACGCCTGAGGCTCCATTTCGACCTCCTTATATAGCGGGATGGGAGCGGGCTCTCGGCCTGGCCTTCACCGATCAACAGGTGGAGCGCCTACTATTCTTTGCGTACAAAACATCGACCTGCTCTCGCTACCAGGAAGCTGGATACAAATGCCTGACCCGATGGCACTACACCCCGGAGAGGCTTCATCGTATGTTCCCGACCTGTGCGGACACATGCTGGAGGTGCGGAAAAGAGGTGGGGATGTACCTCCACGTATTTTGGTCTTGTGAACGGCTTCAGCCTTTTTGGACTTCGGTGTGTACCATCGCCCAGAAATTCACGGACCATTCCTTGGCAATGGACCCTGCGCTTTTCCTTCTTCACCATCACGAGTTTCCGAGGGCGTCTTACCGGAAATCCATCCTGCCGCTGTTGCTCGCGGCAGCAAAGAGTTGCATCCCCCCCTTTGGAAGCAGGATCAGCCCCCAACTGTGGCAATGTGGCTCCGTAAAGTGAAATGCATTAATGAAATGGAAGACCTGCTGGCGACGGAACGGGGAACGAGAGAGAAATTTTCGAAGCGGTGGTTCTATTGGCATGAATTTGAATTTACAGCGGAGTATCGTGCCTTACTGGTCTGATGAGACGGGCGTCTCCGGACCGTGCAGTCCCCCCCCCCCCCCCTATCTCTTCAGCAGTCTATCTGCTTCCCCCTTCTGACCTTCCCCTATTTTTTGTTTTCCCCCCCCCCCCCTTTTCCTTTTTTCTAATTACTGCTTCTAATCTGCCGTATCTTTGAATACCGCGGCTTAGACTTCTCTTTTTTCACTGTTCCCCTTTTCCCCTTATTTCTAAGTTTACCTTTTCGGCATATGTCTCTAACTGACCGTTTGCTCCAGGTCCTACCTCTGCTAGAGAATGCTGATGTCGTTCCCCCTCGGGACTGGGGAGCACTCTGGGGGCCGTCGTGGTGCGCTCCCCCCCGCACCGGTAACCGGCCGTTGATAGACGCCGGAGGTGTCGGGGGGTGGCCCCCGGATGGCCCTTCCACTTACCGTTTGGCAACTGGTAACATGCCTCTCTAGGTGCTCTGTTCCTGGGGGGCAGCGTATTTATATTGAGTTGTGGTATACTATCTGTCTATATGCTTTGATTCATTGTTCATCTGATATCCTCTACTAGATATGTTGACCGAGAGCTCTGTATTGTGTTCTATCTTGATATTACTCATTGAGTTTGCATTTATACTCCTTTATGTGACTTGTCAAATGCCGTGTCCTTTTCAATAAAAGAATTTATAAAAAAAAAATTCCAAACACCTGCCAGTCTTGTTACATACACAGGCAAGCCATAACTCTTATCCTGTTTTTACTTTTTGTTTTCATTGTAGTTCAGCAGCAAGGATTCAGATACTTGCAGCTGTTTTTATTATATAGTTTTATTCCCTTTTAGGTTATCTGATATACAAACTATGACAGTGTTCCATCTGAAAAATAACTTTTGGATTAATGCATCTAAGTAGTGTTACTCATTAAGTTATGCAGAATTTCCAAACCTGCATTACATTTTTTTTTTTTTTTTAAGTCAAGATCTACCCCTAGGCAGAACATTGTTAATATTGCAAGCCAAAGTTTGAATGCTGCAGAGAATTAACGTAGAAGCATATTTTCAATTGAAAAAGCACTCATCTCATTTAGAATTCATGTTCATTGAGAAATCTGTCATGACAGCTATGCAAGGCTTTTAAAATAATTATGTTTTTTATGTATTTTTTATGATGGTAGAAGTGCATGTTGGAGTTACCGTGTGTGCAAACAATGTTCATTAATTATGATTTTTTTTTTATCTGGAGGAGTAAGGTTTTAAATTATAAGGTGACTAGAATTTTATCAATAAATTAGGATCCTGCTAAATTATGGAAAATGGTTTAAGAGATGTAATGTAATGTTCTTGTGTATAAACAACATACTGTGTAGAATAATTAATAATATAATATAAAAAAAATGGTGTTTTTTATTTTATTTTGGATAGAGTAAAGGAGTCTTATAACCGCTAATAGTTATTTTTTTCCCCATTGGCGTACCATTTGGAAAACGTACCTTCACTTCCTGTCCCATAGCGAAAACAGGAAGCGAGAGGAAATTCTTACAAATTAGGGGAATCCCTTGGGGCCCCCAAGGTCATCAAAACTAGTGTTGCCATTGGAGGATTTCCACTCTATTACTTTTCCAGGAACAACCTGGGACCTTGCATGTTCTCCCTGTCCCTGTGTGGGTTTCTTCCGGGTACTCAGGCTCAGGGTACTCAAGACATGCTAGTAGGTGAATGGGCACCTGTCTAAATTGGCTCTAGTATGTGTGCATATGAATGTTAGATTTTAAGTTACTTAAAGGCAGGGATCAACGTGAATGTACAATATACAGTATACGTAAAGTGCTACGTAAATTGACAGTGCTATATAAGTATCTGTAATAAGCAAAATAAAATAAATAAAACTGGGGCACAGACAGCGATAAAAGCTGACAGGTGTTCTAATCCCTCTCCACTCTATCTAAACTAAAACATGTTTTGCATTTAGTTATACTGTAATTATATTACTAAGAAGTGAATAATTGGTTGATGTACAAACAGTAAAATATTTTTAGTAGGTTGGTACCAGTGGCAGCTTTTTAATGAGTGCAAAATAGCATTTTGTTCTGGTATAAGCCTGATGTCTAATTTTAAAACTGCACATTTTGTGGGCGATTGCTGAATACCCTAGAACATATAACATGACTGCAGATTTATGTAATTCTTCTAATTAGCTATTTTTTTGTTACCTACTATTAAAGGATTAGTTGAGAGGGGGAAGTGAACTTGGCTCAGTAGGAGCTTAAGGCTGGGTTCACACTGATGTAAATTGGTTGCGGGTTTACCCGCATCCAATTCGGATGTAAAGAGATTATGACTGGCTATTTTTTGTGGAGCCGGTTCACCCAGCTCCTGGTGGGTGGCTGTGGTCTGCATTTGAAACTCCAAAAATGGACTGGACAAAATTACTGGCACCCTCAATTTAATATTTGGTAGCACGCCCCTTGGAAAAATGAACTGAAATCAATCACTTCCTGTAACCATCAATGAGAATCTTACACTTCTACTTCTACTGGCATTTTGGACAACTCAACTATCACCAACAGCTCCAGGTCTCTCAGATTAGAAGGGTCCCTTTTCCCAAATGCTGTTGTAGCACCCTCCTAGGTAGCTGCTAGGGCCTGAGGGGGGCCACCCCTGCTCATAGAATAGTCAGTGGATGGGTGTCAGCAGGAAGAGGATGCTAGTGAGAGTATCCTGGAGATAGGTGATCATCCATCAAGTGTCCTTGTTAGAGAGATTAAAGAAAGCAAGAGACTGAACCCCATTCATCCCAGTGGCAGGGTGAATTAACAGCCTGGCTGTTCCATATCTATCAGAAGAGATTTGAAGATAGAAGCCCTCAAGTGTTGTGAATAGTTCAAATGGAGTATCCCTTCTCCTATCCCAATTACCAATAAACAACAAAAAACCAACACCTCCAGACTGTTCATTTCTGCCAAGGGCCAAAAGGAGAAAGGAGGGATTCAGGAGCTATATTTAACCATAACCGTGTGTTGGTAACCAGGGGAGCCCATAGAGACAGTATCCAGCAGTCCTTATGGGTATGGGGGCAGTGCTACACTGTTTTGAGATCTCTCTATGGGTGCTCTATGGGATTTAGATCTGGACTCATTGTTGACCAGTTCAGTACTCTCCAGTGATTTGTCTTAAACCGTTCTGGGTGCTTTTTGACATGTGCTTTGGGTCATTGTCCTGCTGTAAGACTCATGACCTCTGACGGAGACCCAACTTTCTGACACTGGGCCCTACATTGCACCCCAGAATTCTTTAAATAGTCTTCAGATTTCATAATGCCATGCACACGGTCAAGACATCTAGTGCCTGAAGCAGCAAAGCAGCCCCAAAACATCAGTAAACCTCCACCATGTTTGACAGTAGGGACTGTATTATTTTCTTTTAAGGCCTTATTTCTTTTTCTGAAAACAGTAGAATCATGGGCTTTACCAAAAAGCTGTAATTTTGTTTAATCTGTCCACAGCACATTCTCCCAAAAGGTTTTTGGCTTCCTTATGTAAATTCCAATCTGCCTTTTTTATGTTAATGTCTTAGCAGTGGGGTCCTCCTGGGTCTCCTACCATAGCGTCCTTTTTCATTCAGATGGCCACGTATAGTGTGAGCTGACACAGTTGTACCCTGTGCCTGAAGGTAAGCTTGAATTTGCCTAGAAGTTGATCGAGGTTCTTTATCCATTATTCGAAAAATCCTTCATTGCAATCTTTGATCAATTTTTCTGTTTTGTCCACGTCCAGAAAGATTAGCTACAGTGTCATGGGCTGTGAACTTCTTGACAATGGACAAAGGAACATTAAGATCTCTGGAGATGGACTTGCAATCTTGAGATTGCCCATAGTTTTGCACAATTTGTGTTCTCAAATCATCAGACAATTCTTTGCTGCTCTTTCTCTTCTCCATGCTCTGTGTGACACACAACAGAAAGGTTGAATACATTTTTTACCATTCTAACTGGTTGACGGTGTGATTTCTTTATTGTCAGCACCTGTTAATTGATACAGCTGAGTTTATTTACAAATTACAGGAGCATCAAACACTTGAAATGCAATTATTTCTTGCAAATTTGAGAAAGTGCCAATATTTTGTCAAGTCCATTTTTGGAGTTGTTTGTGGAATGTGTCAGATTTGGCTTTTTTATGTATCAATAAGTTTTATTGAATAATGCAGTGTAATAACAATCACACAAATAAATGATAAATGCGGTAGAACAAAACATATCAAGAAAGACATAAGAATTACATGGTATCTCAACAGAACATCCATGAGAGAGTACAATTACATAATTATGTCTGCATATTATATTATTCGAAGATTGTCCAAGTTGATCTAATTGATGGATCATTAGGTCTTTTGCAAGATAAAACAATCAAGGTAAAGTGGTTTTAGAGTAGGAAAAGACAGTGTTGAAGTATAAATAAAGAAATTATAGGAATTAGAGTTTGCCAGAGCCTTAATACACAAATTAAGGTTTCATTAGTTGTTTAAAGTCTTCAGATTGAAGTAAAAAAAAAGTAAAAAAACTAGCAGGAGGAGAAAAAAAAAAAGAAAAATGGGTTGGATTTGATAAACCACTTTGTTTTCTTTTCTGACATAACTTTTCTATGTTTCTTTGTTACTTGTTGGTGATAGAACACTGGCAAAACTTTGCCGGAGACACCTCCTAGAGCAGGGGTACTTAATTAAAATTCACTGGGGGCCGGTCAGCAGAGGTCCGAGTGTCATAATGGTGCTATGACTCAGATCCTTCACATCCCAGCCTCCCGTGCATGTCACAATTTTTTTCTATTGCCCTTGCAGAGACCTGTGTTTTTCTAGTGCAGAAAAACATAAATCTCTGCACAAGTCCTTACATCAGTGTCCTCAGTCCCCCTTCACGTCACAGACCCCCTTTTACATCACAGACTGTCCCATCACAGACCCCCATCAGTGACTGACCCTTTAGAGACCACCCACTCCCATTACAGACTGTCCCATCACAGTTTGACCCACCACAGACCCCCCCTAATTCACAGGCCGCGCAATCACAGACCCCCTCCACAACAGATCCACAAAACACAGACCCCACAATCACAGACCCCACCCCCTCCAATCACAGACCCATCACTGACCCCCTCTATCACAAATTCCCCCCGTCACAGACTCCCCTCATCACAGACCCCCTCCATCACAGACCCCTATTAGATTCCTCTATCACAGACCCCCTCCTATCACAGATCCCCCCTCCATCACAGATTCCCCCCTCCATCACAGATCCCCCTCCTTCACAGAGCACCTCCATCACAGACCCCCTCATCACAGACCCAGCACAGTACCCTCCATCACAGATACCCCACCCTCATCACAGACCCTCCTCCATCACAGACCCCCCCCCCTCCATCACAGACCCCCCCCCCCTCCATCACAGATCCCCCCTCCTCCATCACAGATCCCCCCTCCATCATAGATTCCCTCCATCATAGACTCCCTCCATCATAGACTCCCTCCATCATAGACTCCCTCCATCATAGACTCCCTCCATCAAAGACTCCCTCCATCAAAGACTCCCTCCATCACATACCACCCATCACATACCACCCATCACATACCACCCATCACATACCCCCCTATCACATACCCCCCCATCACAGATCCACCGATCACAGAACACCATCACAGACCCTCTCCTTCACAGATCAGCAACAAGTAACATCTCAGAACAGACTTCAGGAACCTAATATGTACAGTCTGTAGGCAAGAAGGGAAATGTAAGACATGATTAAACATTTAAATACAATAAGGGGGGTGAATAAAGTTCAGGAGGGTGGTATTTGTAATTAGAGTTGAGCGGACACCTGGATGTCCGTGTTCGGCGGGTTCGGCCGAACTTGAAAAAAAAGTCCGGGTCCGTGTCCCGGACATTTTCCGAACTTTACCCGGACACCGAACCCCATTGAAGTCAATGGGGACCCGAACTTTCAGGCACTTAAATGGCTCTAAAACACCAATGGAAAGGGCTAGAGTGCTGCAAATGGCAGCAAAATGTAGTTAGGGGCATGGCAAGTGCTCTGCAAACAAATGTGGATAGGGAAATAACTTAAAACAACAAAAAAACCCAGAAAAATAAAACCATTTTCTTCATCTGTGAAGGACGAGGCCCATATGGAGTAGGAGGAAGGTTGAGGTGGCGGTGGATGTGGCGGTGTAGGTGGAAGCGGCGGTGGAGGGGGATGAGGTAGCCAACACTGCTTTTTTTCAGTCATTTTAAATTAGGGTACACCCCAAAAGAGTGAGAAAGATCAAAAATATAACAATGGCTGGGTAAGGTCGGTATCCATCTCTATTCTGCACAAGGTATGGAAAAGTCCTGTGGGATCCATGCCTGGTTCATTTTAATGAACGTGAGCTTGTCCACATTGTCTCTGGACAGGCGGCTGCGCTTGTCTGTGATAAAGCCCCTAGCCATGCTAAATACACGTTCAGATAATACACTGGCTGCAGGGCACGCCAGCACCTCCAAGGCATAAAGGGCAAGCTCAGGCCATGTGCCCAATTTGGAGACCCAGAAGTTGAAGGGGGCAGACCCGTCATTCACTACATGTAGGCGTGTGCACACATACTGCTCCACCATGTTGGTGAAATGCTGCCTCCTGCTAAGACGTTCCATATGAGCTGCTGTTTGTTGTGGCGTGCTGACAAAGCTTTTCCACATTTCGGTCTGTTGTGCATATTTAACAGTGGCTCACTAATGATACCTGTCTTTTGTAAAGATTTTAGAAAGGAAGTTTGGCCAAGCCTAACCCCCCCCCCCCCCCCTTCAAAGTCACTGTACAATGGATAAACAGCCCTTTTGTTCTCAGGACAAATGGTGTTGGTTTGGGGGGATGGTATATTCTTTAATCACAAGTCTAAATGACTGCTCAAGGCTGCAAGTCTGCAGTCTCAAACGGAACATCCATGAAGCAAGAAGCTAAACCTGACTTCCCTGAGCCATGTGCATTGGAATGAGACTCCATGGCTGCTAACTTCTTTTTAGCTAAGTATATTTGCTTTATCTTTATCTGTATCTGCTAGTCTTGTATTATGCTCCTAAATATTGTAATAGTTTTGTATGTACAGATTGTTTTTTCATAGTAAAGCACATTTACACACCACAAAGGTCTAAGTTTCCTTGGTTGTACCGCAAAGTAACCGCACTAGAAACGCACGCAAAACATTTGGGGGCTTCGTCCGCGATTTGTGCTATAAATTCAACTGAAACAGACCTGTTTGTTTTCTGTGGTGTGTGGTGTAGCTTGTGCTAGGTAAAAAAAAAAAAAATGCTGCGTAAGCTGTTTAGGAAAGGCAAGACTGCAGAGGTTTCTGGTGTCCAGAAGGAAATGTGCAGTTTACCTATCTGGGCCAGAGACAATGAGTGGGAGTCTATTGCTAAAGTATTTGCAAAGTATGCTTCTCCTTTGAATAAGACTTGGGGTGGTAAAATCTCAGATCATTTTGTAGATTTTAGCCTTAAGGGGTTGGATTTGAGTAAAGCAGAGAAGAGGACAGTTTCCACAGTGGGCTGGTATTTTCTTCATGCTCTCTATACAGAATCACAGAGAAGGGAGAAGGCAGAGGCAGAAGTTAAGTTATTGAAAGACCAGCTAGCAGTTGCTTCAGAGTGTGTGCGTTCAACTGCTAGTAGGGCTGATGATTTGCAAGAGCAGTGTGCAGCCCTCATGACCAAATCAATTAATGCCTTAAGGAAAAGAAAGGGACGTAAACCTGTTAGTAAAGCCAGGGTACGTGCCATTGTCACATCCCAAAACTGGGATTGTGAGGATGTCTCCTCCAATGATAGTGAGGATGAGGAGATAGAATTTGATGTTTCTGATGATGATCATCCAATGGGAAAGAAAAAGTGTGCCAGACCTCTCATTACTAAGCATAGGAAAAGGCAACATGATAGAGAGGATATGGCAGATGGGGAGGTGCATTATCGCAACCCCAGAGATGTTGAATTTGAAGAAGTCAGGGAGTTTACACAAACTGAACTCCATGAGCTGGCAAAACAATACAAACAAAGGTCCGGGGAACCCCTATTGAGTTGGCTCCTACGTTTGTGGGATGAAGGGGCGGACAGTGTTGTTTTGTCAGGCAAGGAAGCAGTGGCTTTGGGAGTGTTAACCCATGATCCACAATTGCGTCAGGCCATGCGAAAAGCCCGAGAGTTTAGTGTGAATTTTTCACTCTTAGACCTCGTGAAAGATGGTATAGTCCGAGTATACGCTAATCCTAGTGACCTGGAAAATACCTACTCGTGGAGAACATTAGGAGAAGGTATTTCCAGGTTACGTGAGATGGGTTGTATAACCGGATTAAATACATTTCCAGAATGGATGGGTCCAGATATGGAACCCTTCACGTCTGCTCTGCGCTCTAAGCTAATGAAGTCTGCACCATTTAATCTCAGGGCTCCTTTATTGTCTTTGCTGGGAGGCCTGGGTTTAAACAGCAAAATTCATGAAGCAACAACCCTTTTAAGCCAGTTGGGGGAGCTAGAGGAGACTAAAACAAAACCTGTCAGGGCAGTAGATAAGGTCAGACAGGCAGAGAACAGGCTGAAAAGGACTTTTAAAGAGAAGAAAGGGAATGTGGGAGAGAAGACAGGAGGTGAAGAGAAAACCAGGCTAGTTATCTCTAGGAAACAAATGTGGGTGGACCTATTAAAGGCAGGAGTACCTAAAAGTGAGATAGATGGCATCTCTACTGCAGAAATTTTGAAGCGGTGGAAACATTTAGTGGGGAAAACTGTCAGGGTTAGAAACACTACTCCTAGTGAAGATAACATCAGCCTAGATTTAGAGACAACAGAACAGACCCCTCCTGTTAGTCCCAAACCCATTCCCAAAACTGAACATGAACCCAAACCCAAATCCCTTTATCCTGGGGAGGAGTTAGAGAGAATTAGAAAAGGGGATTGGGAGGTTCCTTATTCTTTATGAAGGGAAGGTGGGTCTCCTGTAATAGCAATAAGAACTGTGACAGCAGGAGACCGACGCCCATATGCACCTGTCACTGTATGGTGGGGGAAGTCGTCTCCTCCTACACATGTCATGGCTTTAGTGGATACTGGAGCTGAAGTTACACTTTTGCAAGGAGATCCTTCCCATCACAAAGGAGAAGTGATTTATGTAGAAGGTTTGGGAGGGCAAACCACACCAGCAGTTAGGACACGGGTGAAATTGGCTATTGGCAAGGGACCAGGATTTTGGACAAATGTTTTGGTATCAGAGTTACCTGAAAATATTCTTGGGATGGATGTACTTCAAGGTCAGTCTATTCAGACTGAACAAGGTACATTCACATTCGGGTATCCTGATAAAACGTATCTGGTCAGGGCGGTGAAGGCTGTGGTCAGAGGTCATGCAAAATGGACCCCTGTCTTTATTCCTCCACCAGAGAAGCCAGTCTGTCTCAAGCAATACAGACTTCCTGGAGGCCACAAAGAAATTGGGGAGACTATTCATGAACTGTTAAGAGTAGGGATCCTTAGACCTGCTGTAAGTCCATTCTCATCTCCGGTGTTCCCAGTAAAGAAACCTGATGGGACATATAGAATGACTGTGGATTACAGAGGTCTAAACAAAGTGGCACCTCCATTAAAGTCAGCTGTACCAGATATGATCTCAATTATTGAGAAAATTGCTAAAGAGGCAGGAGAATATCATGCTGTGATAGACCTGGCTAATGCTTTCTTTTCGATTCCAATAGACCCAGAGTGTCAGAACCAGTTTTCCTTTGTGTGGAATGGCCGCCAGTACACTTTCACTGTTCTTCCTCAAGGATACCTTCATTCTCCAACGATTTGTCATGGACTGATTGCCCGAGATTTAAGCACCCTAAATCTGAAAGTCGCTGTGTTTCACTACATTGATGACATCATGATCTCTGGAACAAAGGAAGATGTAACTGAAGCACTGCACCTGCTGATACAGCACATGGAGAACAGAGGGTGGGCTATCAACAGAGACAAAGTCCAAGGACCTGCCACAGAGGTGAAATTCCTGGGAATGATGTGGACCGGGCCACAGAGGAAAATTCCAGAGACAGTTGTGCAAACTATCCAGGCATTGTTGCCACCTACTACCAAAAAGGAGGCGCAGAAGTTCATTGGAGTTGTGGGATTCTGGAGATCATTCATCCCACATCTTGGACTGATTCTGAGGCCTATATACAATGTCACAAGGAAAAAGACTGAGTTCACATGGGGTTCAGAGCAGCGGACCGCATTCCTGGCTGCTAAAGAAGCCATTTTGCAGCATCAAGGATTGGGACCTGTGAGACAAGGAGTACCATTTCAGCTGGATGTAGTGGAGCAGGATGGTACAATATCTTGGAGTCTGTGGCAGCCAAATGAAAAGAAGGGACTGAGAGCAATACCCATTGGATTTTGGTCCAAACAACTTACAGGGGCACAGAAGAGATACACGCCCCTAGAGAAGTACCTGTTTGGGACCTACACAGCACTTCAACACGTAGAGACCATTACAGGAAAGGACACAGTCACCATCCATACTGCATTGCCAATAGCAGGATGGGTGAGAGATAATGGACTGACCACTAGGGCAGCTGTAGCCCAGAACCAAACACTGATGAAATGGAAATGGTACCTTCAAGAAAGAGGGGGTATTGCAGCTGGGGATGTCAGAGACATTTCAAAACAGTTAGCTGGGCTTGTCACTTTTACCAGCACCCATACAGAAGAAGAAATTCCTGTGCTGCAGTCATCCCCCATTCACGAGGCTCCACCCTTTGAGTCTCTGTCAGATAAGTTGAAGGAGTCAGCATGGTTCACTGATGGTTCAGCCATAGTCACCTCGTCTGGTCGTAAATGGACAGCAGCAGCCTACAACCCGAGTACAGACACAGTCCTGCAGGAGACGGGAATTGGAGGGTCCAGTCAGTATGCAGAGTTGAAAGCTGTAGTGATGACTCTTCAGGAAGATCTTTCTTCCCATGTCACTATCTACACTGACAGCTGGGCGGTCTTTAAAGGACTGACAACTTGGATGCCCACGTGGAAGTCCAATGAATGGTTGATTCATGGAAAGGTGGTGTGGGGAGGCAAGGAAGTCTGGGACTTCATCTGGAAGGAAGCTCACTCCCGCACCATAAAAGTGGGGCATGTTGATGCACATGTGCCCCTGGTCCCAGACTTTGAGAACTATAACAGAGTGGCAGACGAAATTGCCAAGGTGAATGCAGTTGTGCCAATTGATCCTGTCTTGATGAACTTGGCCAACTGGGCCCACAAGCAATCTGGACATTTGGGGCAGAAAGCCACATATGAATGGGCACAGCAAAGAGGATTGCCCATATCAATGGACATGATAAGGACTGTAATAGGCAACTGTACAGTGTGTGGAGAAGTGCGACAATGGCCATTGCAAAAGTACTCCACCGGGTCGATTAAGAGGGGAGAGAGGCCTGCAGAGATTTGGCAGATTGACTTCATCGGTCCCCTGCCCCGGGGAAACAATGGACTGAGGTATTGTTGCACTGCAGTGGACACCTATTCAGGACTTTTGTTTGTTCATCCTTGCAAACGTGCAGATCAAGCCGCAACACTTCAACTGCTACAGAAAATTGTTGTTGCGTATGGCTGTCCCAAACAAGTCCAAAGTGATAACGGCTCACACTTCACCGGATCTACAGTACAGCAATGGGCCAAAGATTCTGGAGTGTACTGGTTGTGTCACATCCCATACCATCCACAGGCAGCTGGTTTGATTGAAAGATACAATGGGCTATTGAAGGACCAGATACGCAAACTTACACCCACACGTACACTAAGGGGGTGGGATCGGGTCCTCACACAGGCAGTCATGTTGTTAAATTCTAGGCCACTAGCCAAAAGCACACCATATGAAAGGATGGTTGGGGCTGGGATGCTGATTCCACAGCTAGAGTGCAGAGTTCAGTATTTACACAAGGTTCCTGAAAGAACAGGGTTTAACAGGTACCAAGTTACTGCTTCCCATGACATAGAAACCAAGAGTGAAGTATCTGAAGCTGAAGCCTATCTAGGAATGAGAGGGAATCTGGCAGGAAGGTTTGAAGTTATATTTGCATTGGCAGATGAGCTTCAAGACAGTGGCTGGGACTCTGATTGGTTAGTGGATACTTCCCAGCAAGAGTGAAAGGTGAGGCTCTATAATATCAAACCTTCCAAAATAAACAGCAGTGATCTTCTAGGAAATATCAGTATATTTCCTCTCCTCCCTATTGATGTCCTTTGGGAGGGTCAGAAGTGGATACAGGCAGGTGGAAAAGTGTTGGTCAGAGATCCAGGCAAGAAGTCAGTTAGAGGAGAGATTGTAGCTGAAGGGCCGGGATCTACTGTATATGTATTATTAGAAGGAACAGATAATCCGCTTTGTTTTCCACTCCACAGGCTGTCTCCGATTTGATCCATAGGAAGACCAAAGAAAGTGGTTACATGATGGACAGAATGATGGAAGACCGCAAGAGCTATGGAGAGCAAGGCCTTTTGATGTATTACAAGCCTGGACTTGTCTTCTAAAGAACGTTAGATTGGACTTTTCTAATGAACTTTTAGCCAAAGACTGAAATACCTTCATAGTTATAGGAGGGGGTTGTATTTTAGTTAGTTCCCCCATTGTTTTTTATTTAAGATAAACCAGGGGGTGGGAGAATTATTAGATGTCTTTATGTAAAGTTGGAGACATTATGTCATTTGTGAGCCAAGGGGTGGAGTGTTGTGCATATCTAACAGTGGCTCACTAATTATACCTGTCTTTTGTAAAGATTTTAGAAAGGAAGTTTGGCCAAGCCTACCCCCCCCCCCCCCCCCTTCAAAGTCACTGTACAATGGATAAACAGCCCTTTTGTTCTCAGGACAAATGGTGTTGGTTTGGGGGGATGGTATATTCTTTAATCACAAGTCTAAATGACTGCTCAAGGCTGCAAGTCTGCAGTCTCAAACGGAACATCCATGAAGCAAGAAGCTAAACCTGACTTCCCTGAGCCATGTGCATTGGAATGAGACTCCATGGCTGCTAACTTCTTTTTAGCTAAGTATATTTGCTTTATCTTTATCTGTATCTGCTAGTCTTGTATTATGCTCCTAAATATTGTAATAGTTTTGTATGTACAGATTGTTTTTGCATAGTAAAAGCACATTTATATACCACAAAGGTCTAAGTTTCCTTGGTTGTACCGCAAAGTAACGTTGCTAGAAACGCACGCAAAACACGGTCATGCTAACCCTGCCTTCTGAGGTGCTGGCAGTGCCCTGGTTGCATTGGCGACCTCTTCCTCCTCCTCCTCTGCCTTGGCATTGTGCTTCCACTGTGGCCCCGCTGTCAGGTGGGAATGGCAGAAGCATCGCGTCTACCAGCGTGCGCTTGTACTCGCTCATCTTGCGATCACGCTCCAGTGAGTGAATTAAGGATGGTACGTTGTCCTTGTAACGGGGATCCAGCAGCGTGGCCACCCAGTAATCAGCACAAGTTAGAATGTGGGCAACTCGGCGGTCGTTGTGGAGACACTGCAGCATGTAATCGCTCATGTGTGCCAGGCTGCCCAGAGGCAACGAAAGGCTGTCCTCTCTGTGAGGTGTATCGTCTGTGTCCTCTGTATCCCCCCAGCCACGCACCAGTGATGGCCATGAGCTGGCCTGGGTGCCACCCTGCTGTGAAAATGGTTCCATCTCCTCCTCCATCTCCTCCTCCTCATCCTCCAGAACTGTGCTCCTGCTGGACAATTGTGTACCTGGCGTTTGTGGGTGCAGGAACCCACCCTCGGAGCGACTTGTGAATGACTGCTCTGAAAGCCTTGGAAATTATCCCTCTTCCTCCTCCTCCTCCTCCTGTGCCACATCCTCTTCCATCATCGCCCAAATCTTTTTTTGAAGGAGGCATAGAAGTGGGATAGTTAAGCTGACAACGGCATCATCGGCACTGGCCATGTTGGTGGAGTACTCAAAACAGCGCAACAAGGCACACAGGTCTCGCATGGAGGCCCAGTTATTGGTGGTGAAGTGGTGCTGTTCCGCAGAGCGACTCACGCGTGCGTGCTGCAGCTGAAGCTCCACTATGGCCTGCTGCTGCTCGCACAGTCTTTCCAGCATGTGCAAGGTGGAGTTCTACCTTGTGGGCACGTCACATATGAGGCGGTGAGTGGGAAGGCCGAAGTTACGCTGCAGCGCTGACAGGCGAGCAGCAGCAGGGTGAGAACGCCGAAAGTGCGCACATACGGCCCGCACTTTCTGCAGCAGCTCTGACATATCGGGGTCATTTTTAAGGAACCTCTGCACCACCAAATTCAGCACATGCGCCAGGCAAGGGATGTGCGTCAAACCGGCTAGGCCCAGAGCTGCTATGAGATTTCGCTCGTTATCGCACACCACCAAGCCGGGCTTGAGGCTCGCTGGCAGCAACCACTCATCGGTCTGCTGTTCCATGCTCCTCCACAACTCCTGCGCGGTGTGTGGTTTTTCCCCCAAACAGGCAAGTTTTAAAACTGCCTGCTGTCGTTTACCCCTGGCTGTGCTGAAGTTGGTGGTGAAGGTGTTACGCTGACCGGATGAGGAGGCGGTAGAGGATGAGGAAGCGGAGTAGGAGGAGTTAGGAACAGGAGGCAAACTGAAGCGCCCTGCAATCCTTGGTGGTGGAAGGACATGCGCCAAATTGCTATCCGCCTCAGGCCCATCCGCCACTGCATTTACCCAGTGTGCCGTTAGGGAGATATAACGCCCCTGACCGTGTTTACTGGTCCACATATCGGTAGTTAGGTGGACCTTGCCACAGATGGCATGATGCCCTACCAAATACTGCTGCAGGTTCTGTCACCTACTCACACTTGAGGAAGGTGTTTCACTTGTGCGTGTAGCTGGCACAGATCGACCATGTCCTCTCCTTGCAACAGGAGCTCTACCAGCAGCACCATGACCCAGGCCACGGCCCCTATTTGACGGTCTCCTCATATTTCTGTAATTTATGATCTTGCCCTAGAAAGGTGTTTGTTGAATAGTGGAACAAAACAACAACAGTATCGCACGGGTGTATCTCACAGTCAAATATGCAAAGTATGCCGCAATTAAATTTTTTTCACCCCAAAAGGGTGTATATTGAATAGCGGAATAGAAAAAAAGGATATAAAACGGTGTTTCTCACACGTACAAACACAGACTAGGCCCCGATTACAATTGTTTGTACCCTAAAGGGAGGATGAGGAAGAGAAGTAGGAGGATTTCGGAACAGGAGGCAAACTGAAGCGCCCTGCAATCCTTGGCGCTGGAGGGAGATGCGCCAAACAAATTTAAAAGGTGTATCTCACACGTACCGATACAGACTATGCCGTAATTAAATTTTTTTCACCCCAAAAGGGTGTACATTGAATAGCGGAATAGAAAATTTTTTTATAAAATGGTGTATCTCACATGTACAAACACAAACTAGGCCCCGATTACAATTTTTAATTGTACCTCACAGTCAGCAGACACATTCCAGCCAATCAGCATACCCTCCCTCCCACACCCTCCCACCTCCTATAAAAAAGCAAGGGCAGCATCCATCTTAGATTAATTCTGAAGCAGCGTGTTAGTGAGAGCAGGGAGAGTGCTGCTGCTGCTGTTAGTTAGATAGTGTTCTCGGTCCACTCCTGCTGTAAGGACAGCATCCTGACAGCACCCCAAAAAGCCCTTTTTAGGGCTAGTATTTCAGTAAATTTTTATATATATATATTGTGCAGTTGCCTGCCCGCCGTGTGTGAGAGGCCACAGACCCACCACAGACTGTACTGTGTGTACACCACACTCATATCGGGTGGCACAGTACCTTGCAGTTTAAAAAATATTTTTTTTTCCTCTGTCATAATTGCAGTTGCCTGCCGGCTCCCAGTGAGTGTCAGGTCCACAGAGTGTACTGTGCCCACTGCAGTGCCCACCACTCATATATATATATATATATATATATATATACGGTGGCACAGCACCTTGCAAATTAAAAAAATATATATTTTTTATAATTGCAGTTGCCTGGCCTGCCAGTGAGTGTCAGGTCCACAGAGTGTACTGTGCCCACTGCAGTGCCCACCACTCATATATACGGTGGCACAGCACCTTGCAAATTAAAAAAAAATATTTTTTATAATTGCAGTTGCCTGGCCTGCCAGTGAGTGTCAAGTCCACAGAGTGTACTGTGCCCACTGCAGTGCCCACCACTCATATATATACGGTGGCACAGCACCTTGCAAATGAAAAAAAATGTATTTTTTATAATTGCAGTTGCCTGGCCTGCCAGTGAGTGTCAGGTCCACAGAGTGTACTGTGCCCACTGCAGTGCCCACCACTGATATATACGGTGGCACAGCACCTTGCAAATTAAAAAAAATATATATTTTTTATAATTGCACTTGCCTGGCCTGCCAGTGAGTGTCAGGTCCACAGAGTGTACTGTACCCACTGCCCAACACTCATATAGGGTGGCACAGCACCTTGCATGCATAGTACCACAAATCTAAAAAAAAATGAAAGGCAGAGGCAGGCCACCCCGCAGCCGTCGTGGTCGTGGTGCTGTGATTTCCTTTGGCCCTAGAATAATGCCCAGTGTTCAGAAGCCACGTACCCTGAACTCAAAAAATACTGAGGACATAGTTCACTGGCTAACCCAATCTTCTACAGCTTCCGCTCGGAACCTTGATGCACCAAACTCCTCCAGCTCAGCTTCGGGCACCTCGCAATTTACCACTCGCCCGCCCGCCCGCCGGCACCACCACTAGCACCACAGCCGCTTCGCTTGATCTGTCAGAGGAGTTATTGGCACAGTCAGACAGCATGTATCGGCACCCGGGGGCAGCCAGACAGCACGCCAATCAACGCAAGCTGTTGCCACCACCAGAATGCCGTCATTGCAAAGCTCAGCAGTGTGGCATTTTTTTTGTGTGTCTGCCTCTGATAACAGCGATGCCATTTGCAACCTGTTCCAAAAGAAACTGAGTCGTGGGAAGTCCAACACCCACCTAGGTACAACTGCTTTGCGAAGGCACATGATCTCACATCACAAACGCCTATGGGATCAACACATGAGTACAAGCAGCACACAAACTCAAAGCCACCATCCTCCTCCTGGTCCAGCATCAAGGAAATGTTTGAGCGTAAGAAGCCAATGTCACAGAGTCACCCCCTTGCCCGGCGTCTGACAGCTGGCTTATCGGAACTCTTAGCATGCCAGCTTTTACCATACAAGCTGGTGGAGTCTGAGGCCTTCAAAAAATTTGTCGCTATTGGGACACCGCAGTGGAAGGTACCCGGACGAAATTTTTTTTCACAAAAGGCAATCCCCAACCTGTATTGTGGAAAAGGAAGTCATGTCATGTCTGGCACACAGTGTTGGGGCAAGGGTACATCTGACCACTGATACCTGGTCTACAAAAGCACGGTCAGGGCAGGTATATCACTTACACTGCGCATTGGGTAAACCTGCTGGCGGCTGCCAAGCATGGAATGCGTGGCTCTGCTGCAGAGGAGTTGGTGACACCGCCACGACTTGCAGGCAGGCCTGCTGCCACCTCCTCTACTCCTCCTACTACATCCTCTTTGCTAACCTCCTCGACTGAGTCCTCTTCTGCTGTTGCGTCTTGCTCCACACCAACTGCACCCCCCCCCCCAGCTCCCCAGGGGCTATTCCACATGCCGGATACGACAGTGTCACGCCGTCTTGGGGTTGACTTGCCTGAAAGCAGAGAGTCACACCGGACCAGCACTCCTGTCCGCCCTGAATGCACAGGTGGATCAGTGGCTGACCCCGCACCAACTGGAGACCGGCAAAGTGGTGTGTGACAACAGAAGCAATTTGTTGGCGGCATTGAATTTGGGCAAGTTGACACATGTGCCGTGCATGGCACATGTGTTGAATCTGATTGTACAACGCTTTGTGCATAAGTACCCAGGCTTACAGGACGTCCTCAAGCAGGCCAGGAAGGTGTGTGGCCATTTCAGGCGTTCCTACACGGCCATGGCGCACTTTTCAGATATTTAGCGGCGAAACAACATGCCAGTGAGGCGCTTGATTTGCGACAGCCCGACGCGTTGGAATTCAACACTCCTAATGTTCGACCGCCTGCTCCAACAAGAAAAAGCCATCAACGAGTATTTGTATGACTGGGGTGCTAGGACAGCCTCTGCAGAGCTGGGTATTTTTTGCCACGTTACTGGACGCTCATGCGCAATGCCTGTAGGCTCATGCGTCTTTTTGAGGAGGTGACATACCTAGTCAGTCGCACCGAAGGCACCATCAGCGACATCATCCCATATGTTTTCTTCCTGGAGCATGCCCTGCGAAGAGTGCTGGATCAGGCCGTAGATGAGCGTGAAGAGGAAGAGTTGTGGTCACCATCACCAACAGAAACAGCCTTATCATCGCTTGCTGGACCTGCGGCAACGCTGGAAGAGGAGTCAGAGGAGGAATGTGGCTTTGAGGAGGAGGAACACCAAACACAGCAGGCATCCCAGGGTGCTCGTTGTCACCTATCTGGTACCCATGGTGTTGTACGTGGCTGGGGGGAAGAACACACCTTCAATGACATCAGTGAGGATGAGGAATTGGACATGAGTAGCTTGGCATCCAACCTTGTGCAAATGGGGTCTTTCATGCTGTCATGCCTGTTGAGGGACCCTCGTATAAAAAGGCTGAAGGAGAACGACCTGTACTGGGTGGCCACGCTACTATAAGCATAAAGTGTCTGATATGCAGCAGTTACAAAACAAGTTAAAAAGGTATGCTTTACACAGCGTATAAGGGTGATGTCACAGCACAACGGAATCTAACAGGGGAAGAGGTGAAAGTAATCCTCCTCCTACCACGACCACGCCGGCAAGGACAGGACGCTTTACAGACGTGTTGTTGATGGAGGACATGCAGAGCTTTTTAAGTCCCACGCATCGCCACAGCCCTTCGGGGTCCACCCTCAGAGAACGACTCGACCGACAGGTAGCAGACTACCTTGCCTTAACTGCAGATATCGACACTCTGAGGAGCGATGAACCCCTTGACTACTGGGTGTGCAGGCTTGACCTGTGGCCTGAGCTATCCCAATTTTCCATAGAACTTCTGGCCTGCCCCGCTTCAAGTGTCCTGTCAGAAAGGACCTTCAGCGCAGCAGGAGGTATTGTCACTGAGAAGAGAAGTCGCCTAGGTCAAAAAAGTCTAGATTACCTCACCTTTATTAAGATGAATTAGGCATGGATCCCGAAGGGACTGACAGTGGGGGATGCATTTGACTAAAAAAGGCCTGATGAGATGCCTTGGGCTAAAAATGGTCCAAACTCTGCTGTATTTAATCTCTGCATGCCGGATGACTTACGGGACTTCTCCGCCACCAACTACGGTTCAAGCCACAATGTTTTAGTGCACTTTCTGCCTGGAAAACCTCAATTTTTCCAGCCGCTGCAACAATACCTACTTTTTCAGGCATGTGTACATGCAGAATTTTTCTGGCCTCTGGTGCTACACTGTGGCTGCAAAAAACAAAACACAAAAAAAAGGCACATACATGTGTCAATTCCCCTTCATGATCGCTACCTTGTTGTGGTGAAGGGGCTTGCGTATCACAATGAAGCGATCACCTCTAGGAGTGTGTTGGCAATGTTGGCACACCCCATATGATAAGGTCGTTGCTTCATTGTGAACAGACCAAAAGCGATCCGCTGGATAATTTTTCATAGAAAAAACATTAATTTTCTTTATGATCATCTTGGGTGATCATTAAAGCCTACTAGGCCAACAATGGGCCCACACTGCAGAATCACTGTTTTCTGGGTCACTTAATTGTTACTGAACTACCTTAGCATGACCATAGGCTTTGAAAAACTGCCATCGCCTGCAATCTCCCAAACGTGCGCATGAGCACAGTCATCACTACAGCAAGATTGACATAGAGGAATAAAATTTATGTCATGAGTGTGTCAACTATTGACAACTCTTTGATAGGGGACATAACAGGGATTAAACTGATAAGAATAGTACTACTTAACACACCACTCATATAGGATGGCACAGTACATTGCAGGGTGCACGCGCAGTGCCCAAAATTGGAAGTAAGAGGACAGACCAACCATCTTTTTCCATCTCCCGGTTCCTAAAATCTATTCCATATACCGGCCCCTGATAGGGGACGTAACTTAACAGGGATTAAACTGATAAGAACAGATTTTTTAAATTTAAAAAAAAAAAGAGGACAGCCTCTGCGGAGCTGGGTATTTTTTGGCCGCGTTACTGAATGCTCATGCACAATGGCTGTAGGCTCATGCGTCCTTTTGCGGAGGTGACAAACCTGGTCAGTCAAACCCAAGGCAACATCATCGACCTCATCCCATATGCGTTTTTTCTGGAGCGTGCCCTGCGAAGAGTGCTGGATCAGGCCGTAGATGAGCATGAAGAGGAAGAGTTGTGGTCCCCATCACCACCAGAAGCAGCCTTGTTGTTGATTGCTGGACCTGTGGCAACGCAGAGAGAGGAGTCTGAAGAAGAGAAGTCAGAGGAGGAAGGTGGCTTTGAGGAGGTGGAAGACCAACCACAGCAGGCGTCCCAGGGGGCTTGTTGTCACCTTTCGGGGACCCTTGGTGTTGTACATGGCTGGGTGGAGGAAGAGACCTTCAATGATGTCAGTGAGGACAAGGAACGGGACATGGCTAGCTTGGTATCCAACCTTGTGCAAATGGGGAGTTTGCGGTTGTGCAAATGGACTGACTGACTGTTAAACGGGGAGTTTGGTCTGTCACTGTGAAGCGGGCGCAACCCTTACACTACCTGATCGATACAACATCATACCTGATCGTATACACACACTGGATGTTTTAAAGCACGTTATTCCAAACAATTTAGGAATGTTAGGTGATTTATGCCCTTTATGGATTAAAACCCGAATCTGCGTCAACTACGTAATTTTCATTGGGAGTTTTGCCATGGATCCCCCTCCGGCATGCCACAGTCCAGGTGTTAGTCCCCTTGAAACAACTTTTCCATCACTATTGTGGCCAGAAAGAGTCCCTGTGGGTTTTAAAATTTGCCTGCCTATTGAAGTCTATGACGGTTCGCCCGGTTCGCGAACGGCAAATTTTAGGTTCGTGACATCTCTAGTGACCTGGTGGCCTGTGCACACTTTTTTTTTTTTTTTTTGTGCACACTTTTACTAAATGTTATAAGGCTGATGTTTTTCGTATCCACAGGTAATAAATTTGGCCACAAATGATTGCAAGCTGCTGTTTAAAGGGATTATAAAGGCAGACAGTTTTATTATCTTAATGCATTCTAGGCACTAAGATAAAAAACCTGTGTGCAGCAGCCCTCGTCAGTCCCTTTAATACTTAGCTGAGCCTGTCTTTATCCCGGGATGTTGCAGGAGTGTATCAGGCTGCCTGGGACTCCCCTCCTCATTGGCTGAGACAGCAGCATGGCTTATTGAGGTCCAAACTGAACAGAGACCGCTCCAGGTGAGATGGTATCAGGTGCTGGTCGGATCCGTAATCCAGAAACTGTTAGATCAAGAAGAAAGTGACCGCACTCCGAAATGAAAATCAAACAGGAGTGTATTTATTCCACATCAAAAATAGGCATCAAACTGTGAGACATAGGACAATAGGTAGACACGTTTCACGACTAAGACTGTCGCTTATTTATTACCAAGTTCATTCTGAATGTGAACAGACCATAGATAAAGATACATGTGCAGCTGAAAATAATAAAGTTGATTAAATGTTCATGGGAGTGAACCGCTGCTAACACCTATGGTCTGATTGCACGAACAGAATAACTCCCAAACAAACCAAACACATCACACGTGATAATATAAAAAATTATAAATAAATGAAATACATGTATAAGAATTTACAAATACAAGCAAGATATAAATAATCACTGTGACATATAAACAATTGTTAGTACAATTCAAAGGAATATATTGTTGTTTTATATATATATATATTTGTACATGTAACTAGTGAAAAAGTCTTACATATATTGTAAATTTAAATGAAAAAGTCTGAAGAGGTAAATAAAATAATGAAAATTGAATCATGTGAAAAAGAATAATGATGAATGACGTGTAAAACCGTTATAATGATATGTGCCTCCTTAGTGAACACTATTAATATGAATATAAATGTATAAGTGGGAGAAGATGTGCACAAAAATCACAAATCGGTGTTGGATTAAAAAAAATGACCGATTTTAGGCACCCCGATGTAAAAGAAAATTGCCTGTGAAGGAAAACTCCAACAATTAATAATAAGTGAAAAAATGTGTGGTGAACGTTGTTGAAATATGTGATCATGGAATCAAAATGTATGTGAGGATAATTGAATGGATTGAATTGTTTTAATTGTAGTGAAGAATCATGTACTATGAATCAAATGCAATATCTAATTTGCATAAACTCCAAACAAATTCTTAAAACCACAAACATATAGGATACAAATGATACTGTTTCTTGTATGTTTTATGGATGCATGTGACTCCGGGGTGTAAAGGGAAGAGCCGGTAACGATGGGTCAGACTGCATGGCGACTCATTGGGTGATCATTGACCCATATTGTATAAGCTTGTGTCGTTGCCAAAAAAACGGCGCCTTTGGTCGGCCAGTGTGTGGATGGTGTAGGGGAACCATTGAATGTAAAACTACCGACAAAAAGCCAAAAGGTCCTAAAAATATAAAATCTTCGATCTATCAAAAGATCATTATGGAAAAGGAGAAAAAGGACCTGACGGACTATAAGTACGTATAGCGGTGACTATAATATAATTATTAATGAATATAAAAAAGGCTATATCACCCTACACGACCACTAGAAAGAAAAAAAGGGGGGAATGGGGATTAAAAAAACTTTAAGATGAATCACCTACGATGGAAAAACAATGTCAAAAACATTGTCAAAAATATGTATGTATATATATATATATATATATATATATATATATATATATATATATATATATACACACATATATTCTGTATATACACATGTATAAAAAGTTAAATATGCAATATTCAATTGTGTATCTGGGAAACTCAGGTATAGGTTGGCCTATACGACAGTCTTAGTCGTGAAACGCGTCTACCTATCTTAGTTGTGAAACGCGTCTACCTATTGTCCTATGTCTCACAGTTTGAAGTTTTGATGCCTATTTTTGATGTGGAATAAATACACTCCTGTTTGATTTTCATTTCGGAGTGCGGTCACTTTCTTCTTGATCTAACAGCAGCGTGGCTTGATTGGCCCCCGCTGCTATCAATCAAAATCATTCAGCCAATCAGTGGGGAGGGGGGCGAGGCCAGGTCGTTGCTCTGTGTCTGAATGGACACAGGAAGCTGTGAATCAGCTCGGGAGGGGCCAGGAGAGCCGAAGAGGGACCCAAGAAGAGGAGTATTGGAATGGCTCTGTGTAAAACCAACTGCATTGAGCAGGTAAGTATAACATGTTTGGTATTAAAAAAAAAAAAACAAGACTTTACAATCACTTTAAGGTTTTTTTGGGTCGTTTAGAGTTTGGCGCATTTGCCTAGTTGTTCCCTTGGTCAATGCATGGACGAAAAGACAGATAAATAACTTGTATACTTTATCTTGCAAATGTGATCTTTTAACTATGTCACCTATGGAAAATTTATGTCACAAGTATGATAAGGTTCGAGGTCATATATCTGAAATATATACTATTCTAAAGTATACCTCAGCCAAACAGGGCTACATGGTCAAAAAGGAGCAGGACATCCAGGAAAGTCTTGAACTTGAGGACTGACATTCGAATGGGCAAGCAACCTTGAGGTCACTCATCAACACTTCTATTATTTAAGCAAACTATAAAGTACTGATAAGATGGTATATGGTGCCAACCAGTTTGGCTACCTATGTCCTGGGAGCTTCACCTATGTGTTTTCCAGGCTGTGGTTGGGAAGGGGCAGCATGCCACATATGGTGGCAATGTCCAAAGGTGAGGCAATTTTGGATCATAGTCTACAATTTAATTTTTACCCTCACTCAAATCAATCTGATGAAATCTCTCAAACATGTTCTGCTGGAATGCAAAGTGGAGGAAGCCTCAAAAAATCAGAGATGACTCCTCACTTTTATTTTTGTATCCGCTAAAATCACTATAGCCAGAAACTGGAAGTCGGCTACCATACCATTTGACCAGCATAAACACAAGCTTTCCTGGCTTATAATAAATGAACAGTCATCGGCAATCCTGAACGAAGCCATGAAAGTGTTTGAAAAGGTATGGAGTCTGTGGATGAGATACTTAACAAATGATCCCTGGACTATACCTGACTAGGATGCCTTCTGGCACCAAGTGCCAGAGCGCGGGGTTTCTCCCCCCCCCCCCCCTTTCCTTATTTTTCTCTTTCTTATATTTCTTTTTCTTTCCCTTATTTGTGTGATTGAAATATTGGGGTTACGCAATTTTACAGTCATTGAAGAAAGAATATCCCCTCCTTTGGGGAAAGGGCCTTGCACTTCTGAATGTGGAGGACGTACCCTGAACCCCATCGAATCAAGTGGCTTTTATGCAAATAACATGACATGCTGAGGTTGTCAGGTTTTACAACCTCTTAATAGGCTATAATTGCTAGACTGTAAATGGTTGGGAATAAATCATAAGCTCGCAGTTATGTGTTTCGGAAGTGAAGAAGATAGGCATTCTAGAGGGAGAAACCCTTGGCTAGTGTGAAGCCTGGTTTTTTTATACGCCTTCCGTTCTTCCATTAATTGATTATATTGCAAACTCTTTTGCTCTTGCCCTATATGCATTTCATGTTATGGAACTTGAGTATTGTTTTGAAATCTTTGTCATTTCTTTACTCTTTGTAAAAATGTTCAATAAAAATATTGAAACAAAGAGACAGATAAAACCTTTGCCAGATTTTCCTTTACAAAGAAACCGAGATATACATTTCTGCATAACGATGACAATTCCTATCCTAACAGCAAAGGCTTCAGTGGCAGAATAGACAAGTCATGCTTCTAGTCTATGGGGGACCCAAGTGCAAGACCCAGCAGATTCAGCTCATGACAACATTATTCGACCTTTCACTCAGCAAGCAACTTGCTAGCAAGTAAAACCAAATCAATTACTAGATGATAGTCTAATAACTGAGCTTGCTCCACAGAGTATCGGTTTTTAACCATGGGTCACCCCTAGGCTAGTTTTTGTTTTTCAATTGTAAAAAGAGTCCCTCTCCTACAGATGACACTGTACTTAGTAAGTGATGCTCTAAAGCAGAGCATTGTCCCCCAGTGAAGGAAAAAGGAGGCCAAACAAGGTGCTGCAGGTAAGATGGATAAGAGGTGAGCAAACACACATCTTTTCCTATCTCCCACCAGAAACCCACAAAAACATGTCCGCTGGCAAAATGACATCACAGATGTTAGGCGATGCTGTGACTGGGTACATTTACATGATATTACCAAAAGAATGGGATCCCTGCCTTTACACGCAGATGAACTTTAATGGAATCCCAGTCTTGTCTTTATCCCAGTCCATGTCTTTATGGACCTTGCTTTGTGCACTGGTGCGCAGTCATGTTGCAACAGGGAGGGTCAACCCCAAACTGTTCCCACAAAGTTGGGAACATGAAATTGTCCAATATGACTTGGTATGCTAATGCCTTAAGAGTTCCCTTCACTGGAACTAAGGAGCCAGGCCCCAACCCCTGAAAAACAACCCCACACCATAATTCCCCCCTCCACCAAATTATTTGGACCAGTGCACAAAGCACTGACCTCAACCCTGATAGAACACCTTTATGATGGCTTAGAGCACAGACTGTGAGCCAGGCCTTCTCTCCAACATCAGTGCTTGACCTCACAAATGTGCTTCGAGTAGAACGATCAAACATTCCCATAGACACACTCCTAAACCTTGTAGACAGCCTTCCCATAAGAGTTGAAGCGGTTATAGCTGTAAAGGGTGGACCAACTCAATATTGAAGTCTACGTACTAAGACTGGAATGCAATTAAAGTTCATGTGCGTGTAAAGGCAGGTGTCACAATACTTTTGGTAATATAGTGTACTGTATATGCAAAACACACACATGATGTATTTGACACTGGGGATGCAAACTAGATGTTTCCTTTTTACAAATATTAGGAACAGGTTCACAGCACTCAAGGTGCACAAGGTAGAATATTGCGAAGGTTATAAATATATTACCCACCTTGAGATCTTCATGTGGGACAAAACTTTATGATGAAGTGGACCTCACAGGCTTGCAAGATTTGGCTTGTACAGTGTACAGTGCCCTTTGATGTTGGAAATCTTCCCCTCACTTAAAACTAATTATCAATGTTGTTTTTAAATTTAACATTTTTTAATATTGCAATCTTTTAGTCTCTTTTGTTCTATCATTTAATGCTAGAGTGTGTTTGACCGCAATGCAAAGTTACAAATAACTATCTATTTAAAATCTATAAAAAATTAAACAAACATGGCATTATCTTGATACTACTTCTCTTAAAGTGCAGAAAAAGTAAAATCTTGCTAATACGATGTAACGTATACACAATTAAAGGAAAAAAAAAGTTGGATTTGCTTATCTTAGATACAGACGATTGGTTATAGATGCAGCAGTTTCGGCATCATTTCAGTCCAGTCCTCAGTAATGCCCATGACTTTCAGCCATCTCTCGCATCGCAGGGCAATGAACTTTATCTGTGAGCCTAGCCACACTAAACCGTTTGCTTTGTGAATTCTGCTTTTTTTTATTTGTCCTGCTTTGAATTTATTATTATTATCATATACATTATCCACTTGACCTCTGGCTGATTTACCCCCCTTCATGACCAGGCCATTTTTTGTGATATGGCACTGCATTATTTTAACAAATAAGTGCGCAGTCATGCAACGCTCTACCTACATTTTTTTAGCCTCAGCACCCTGTACAGATCAACAGGTATGGAGCTATTATAGAAACCTTTGCATAGTTGATTGGTGTAGTTTTATTTTTTAATTTTCTATACACTGCACCAAAGCATATACAATATTCCAACATGATATTGACCCCAAACACACCTCCAAGAAGACCACTGCCTTGCTAAAGAAGCTGAGGGTAAAGGTGATGGACTGGCCAAGCATGGCTCCAGACCTAAACCCTATTAAGCATCTGTGGGCATCCTCAAACAGAAGGTGGAGGAGCGCAAGGTCTCTAACATCCACCAGCCTGGTGATGTCGTCATGGAGGAGTGGAAGAGAACTCCAGTGGAAGCTCTGGTGAACTCCATGCCCAAGAAGGTTAAGGCAGTGCTGAAAAATAATGGTGACCACACAAAATATTGACACTTTGGGCCCAATTTGGACATTTTCACTTAGGGGTGTACTCACTTTTGTTGCCAGCGGTTTAGACATTAATGGCTGTGTGTTGAGTTATTTTGAGCAGACAGCAAATTTACACTGTTATACAAGCTGTACGCTAACTACTTTACATTGTAGCAAAGTGCCTTTCATTGTACCTCCAACGCTGATTTTGTTCTATTTTACCTCCATTTTGACTATTTTTAGGTGCAAATGCAATTCACTATAACACCATCAGAAACGTTATGAGCAGTGTCAAATTCATTAAGATCAAATAAGGTCAGGACTGGACTTAAAAACAGTCCAGCTAAAAGGTGGACTAATTTTTTCAAAATCACAAAATATGGCAGGAAAAAAATAAAAAATGTGTGGGAAAGATGATTTTGAGCTAAACTGCTTTTAAACTGTGTGAAAAAGTTAAGTAGAAAAAAAGATATTAATAAAAGTGTAAAATGCAAAAATAGCCCCAGAGTCAAATTCTGGCAGATAGCCCATGTGAGCATGCTCCAAACCAAAAATTAGGCTGAAAATAACGTTTTTGAAAATGTTAGTGGGAGTTATATTGAATTTGCGGCAAATACCGCCGCAAATTCGCGGTAAAACGGCGCTATTCCGGCGCTAATGAGAGAAATGCAAAATTTTATATTTTTTTGCACATATCTATGTATGTCTATATAAAAAAAAAAAAATATATATATATATACACACACACACACACAGTATATATATATATATATATATATATATATATATATATATATACACACACACACACACACATACATATACACACACACACACATATATATATTATATATATTGTAAGGGATTAGCTCGGTGGTAGGCGTGGATGACCCCCCTTTGGGGGTGCGTTTTCACAGAGAGATAGCCGAGCAGTGGTTGCAAACAACACTGATTTATTCATGCAATTTACTTCACACAATTGCAAGCCTCAAAACAGCCAAAATAAAATAAAACAAAATAAATCCTTGCCACTGTGGGCGGCTACCTTCTCACACACTGGAACCTATCTAATGAAGTCTGTCCCCAACCTACTGTTGGGCAGACTTGGCTGGTCATACAGCAGACTCTCAATAGTCCATGTTTTATCTCTCCACCCCAGCACATGTTCATTTAAGCTGTCCCTTTGTTTTTCTCTTTGCTTGGCAAACATTCCTTTATTTCTTCCACATAGAAATAGTTTGTTTATTTACCTTGAGAAGTCTTCACAACTGGTTACCCTCCTTAGGGGGTCTTCTCCCATGCTCACCAGCTTGTCGGGAGGCACTCATCTGTCTGTCCTCCTCTCCCAGCCCACACGGCGACAGGAGGCAGCAATCCATTAGACTTCCTTTGGACAAATTATAGAGGCCTTCATTTCCTCATTCTGAACAGCTGAAGGCCTTTCAACTTCCTTAGACAGTTCTGGCTACCTCTGCAGCCGACACCCTATAGTAATTGGTGATTTGTCTAACCCAGGTGGAAGTGTAGCTCCTGTCTGTGACTACATTCACAGATTTACCTGACTTCCTGTCACATACCCCCCCCCCCTCTTGTTTCAACCCTAGGGTTGGGACACAGTTTTCCAGGCACGCATGTGTCAGGCACTTCTCTTGACTCTCACTGATAAGCCTCCTAGTATCCTCAAGCTTCCGGATGAAACTGTTTCTATCATCTTCATTGACAGATTTCTCATAAATGCCACACATTTTGTCTCTCATCTCATATACACATTCTTCAACTGCATTTTTGGCATCATTTTGCTCCTTCTCGTTTCGGTCATCTTCATTGACAGATTTCTCATAAATGTCAGACAGCTTGTCCCTCATAACCGTCTGTCCAATCCACCATGGAGGACCGTGATCAATAGGCAACTCAATTGGGCTAGTCTTAATGTCTTCAACATTCTTGAGCCGCCTCGCTCTGCAATCCATAAATGTTTTCCACAAAACTTTGAGAACCTCTGCTTCACTAAGCTTTGTTCCAAGTAGGGACTCTTGACGTCCCTCTGTGACTTGAGTTGCCTCTCCATACAGCTGTACACAATCATTGACTCTTTGTTTCTTGAGCTTAGCTTGCTCTAAGATGCTGTGCAGAGGGCCTTCCATTTGCCACAACAGGCTGTCACACATTTCTTCAAAGTGACCCCTGTTCATTTTTCCAGCGACATCATTAACTTAGCTTCCACCAACATATGGGTCAAAGGCAACAACACAGTTGAACCCAGCGATCTGGGTGGTATCCATTATAGACCTCCTCTCTGCATCAGTGAAGAAGCATGGAACTGCAACACATTCTTTTACAGGTTTCTTCAATGCACTTTCTGCTGAACTATTTGACAGCTCAAGGTCACCTAGTTCCTTTTCTCTATCTGAATTCCACATGGAATGCATCTCAAGATCACGATCAAACTTCTGCCACCTGTCTTTCACCAGTTCCATTTTGGAAATATTCCCTGAAAGGCACTTGAAATTCATTTGCTTCACGTTTTCACCAACAGCCTTAGTTTTCTCCACTAGGTGGCGTTTGCTTTTTTCTCCCAGATTTATATCACTTGCTTTAGTTTTCTCCGCTTTAGTTTTCTCCACTAGGTTTTCAGCCTGAACTGAGAAATCATCACATTTCTTACACAGCTCCTCCGTTTGCTGAAGTTCTAATTATACTTTTTCCAATGCTTGAAGTTTTTGAAGGAACGGTTTATTCCAAAGGGGTGATTCAAGCCACATGTCATCACATTTCTGAGGCTCACTCAGGACAGACCCCAAAACTCTGATCCTTTTAAAAACTGCATCAGGCACACTATCCTCTCTTTGGGACAGATCCTCTGTTGCCTGTAATTCCTCTTCCAGTTCCTGCAATGGAATCTTCATCTCTTCTACTTGCTGTTCTAAGGCTCGCTTAGACTTTTCTAGCTCCTGAACGCTTTTCACAACATCATCCTTGGAGCTGACCAAATCTTCCATTTCTGTACACAGCTGTTGGTTAACTCTTTCTAGTTCAACCTTACACTCTAGAGCTTCCTCCAAGGAGCGAGCCAAGAACAGGGCTTTGCTCTCGTTATCACGCACCTCCGTTTTTGCACGGTCGCGTTCTTCTGCATATTTTGCAGACACAGTCTTCTCCTCACCAAGCATCTGATCAAACTTCTTTTTCACATCTTCAACACACTCTAATGAACCAACGCTTTCTTCCATGCGTTTTTTCATATCCGCTATCTGAGCTTGCAATGTTGCGACTTGCTCTGATAGGTTTTTCTTTGCTTCCTCCTCCTCTTTTAATTGTTCCAGGAAGCCCTTTTTCACATCTTCCATTTGTTTGAGCTTTGTGCTAAAACTCAGCCTTTGACACCTCTCTTCCTGTAAGAGTTCCTGCGTGTCTTGCAGCTGCGATTCCAAGATAGAAAAATCTTCCGCAATTTCTCTAGATTTGCTGTCTGCTTGAGAAAGCTGATTTGTAACATTGTCCAGCTCAACCTGCAGTCGGTTTGCCTTCTCTGACAGCTTAGCACACAATCGGGCACCTTCTGACACCTTGACTTGCGATTCCTGCAGCTGTGCCTCTACTTTTTTTCTCTTGTGTTCAGAACCTCCTTTTCCCTGCATAAGAGCCTTCACCTCATTGGCTAGCATCTGGGAATAACAATGTAATTCTGCCACACAGGCTTCTTTCTCCTTTAACTGCTGCTGGACACGTTGGGCTTCCCCTTTCCAACTTTCACAGTCTGCACGCAATTCATCTACCACATTGCTCAAAGTAGTGAGCTAATACACAGTACTCAGTAATTTAGCCTCTCTTTCACTTTTCTCGTTGTCGCTGAGAGACAATGTCGTTTTCAGAGCGACATTCTATTCCTGCGCCCCCTGCAGGTCTATTTTTGTAGCTTCCAAACACTGAAGACTTTTTTCCAGCTGATTACGCAACTCCAACCTTTCACACATACTTTGCCCAAAGGGGATGACCCCTTTGGGGGTGCGATTTCACAGAGAGATAGCCGAGCAGTGGTTGCAAACAACACTGATTTATTCATGCAATTTACTTCACACAATTGCAAGCCTCAAAACAGCCAAAATAAAATAAAACAAAATAAATCCTTGCCACTGTGGGCGGCTACCTTCTCACACACTGGAACCTATCTAATGAAGTCTGTCCCCAACCTACTGTTGGGCAGACTTGGCTGGTTATACAGCAGACTCTCAATAGTTCATGTTTTATCTCTCCACCACAGCACATGTTCATTTAAGCTGTCCCTTTGTTTTTCTCTTTGCTTGGCAAACATTCCTTTATTTCTTCCACATAGAAATAGTTTATTTACCTTGAGAAGTCTTCACAACTGGTTACCCTCCTTAGCGCACATCACTTCAGGGGGTCTTCTCCCATGCTCACCAGCTTGTCGGGAGGCACTCATCTGTCTGTCCTCCTCTCCCAGCCCACACGGCGACAGGAGGCAGCAATCCATTAGACTTCCTTTGGACAAATTATAGAGGCCTTCATTTCCTCATTCTGAACAGCTGAAGGCCTTTCAACTTCCTTAGACAGTTCTGGCTACCTCTGCAGCCGACACCCTATAGTAATTGGTGATTTGTCTAACCCAGGTGGAAGTGTAGCTCCTGTCTGTGACTACATTCACAGATTTACCTGACTTCCTGTCACAATATATATATATGCCTAAAAAATAATTATTTATATATATATATATATATATATATATATATATATATGTGAAAAGGAAACTAATACGGCTCCTCCCCAAAAATGAAACATTGTATATGTGTGAAATGAATATATTTCTGGGTTGGTTAGATATAGAAAGTAACAATAATATATGGGTTTTTGCATATGCATGCATATATATATATATATATATATATATATATATATATATATATATATATATACACATATACACACACACACACACATATATATATATATATATATATGCATGCATATGCAAAAACCCATATATTATTGTTACTTTCTATATCTAACTATATTAATTTTTAGACCCATTCACATTAGCGCGACTTGTCAGCTTGACAAGTCGCGGTATGTCGCGGTCCATTGAGTAGTACAGGACCCGTTCTAATAGGAGCGACACAAGTCACTCTTAGACTTAGAAAAAGTGTCCTGTACTACTTTGGGGCGACCTCGGAGCGACTTGCATAGACTTCCTTTATGTGAAGTCTCTGCAAGTCGCGGTGCACGCGACTTCACAGGTTGCCCCCCGAAGTCGTGTCGCCTCAATGTGATTGGGCCCTTAAGGTGACAGTGCATGTATATGTATAAAAAATATACTAGGTATATTACACGCGCCAATAGAGGGAACCTAAATAAATGTATAAGGACCTGGTAGTGGTATTATATAATATAAGAATAAAAGTGAAGAAAAATAAATGTGTGTGAGTAAAAAATGTTATGCAGCTGCTATAGTAAAGTGCTAGTGCTGATGATGAATTGATAGTAATCACAAGTGTGTGGTTACCTATAGCGCTTGCTAAAGTATATCACCCAAATAGTGAAAAATAAATAACAATATAATGTGACAGTAGAAAACATGCTGTAAACATTAAATATAATAAAAATTAATATTGTGCTCCATAAAAATTACAATATCTGAGAAAATTCTCAATAAATGGTGACTAAAATTCATGTGCACGAAAAAGTTATTAAATATTATAAGACAGTCCTTGTAAAATAGTATCCACCAAAAAGTGAAAAAAAGTATGATAATAATAAATATAAAAAATTGGAAAATATTAATAATAAAACAGTCCAAAAATTATATGTATAAAGTGCAGGTGCTTCTTTCTTTCTTTCCTAGATATCCCTTCACCGTGGGAATAGACAAAATTCAAACTCACCAGAAAATGTGGGTCCTATATGCCTTACGGCATTAGGACCAATCGTGCTTGAAAGACCCTCTCCAGGTCCAGGTACGATCCCTCCTGGCAAATAGAGCAATCCCTCTGCAGTATCACTCTTGCTGCTGGTAATCTCCAGACACGGGTATATCGTCTTCAAACACAATGCGCCTCCTTGGAATGATGCTCCCCCTGTAGATCACCTCCAAACACGGGTGTGTGATAAAAGAATAAAAAGCCAGATAGTGCAGTACTGTTTTCAAATGATTTATTGTTGCACACAACCCCGGTCACTCCAAAAAGTACAATCCCAGTGAGGTGATAAAAACAGGTAAAATACACATCAAAAAGGCTCGATAAAACCAACTGGTGAGGCAGACATGAATGTTAAAAAAGAAGTGCAAAGCAGGTTAAGACGGCGCTACCTATTGGTGATCAGGTGTTTGAAGTACATAAATGTGCAAACCTTCATAAATTAAATCCCATACAGAAAGGGGTGACACCCATAAATTATAATACCAAAAGGAAAATTAAAACACAATACATGTGTCAATCCAATCAAATCGGTTGGATCTCTTTGTGTGGAAGTGCTAATGTGCAATAAATAAACAAAATGCACATGAATTTTAGTCACCATTTATTGAGAATTTTCTAAGATATTGCAATTTTTATGGAGCACAATATTAATTTTTATTATATTTAATGTTTACAGCAAGTTTTCTACTGTCACATTATATTGTTATTTATTTTTCACTATTTGGGTGATATACTTTAGCAAGCGCTATAGGTAACCACACACTTGTGATTACTATCATTTCATTGACAGTGCATGTATGTTTGGTATAAAGATAACAAGAAACAAAAAAAACAAAAAAACCTCAGAGACCACAATTCCCAAATAATTAACCCAGTTTAGTGAAACTGTATAAAATCAACAAATTTTTAAAAATAATCCTGCATGCTGGAAATTATATATAGGTGTTTAAAACATTTATTTCTGTGCAAAATTAGTATTTTAAATATAAATTGATAGGCTAAGAAACTATCAGGCCCCGTTCACATAGGGGCGATCCGACTCGGGGGGGGGGGGCGACCTCCGAGGTCGCGGTGCGAGCAGCGCGCAGCGACCTCGGAGCGGCCGCCACAGACTTCATAACATTGAAGTCTATGGCGGTCGCCTCCGGGTCGCCCCAAAGAAGCTCCGGACCCTTTTTCTAAGTCGGAGCGACTTGTGTCGCTCCTATTAAAACGGGTCCGCAGCTTCCCTATGGAAGGCGACCTACGGCGACCTGTGAGGCGACCAGGTCGCCTCACAGGTCGCCTTAGTGTGAACGGGGGCTTAGTGGCATATATTATGAAATAAATGTAACAAAGTGATTATGTTTGTGTAAATTGTGTTTTGCAAAAATGTTGCAAATATGTATTGAGCTTGATTAAATAAACTGACCAAAATATCCAAGTGGTTAGCACATCTGCCATGCAACACTGTATTTGGGTGTTCAAATCCCTGAACTACCTACAACTGTCTGTTGTTATATATGACAAGCAACACTAATACGGCTTCTCCCCCAAAATAAAACATTGTATATGTGTGAAATTAATATATTTTGTTGGTTGGTTGAATGGGGAGCCATATTAATGTTGCTTCCTATATAGAGCCACATTACACTCTGAAAAATAGCAGTGTTTGAGCTTGCAAATCTGAGAATTTGCAAATTGATTGAACATATGCAGTGGAACCCCAGAAATCAGAATTCAACAACCCCCCCCCCCCCCCAAAAAAAAAGAAAAAAAGATTTTATATATATATATATATATATATATATATATATATATATATATATATATATATATATAAAATACTACATCAAGTCAACACACATAAGAAATGCTTTCAATAATTTCAGCATGAGCACAAAGTGGCTTTTTCATTTAGACTAATGGGCCATACACACTATAAGATTTAGGTCAAACCTAAAGACTTTCAATTTGTATGCAATCTGGCAGGCCCTTGCACTACATAGAAAAGGTAAATCTGAAGAAAAAAGTCTTCAGAAAATCTTATAGTGTGTATGGCCATACATGATCCAATTTTCTTACAATTTTCTGTCCAATTTTCTTGAAATTTACCTTCAAGTATGTAGTACAAAGGCCTGCCTAATTGGATACAAGTGAAAGTGTTGTTTAGCTTTGACATCACATTATGTGGTTTGTGGTTAATCTATCAGAAAATTGTACAACAAAAATTGAACATGTATAGCCATACAAACTATAAGATTTTCTGAAGACTTTTTCCTTCAGATTTACCTTTTCTATGTAGTGCAAGGGCCTGCCAGATTGCATACAAATTGAAAGTGTTTAGGTTTGACCTCATATTATCTGGTTTTGGTAAATCTAAAGGAAAAAGTCTTCAGAAAATCTTATAGTGTGTATGGCCCATTAGGCTGGCCATACATGTTCAACTTTTGTTGTACAATTTCCTGGTAGATCTACCACAAACCACATAATGTGAGGTCAAAGCTAAACAACACATTCACTTGTATCTAATTAGGCAGGCCTTTGTACTACAAACTTGAAGGTAAATTTCAAGAAAATTGGACAAAAAATTGTAAGAAAATTGGAACATGTATGGCCAGCCTTAGTCTAAATGAAAAAGCCACTTTGTGCTCATGCTGAGATTATTGAAAGCATTTCTTATGTGTGTTGTCTTATGTCTGTGTTGAAACTTGGATCATGGATGGCCGGCCAAACACTCATTCATTAGTGAACTGGTGATTTTGGTTTAGGAACCAACAGACCCAATTAATTACTTTGCTGGGCGTTTCCTATACTGGGAGGGTGTAGTTTAACCAAGGTTATATAATGGGATGTAGAAGAGCATATAATTTGGCCTGTGGCAGGGCCACATGTCTCTATGTCCGAATTTGCTTTTGGGGGTGAGGGGGGGTTTGCTGGCATGCCTAATGACCCATATTGCAGTAAGTGTATTTTGTTGGATGAATACTTTTCATGCTCTAAATGTTTTGTATAGTTTTTGCAAAGTGTGTCTTTATGTACTATAGCTATACATGTGTTTTTTATTTTATTTTCATGCCTCTGTGTAGCTGTATGTTCTACTGATTTGACGGTATTTAAATAGAAAGGCAGGCTCATGCAAACAATAAACATAAAAGTATGTTGGGTATGTTTTATGCTTAATACTAAGGTGTCTACAACTTATTTTGCTTGACTTTTGGATATTGTAAGCTCTATCTACCCATCATATGTTGTATCTTTGCACTGTAATTTGAATAAAAATTACTGGTTTTGGGGGGGGGGGGGGCATTTCACATGCCTGCTTGAGTGATTACTGAGGTTTTATACATGTTCAATAAAGCTTATTCATTTGTACACAGCTCCTGGTTTTTAGTTTTCTTTTCTTCATATTTGTCTGGATGTAATTCAGATATCTTTTGTGTCTATTGAATGTAATCCATTTCTTGTATTTTTTTGTGGGTGGGGGGAGGAGGTGTGGGGGGGGGTGTGTGTGGGGGGGAGGTGTGTGTGTGTGGGTGGGGGGGAGGTGTGTGTGTGTGTGTGTGGGTGGGGGGGGGGGAGATGTGTGGGTGGGGGGAGGTGTGTGGGTGGGGGGCTAAATTGTAAGAATTAAAGTGTGTATGTATATATTTAGCAAAAAATATATATAAATTAAGGAATAATACAAAATTTTCATTCAGCCTCTGTGGATGAATGTAACCAAAACATTTAATAAAAAATCACAAAAAATTATTACTAAATAAAAGATTGCTACAGTGCTCACTCACTTTTTTAGTTGGCCTAGGTCAGTGATGATGAACCTTGGCAACACAGGTGTTTTGTAACATTTCCCATGATGCTCACCCACACTGCAGAGTACAAAAGCATTATGGGAAATGTAGGGCAAAAACATCTTGGGGGGGGGGGGGAGTTAAGGGTTACCATCATACATTTTAGTTGTCTGTGTGCCATTTTTACAATAAAGCAAAATCTCTTTACAATAAATGGCACATTGGCGTTCGCCCTGGACCAGACATGACACCGAATTGGCTTGCACACATTCCAGCAAGTGGTCACAATCAACTGGCAAATCATGGTGAGGGCCACTTTCAGCTGTGAAGAAATGGCATTCTTATGCAAAGTGTGTGTGTGTGTGGGGGGGGGGGGGGTCTGTGCTTGTAATCAGAGCATTGATTACCAGTGCAGACCCTTGGGGGATGCCACCAGGGATGCCCACCCATGCCACCATTGATGCCAATCAGTGCTCAGGGAACCTGTTAGTGCCCTCCTCATCAGTGCTGCCCATCATTACCATCTATCAGTGCTGCCCACCAGTGCCAATCATTGCTCATCAGTGCCACCTATCAATGCCCATCAATGCTGCATATCAGTGTCGTCTATCAGTGCTGCATATTAGTGTCTCATCAGTGCCTGCCAGCATAGCCTCATCAATGCTCGTCAGTGCAACAAAAAACATATTGATTTACCAAATTTTATTACATAAACAAAAACACATTTTTTTAGGGGTCAAACATTTAGGTCTTCTTTTTGCCAATAAAAAAAAAAACCTTCCAGTGATCAAATACCACCAAAAGAAAGCACTATTTTTTTATGAAAATAGTGTCATACATTTGTGTTAGGTACAGGGTTGCATGACCGTGCAATTGTCATTCAAAATGCAACAGTATAAAAAGCTGAAAATTGGCCTGGGCAGGAAGGGGTGTAACTGCCCTGTAAGGAAGTGGTTAACTATTGAAACATGGGAATAAATATTCCAGGGGTATAGCCAGTGGTTAGTGTTCCTGGCTATAAACACTGAGAGCATGAGTTCAAATCCCAAGTGTGCCATTACCTCCTTAAATTTTAGACCGCTGTAAATAAATACTGAAACTTGGCAAATGCATAATTGCACCCTGCACATATGCATGTTTATTTCTTGAATATACATGGCCATTGACATGCAATTTTAGGTGATGTAGCCAATGTATTACTATGTGGCCAAAAAAAATAATGACACACAACTGTGAGCACACAGGGTGTTATCATGGTTGGGCCTTGAACTCATGACCTAGCAATCTTTGGCTATGAGCTTAGCTCACTACACCAAAGTGCTGAATATAATCAGATATGCCTGAAAGTTTCAGATGAATAAAGAATGAATGAAGACTGCTAATTAGACAGCTGCGTAGTCTGCTATTAGTAAATCTAAAGGTTAAAACACATAAGATACATAACTATACCTTAAAATTAAAATAAACCATAATAGATGACATTGCTGTGTAATAGTGATTCAGAATAGACAAATTTCCTTTTATGAAAAACAACGGGAATTTGGTTAACTCCAAACTCAAATTCAGCCTAAGTTAACTCCAAACCCAAATTCAGGCTAAGTTAACTCCAACTCCGAATGCACTAAAGCAGTGGTCCTCAACTCCGGTCCTCAGGGCCCACTAACAGGCCAGATTTTAAGTATTACCTTGGGGAGATGCAGACTAGAGTACTGCAATCACTGAGCAGCAAATGATATCACCTGGGATGTATTTCAGTTATCTTGCAAATCTGGCCTGTTAATGGGCCCTGTAGGCCAGGGTTGAGGACCACTGCACTAAAACACCTAGTTGAAGGTTTAACTCCAGCCACTTACCTAATTCGGATGCAATGAGTTTAGGCTGGAGTTATTTCTGGAGAAGTGAGCAGCTCTACTCCAAACGTATACTGAATTAGGCCCAAAGTGTCATTTCTTCAGTGTTGTCACATGAACAGGTATAATAAATGGATTTTTGTAAAATCTTACCGTAAAATCCTTTTCTCTTAAGCTCATTGACAGACGCAGTCCTCTTGATTAATATCAACTTGGGTTATACTGCCCTCTACAGGAGTAGGACACTAGGCAGAAGGAAAACGTTCTGGCCACACCTTAGGGGCAGTCCCAGAGGGTATATCCTCTCCCTCTCTGCTACAAGAAGTCAGTTATGTCACAAAGCAGTGTTAGAGAATTTAACCCAACCCAGCTCAAAAGTAGAGGGGCGGGTACTGCGTCTGTCAATGAGCTTAAGAGAAAAGGATTTTACGGTAAGATTTTACAAAAATCCATTTTTCTCTGTCGCTCATTGACAGACGCAGTCCTCTTGATTAATATCAACTTGGGACGTCCCAAAGCAGTGCCACAAATGAGGGGTGGAATAACAGAAATCAAAATTTAAATCCAGAAGGCCCAACCGGTGCCAACTAGAAGTCTTAAAGGCTCATCAAACCAAAGGATGAGACTCAACTGAAAACCCAACAGAGAAAAACCCTCGAGGTAGACCAACGGTCTCCTCAAATTGCGGCCTCCAAAACCTTGCGGCCAAAAGAGGCATCCGACGATGCCATCACATCAACTTTATAAAATTTTGTAAATGTATGAACCGACGACCAGGTAGCCGCCTTGCAAACCTGGACCACTGACGCCTGATGGCGGAAGGCCCAAGAAGCACTAAGCGCCCGAGTGGAGTGCGCCTTAACAGGGAACGGAGGATTCCGACCCTTAATAGAATAAGCCTGTACCACCGTCTGTCTGATCCATCTGGAGATAGTCGCGGCAGATGCAGGCAACCCCTTTTTGGGGCCATCCGTGATCACAAAAAGTGAATCCGTTTTACGAAACGAGTCCGTAGTTTTCAGGTATACCCTGATTGCCTGAACCACATCCAAGGAATGTAACGCAAACTCCCGAGGATGACTGGGCTTAGGACACAGGGAAGGTAATACAATATCTTCATTCAGATGAAACTCTGAAACCACTTTAGGAAGGAAGGATGGATTCGGACGAAGAACCACCTTATCCCTATGAACCACCAGATATGGGGAACGACAAGATAATGCGGCCAGTTCTGACACCCTGCGTGCAGAAGTGATAGCCACCAAGAAGGCCACCTTCTGGGATAACGTAAGCAAGGGAATCTCCCTAATATCTTCAAAGGGAGGTTTCTGCAGAACCGACAACACTAAATTAAGATCCCAGGGCGGTAAGGGTGCGCGCACTGGCGGAGCCAGGTGTCGCACCCCCTGGATGAAATTCCACACCAAGGAATTAGTAGCCAAAGGTTTCTGAAAGAAGATTGCTAACGCTGAAACCTGACCCTTGATAGTGCTCAAGGACAGTTTCTGCTCAACCCCCTGTTGCAGAAAGGCCAAGATTCGGGTCACCGAATCGGTACGTGGAGGAAATCTAAGAGATTCACACCACGCAATATAAGCCTTCCATGTGCGATAATAGACTTTGCTGGAAGTCACCTTCCTTGCTTTAATTAGAGTAGGAATAACTGAAGCTGACAATCCCTTGTCCTTCAGCACCTGGGTCTCAATGGCCAGGCCGTTAAAGCCAGCGATTGTAAAGCAAGATGGAAGATCGGTCCGTGAGACAGCAGATCCTCCTTGAGAGGAAGTCTCCAAGGAGCGTCCGCGACCAGCCTCACCAAGTACCAGGCTCGACGAGGTCAGTCCGGAGTTACCAGGATAACTGAAATTCCCTCCACCTCTATCCTGCGAAGAAGTTTTGGCAGTAACTTGAGAGGATGGAAGGCATACCGTAGCTGATACTGCCCCCACGGGGCGACCAGCGCGTTTGCTGCGTCCGCTAAAGGATCGCGGGCGCAAGCTGCAAACCTCCGCACCTTCCTGTTGAGCCGAGATGCCAACAGACCTACATCCGGGGTGCCCCAATGAAGGCACAACTGGTGAAATACCTCTGGATGAAGAGACCATTCCCCTTGATCCAGAATCTGACGGCTGAGATAATCTGCCTGCCAATTTTCCACCCCCGGAGTGAATATCGCGGAGGGAGTCGGAACAAACCGTTCCGCCCACTGAAGAATGCTGGGCACTTCTATGTCCGCCAGGGCACTCTTGGTGCCCTTTGGTGATTGACATAAGCCACAGCCGTGGCATTGTCCAACTGGATCCGAACCGGGCTGCCCTGGAGCTGCTCGGTCCAGTAAATCAGACAAAGTCTGATCGCTCTCAGTTCCAACACATTTATCGGAAACCTGGATTCTATCGGAAGGAGTGACTTCCCCCGGCTGAGCATTGGAGACCGAAGCCACCAGACCAGAGATTCCCTGGTCCGCTTGCTCAACCGGATCCGATTGTGCAGGGAATCGGGATTCCGATTCCATTAGAAAAGAATCTCCTTTAGGAGAATTCGGGTATGAGACTGGGCATACGGTACTGCCTCTAAGAAGGCCACCATCAGTCCCAGGATCCTCATGCAAGTCTGAAGGGAAGACCAGTTGACGGATAGTAACATCCGAATTGTTCACTGAATCTTCCAGCTCCTGGCGGGAACTAGGAATGATCTTTGGGAAAAGTGAAGAAAACGTTCTGCTCAAGGAACGGGAACTACCGCTCCCTGTTGCATCAAGTCCATTACTGCCCCCCACAAAGCTTTTAAGCGATCCGGGGATAGTTGAATGTTTGAAGGGAAGAATCGCACCGGTGGAAGTGATCGAAACTCGATCTTGTATCCCGACCGTATGACCTCGCGAACCCCTTTGTCCGGGATTCTGGAAAGCCATGGATCCGGAAACCGGTGAAGACGTCCCCCCACCCCAGATATAGGTGGGGGCGCACCTTCAGGCTGTATTGGTTTTATCTTCAGGTTTGGCTGAGCCGGACTTTTGTTTACCCGACCAGCGCCCTTTGAAAACCCCTGAAGGGGCTTTGGAGCCCTTATCGCTCGCCCCAGCGGAAGGAACAAACTTTTTATGAGCAGAAAAGGAAGGTCCTCGCCTGTTACGAGGTCCTTTACCTTTAGCAGTCTGTGGCAAAAAAGTGCTCTTGCCCCCAGTGAGATCCTTTATAATCTCATCCAAGGTGGCCCCAAACAGGCGATCCCCTTGAAAAGGGAGATTAGCCAAAGCTTTTTTGGAACCTTGATCCGCCGACCAGCACTTTAACCACAACACACGTCTGAGGACCACTGCTGACACCGATGCACGCCCTAACAAGGGAGTGGCGTCCAGGGCGGCGTCACAGACGAACTGTAGTCCTTGTATAATCTGCTCCATCAAATCGGATGCTGCCGGGGGGATACTTCTCCCTTTTAAGTCACGGCGTAACAATTTGGCCCATTCTGTCAATGTTTGTGAAACTAAACCAATGGATTCCGCTTCCACTTTTCGATCAACCGGATCCCTAAAGGACGGAGCGTCCTCCAACGGGATAACAGTGGCTTTATTTAGTCTGGAAATTGTTGAGTCCACCACTGGCGGTACCGTCCATTTTTTAAGGAGGGATTCCTCAAACGGATAGCGCCTAGCAATTCGTTTGGAAATAGCAAGGGTTCGTTTCGGACGATCCCATTCCTCTTTAATTTTATTACCAAAACATTTGGGCAAGGGAAAAACCTTCGCCATCTTGGTAGGCTTGCTAGTACCAAAAGGAATTTCAGTCTCAGCTACCTCTGCCGGTGTAACCTCAAGTCTTAAGACACAACTAGTGCGTCCACCAACGCTTCTTCTTGTGCTATGGCGGAAGCAGAAACGTCCTCCTCACTGTCTGAGGAGACCGTACCTGAGACAGCAGCCCCAGAAGAGGGACCTGCAGCTGCAGTGACCAGCTCAGAATCCGTATCTGAAGTATCAGATGAAATAGGGGTAGGCGGGGGTCGCTTTCTTGACCCCCGTCCCTGACAGGCCACCTCCACCCGGGATACCAAAGACTCCAAAACTGCTGATAATGCATCATTCACAAGTGGGGTACTGGAGGGTCCTGCGGTCACCTCGAGGGGATCAGGTGGGGATACATGTGTGGCAGGGTCCATGATTATAAAAAGACACTTGCCAGCAAACAAAAAATAATTGCAAAGAAAAAAACTTTTTTTTTTTTTTGTAATCCCCCAGCGCAACAGCGCCCCTCAGTGTACCTGCTTTGGACCCCACAGAGAGAGAGAGAGAGAGAGAGAGAGAGACCCCAAGGCTCACCACCTGATGCACAGAAGTTTCTATCAACCTGCTCTCAGCACTGTCTCTTACAGACAGGAAGTCTTTTGGATCGTTTTCCCGGGTAAAGGAGGCGGCTCCGCCCCTTTACACGCCTTCCGGCGCCTCCCATGGTACTCCTCGAGGTAGCTGGTCATCTCCAAAATGGCCGCCCCCATGCTGGAGACACGAGGCTATGCCAAGATGGCGGCCCCGCGCGACCTGCGGGAGGATGGCGGCGGCCTGTGGAAAGATGGCAGCGGCCTGCGGAAGGTAGCTATCGGCCTGTGCGGCCTGCGGGAGGTGTACGGCCTGTGGGAGGATGGCGGCCTGCGGGAGGATGGCGGTAGTCCAGGCACAGGCATCGGCCTGTATTGCAACCTTATGTATCATCTTACATGGCCATCCTAACAGTAATGCCAGCCACTGACTTCAGTCATGGTCCCTTTACAGTGCCCCTCATACAGTGACTACTGATAGTCAGCTCCCAAACCAAGCCTCCTGGTTCTTATTCACTAAATCACCCTCAAGAGGGGGATCTGTGACACCTGTTATAGGATAGAGGGGATCCAGGATCATAAGGGTCCGATCATCCCAGGGAGGGGCCCGCGTCCACCAACAAACCCGTCAGGGGGAGAGGGGGAACATTTTACTCACCATACCGTGACAGGCGGGCTCCAACTCCTGACCGAACCTCTCTCCACCGAAGTGGGGGGGCTGTCGACCAATACGGACGCCGTGACTCAGTTCCCAACTGGTCGTCGGCGTCCCGGCAAGACGTTTAACTCGCAGGGTCAGTCCCCATCCAGTGGGACTATGTCGCGGCCGACCCAGCGCGGAGCTAGGGCCTGCACGCGCTCGTAGGCTGACTGGGGTGACCACTGGATCTCAACATCCAGCCCGTCGCCCAGTTTCAGCATACTTGCTTGAAGATCTCACAGGAAAAACTGGAGACAAAAGCTGCCTAAAAAAAGTTTTTCTAAAAAAATCTTGCCAGGACCAAAGATCCCAGCAAGGAACTTAGGTCCTTACTCCTAACTAGACAGAAAAAAACTGACTTCCTGTAGCAGAGAGGGAGAGGATATACCCTCTGGGACTGCCCCTAAGGTGTGGCCAGAACGTTTTCCTTCTGCCTAGTGTCCTACTCCTGTAGAGGGCAGTATAACCCAAGTTGATATTAATCAAGAGGACTGCGTCTGTCAATGAGCGACAGAGAAAAAATATTTACAAAAATGTGAGGGGTGTTCTCACTTTTGTGAGATACTGTATGATAAATTGTGAAAAAAGTGCCTTAGTACATCATATTTGAATTCCATTGTTTTTTTGTCTATCCAATAGTAAAACTGTTCACTGGTTTCCCTGAAGAAGCCGAAATGGTGAAACTGGTTGGAAACAAAAGCGCAGTGAATTATATCACTTCTATATATTGAGAATTGGTTAATACATGGGGGTATAAATGTTTTTAGATGAACTATACATATATATATTTTTGATAAATCAATGTTTATATTTTTATTAAAATAATTTGTGTTAATACTTGTTCAAGCATCTTGAAAGTCCCATACCCCATTTCCTTTTGAAATGCATGCTACCAAGGATGTTGGTGCTAGTTATGTCTGCTTGATTTGGTCATGTCCACAAAGCCTACAATGTACCAAAATGAATTCTTTTGGTGGCATTCGATCAACACTTTTTTTTCGCTAAAAACAAAAGACCAACAACTTTGAAAAAAATATATATAATTTTTACTTTCTGCTATAAAACACAGTACATTGACAGCATTGTTCTGTGCAGTGATGAAGTGACTCCAATACTCATGCACGGGAGTGACATCATAGTGGCCTGGCCATTCAAGCTGCCGAACAGAGTTAATCCAGAAGCAAGACCGGGCAAAGATGGAAGCACCCAGGACAATTTGTACCCATTCATGTGAATGTGGCCACCCTACAACTGCAAGTAATGCAGGCTGTTGCAACATGGAAATTAAAATATTTACAGGGATACAACAGGTGGTTAGAAAGCAACGTACAGTACCACTTCCTTAATGCCTGTTTAGAGATTCAGGAATGTTGACCACACATCTAAATGTATCCTTACACTTGAAGGCTAACAACAGGTTACATGTTCATGTTTGCTAACAACATGTAACATATTCCTGGTATGCATTTTAAGAGGGAACCTGCAAATAAAAAACTCTATGGGGAGCCTCCCCAAAATCCACACCAGACCCTATGCCATGGTATGATGAAGGCATGCAGGCTGGAATGGTTTTGGGGTGGGGAAATTGCACATTCATCCCTCTCTTTCTAGCCAGACATGTTGCAAGCTCAGAAATTGGTCTGGGATGGATTCTGGAGGGGACCCTACTTTTATTGTTTTGTTTGCATAGGGATCCCCTTAAAAACATACTAGACCCTTCTGGTCTGGTCTGGTACGGTATTTAGGGGAGACTTTGAACAGTGTTTATGTGGGGTCCCCCTTTAAAATCCATACCAGACCTAAAGGGTGTGGTATACATTTTTGGGGAGGACCCCTCACTGTTTTTTTCACGATTGTAGAAATTCCCAGCTGACAGCTGAATGTGCCTGGCGGAAACGAGTCACTGGTTGTTAGGGTGCTGGCATATGCTGGCTCCTCAACAACCGGGAGCCCTGAGCAGAAAGGTGTCAAGGTAGTAATAGTCCTGCTAAACATTTTGATTGCAGCTCCTGAACGATGGAAAAATCTTAATACACTTTGTGCACAATACAAAGTGCACACATTATTTCCTACACGTTATTTCCTACACATTATTTCCTCTTCTGGTTATATGTTCTTGAGACCATTCTCTCTTAGGATCAAATGTAATGAAATGCTACTTTTGTTCTGTAACAAATAGTAACTGACATTGCACACATATTAGAAACATTTAAAGTATAATTTGTGACTTTTGAATGAATGCTGAGACATTTGTCATCTTTCTTTAAGCTACGTCTTAGGCATGTGAATCTCAGCAATGTACAACGTATTATTAAACAAAATACTTATAACCTACCTGGTCCCAAGGTAAAATGATGCCGCCGAAACACATAAAGATATATCCCATTGCAACAAGACAACCCCAGATGACCAATGAAAAAATCCTTAGGAGCTTCTTGAAGACAGATTCTATGCAGACAAGTATAAAGATAATAAAAAATATAGCTATCGCTGTTGGAACTGTGATTAAGAACATCATATGGTCTTCAATGCCCTGAAAAAAAAAATATGTACACGTTATTGAATAAGAATTTATGTATATTTCATGGTCAGAATAAAAAGCACAATTAATAGTATTAATTGCTTATTTAGAACTTTTTCTACAGCTGTCTCAGGTTAAAAAACAATAAATTAAAGTATATTCCACTCAGAATTTCAGGCAACCATACAAGTATGCTACTGTATATTTGTGACCTGTCAACCTTTCCAATAAAAAAATCTCAGCACTTAATATTCTTCTATTATAGGCAGCTGCCATCTGAAAACAGAAATGTCCTTCATTGCCTGAAAAAAAAAAAAAAAACATAAAAATACAATTTTTCACCAGTGCGTTTTTTACTTGAAAGACTGTGGGGGTATTGGTGATTAGACTTCAGAATATGCCACGTCCCTAAATACAAATATGGACATAGAGGTTCCCAGGATATTTATTATGAATCACCAGTAAAAGACAAGAAACATGATGTATACATGATATGGTCAAATGAAAATACACCAACTGAAACGATGATGATACAATCTGATACTATGTTTTCTGTTAATATCTTTATTATCTCAATAAAGCACTTTTTTGTGAAAAAAAAAACAATCTGGTATCCTCCAGCTGATGTATTTCAGAGATTATGTGGCTCCTTCATCAGGGGGTAGAAGAGGTAACCTTGTAGCCATTCATTGGTGTATCAAAGAACATTCCATGTTTGGTTTAAAAACAGATTCTCAGAACTTTCTGCCTTTCTGCCCAATCTTAGAGGTAACAAATGTTGTACTCGATAGAAGAGCCAATCGTAAAGAGGAGCATCCAAAAGGTGCTACACTCAACCTGTAAACAACTTTAAAAACATATCCTGCTGCACACCTTTATGGAGGACACATCATTTTAGCTGTGCTGTCTAAAGGTTGGGTGGAAAGGCAGAAAGTTCTGAGACTTTTTTTTAAACCAAACACGGAATGTTCTTTGATACACCAATGATCGACTACAAGGTTACCTCTTATACCCCTGATGAAGGAGCCACATAGTCTCTGAAATGCATTGGGTGGAGGATATCAGCTTGCATCATAGTAGTTTCAGTTGGTGTGTGACGGGAGTCACTTTGGTTGGGGGGCCTGTGGAACCCAGCTTACCTTAGAGAGGTTGGGAAATCCCTCTCTCCGCCCCCTAGGTTCCTCTTATGTGCAAGCCACCCTCTGTCTATTAGGGGCATAGGGTGGCCAAGGAAATGGACTTAATGCACACAGAATAAGGTTTGGATTACTAATAATTATCAACAATATATCTCAAGAACTATGAAGATTTAATCCCACTTTACACTGTGAGACCTAGACTGTTGTAGACCATTGCCATGAAGTCTGTAACTGACGGACAGACTGATACTGGGGTCTCTTTCCATTATCTGTATAATAAGGTGTTCTGTTTTTATACTCCTAAATAATGTGTAATTTTGTATTTTTTTTTAGCTTTGTTGCCGGGAAGTCTTGTCATCCCAGCTTGTTTAAGTGTGCTGAGTTAATTAGCATGTGAATGATAACCTTGTCTAGATGGGATTAGCCACGAGTCAGCTGTACCTCGTTATCTAACCATTGTGTGATGTTTTGGGTAAATATTTGGGTCATTGTTCATGTAGTGACTGAAATACTTCTCAAGTGTATAAAAGTCTGTTTCTGTTTCAATAAAGGTTGTTGCTTTCAGACACATACAAGCTAAGTTCAGGCTAGTTTTGTATGTAGGGCTGCTGGAATATGTATCTATGTTCCAGACTGTAGAAAGCCATATACTGACGGAAGCCCACAAGTACAGTGTGGGTCGGAGGTTTCGTTACATGGTGTATTTTCAGTTGTCCATTTATGAATATTTCATGTTTCTTTCTGTTTTTATCAATGTATCTGTTATGTGTTTGTAATGCCTATAAAGTCCCACAACTGGGGAACCTCTATGTCAATATTTCTACTTGAAAGAAAACATGTTCGCACATAATTTACTACTTTTAAATTCCTCATATTTTTGATCTCTTATCTATGGGCATGTTTACTTTAAATAGGAAATATAAAAACAGGGAATGCCTGAATATTATTCATATTTGCTTTTCAGTCTTGAGTACATATGTGATTTTAGGATTTATGGACATAGTGTGATTGTCTATGTTTTACATTTTAATAAATGCCATACTTTTACCTTCTATACTATTACCATCACTGTCCTGAAAGGTCTTACCAGTGCCGTTAGATTGTTTAGTTTGCTACGCCTTATTTTTGGACCTAAATTCTGTCACCCAGAACCAAATCAAGGCCACCCACCAACCTTTTATACAATAAGAATGTCCATATAGTCTAGGAAGACAGTCGACATTGGAGAAGGAGAGGAAGGTGGGCATATTTCTGAACAGGAAATGTAAATGCTGCATGCTTTGCAGGCTGTATTTTTAGTCTCTGATCTTTAGAATGCATGACAAATTCAAAAGACATTATCATGTAGATTACAAACAGGCTAAATGTAAATACATTCCCTAACACGTTTTTTATGGTTTAATCAACAATGAATCATTTACATAAGTCAGCCTTTATGTGCATGAGTCAAATTTAAAAAAAAATACTCTGTTAAACCTAGATAAGAATTAAACCTTGATCCTATCTGTAATTACACCAGTATATACTAATTTCATAACATTCTTGCGCTGTAGACCTTGCATTATGTGGGGGTGACCATATCAAACTGTATCACCACCATATCAATTTTTAAGCTTCATTTACATGGACGTACTTAAGCATCCACTTGTGCAAGGGACATGTTTGGCATGTCCTTGAGTGCACACAATGTGAGTTCGGGTACAAACCATAGGTGTGTGCACAGGGTGTGCCAGGTGTGCCTGGGCACACCCTATTCACCCTGTGCTGAGCAGATTCCCCCTGCTGCTTGGCTGCAGAGAAAGAGACTGGGGAATCTCTGTCCTTAGTCCCTTTCTCTGTTTTAAAATGAGGAATCAGGGTGTCTGTTGGGGCTTCTAAAAAAGTGTAAAAAAAAAAAACAATAATAAAAAATTATTGTTAAAAAAAAAATGGGAGTGGAAAAATGAAATAATAAAAAAATATAAAAAATAAACTACTGACCCCAATCTCTGCCCTTTTGACACTGTCCACTGCTCTACTGACATCGTCCACTGCTCTACCGACACTGTCTATTACTCTACTGATATATACATATACATACATATATATATATATATATATATATATATATATATATATATATATATATATATATATATATATATATATATATATATACACACACACACACACACGCGTGTGTGTTTAAGCTTTGGGGTGCACACTCTAATGTAATAGGCTGCGCACAGTTATGGTACACACACCCACACGGATATCAAACTGAGAGCAGCACCTGTATCTATGTAGCCACTTCTCCCAATAGCCCAATAGACATGAATTGGACCCCCTGCACAGAACACCTATGTATTCTGTGCAATCAAACACGGCGCTCGCCTGTGTGTACGTTTGTGAACTAGGCCTTAAAGTAGCTCTAAATCTAGCAGTTAAAATCTTACAGGAGGTTTAACATTGCTAATTCAATTTCAAAAGTAATTTTGAATATTTAACTTTGCAGCTTTCTTTCATGTCTTTGTTCGGGCACTTCCTGTTATGGAGTGACAACTGTTTACCAACTGTTCTCCTGCATTGACACCCTGTTACATGTGTCCATACCTCCCAACCGTCCCTGATTGGCCAGGACTGTCCCGAAAAATGATCGCTGTCCCGGGATCCCGGCCAATCCGGGTTAAGTCCCGGAATGCCCGTGGCCTGTGTGGGATGTCTGGCAACACTTTCTATGGCAGCCGGATATCTCCACAGCTGTCTCTGCAGTCACTGTGTGTGTTGAGGACTGAATACACTGAAGCCACCCCCCTCCTGCTGTGCTGTTTTCCTGTACACAGAGGGGATGAGGAGGCACTTCACTCTCCCTAAACGGGGTTAGTCTGTCAGAAGATCAGAGAAGGTAAATTGCAGGTAACCCTTACACTGCTGGCACATATTCACTGGAAGGGGTCATTCATGTTCTTTTCAACTTCAACTCTTGTATCTTGTCCGCAGTCTCCTCCAACCCCTGTATTATGTCCGCAGTCTGACAATCTCCTGTATCATGTCCGCAGTCTCTGACAGTCTCTTAAATCATGTCTACAGTCTGACCATCTCCTGTATTATGCCTGCAGTCTCTGACCATCTCTTGTATCATGTCCGCAGTCTCTGACAGTCTCTTGTATTATGTCTAGGGTCTCTGACCATCTCCTGTGTCATGTCTGCAGTCTCTGACCATCTCTTGTACAATATCTGCAGTCTCGGACCATCTCTTGTACCATGTCCGCAGTCTCTGACCATCTCTTGTATGTGGGAGGAGTTTTGCACTTTCCTTACCCCTACACTGAGTTCCACACTCCTGTCTCCTGCACTCTTTTTGTTTTGTACTCCTGACTCTTTATGCATTACACACTCCTGTTCCCTGCATACTGTGCATTATGTACTACTGGACCCTGCATTCTGTGCATTATGTACTCCAGGACCCCGTATTCTGTGCATTATGTACTCCTGGACCCCGTATTCTGTGCATTATGTACTCCTGGACCCTGTATTCTGTGCATTATGGACTCCTGGATCCTGTATTCTGTGCATTATGTACTCCTGGACCCCTGCAGCCTGCATTATGTATCCTAAACCTGTCACTGACTGCACCACCCACCAACCCGTGTGCTCTGCTTTACACACTCCTGCACTATATACATAATACTATACAAATATATACTTCTCACCAAAGTCTTCATTTTCTCAACAGTTACTGGTTGCTATGCAGTCCCTGATTATTTTAATGAAGTTCTTCTTTAGGTAGGCTCAGACAAAGCAATTAAAGCATATTTTATAGGTACAAGGAAGCCGGATTTTGTTTAAACATATCCTTTAAGCCCCTCCCACTGCTAGGCGCTTGATCACAGCCACAATTTACCGCGGTGTAGTGTGCCGCAGGTCTTTTCATTCCTCCAGTGTCCCTAATTCTGAAGTTCAAAAGTTGGGAGGTATGCATGGGCCCATGGTCAAATATACAAGCAGCCATGCTAGCACACACTGAACCTGTCCCAAGCAGTGATGTGTAGATAGAGCTGGAGTGACTGCATATAGATAGAAAGTGCTTTCAAAAGTTGGAGGAAATCAGCCACACCGAGATCAGTAGTGTTGGGGTGCAATAGAGGGTAGGTTTTTAAGAAAGAACAAAATGTACAAATCAATATTGTTAAACAGTGTTTTATTAACTAAATGTCCCCATACACAATTGTGTCACTTTTTCAAGAATAAAATTTTACAAAGAAAAGTAATAAAAAATGTATACAAGAAAGAGGCAAGGAGACAAAAGGGAAAAGCCTGCAAGCCCTTATGCTAAACAGGTATTGGATGAGGCTTATTTTGATTAGAAAAATACACTCACCGGCCCCTTTATTAGGTACACCTGTTCAATTGCTTAAAAAATTGCTAATCAGCCAATCGCATGGCAGCAACTCAAAGCATTCAGGCATCTAGACATAGTGAAGTCAACTTGCTGAAATTCAAACTGGGCATCAGAATGGGGAAGAAAGGGGATTTAGGTGACTTAACATGGCAGAGTTGTTGGTGCCAGACAGGCTGTTCTGAGTATTTCAAAAACTGCTGATCTACTGGCATTTTTACACACAACCATCTCTAGGGTTTACAGAGAATGGTCCGAAAAAGAGAAAATATCCAGTGAGTGGCAGTTGTGTGGAGGAAAATGCCTTGTTGATGTCAGAGGTCAGAGGAGAATGGGCAGACAACCATTTGAGATGACAGAAAGGCAACAGTAACTCAAATAACTACTCATTACAACCAAGGTATGCAGAATACCATCTCTGAATGCATAACACATCAACGCTTGAAGCAGATGGGCTACAGCAGCAGAAAACCACACCTGGTGCCACTCCTGTCAGCTATGAACAGGAAGCCGAGGCTACAATTAGCACAGGCTCACCAAAATTGGACAATAGAAGATTGGAAAAACCTTACCTAGTTTGATGAGTTTCGAGTTCATCTGCAACATTCAGATGGTAGGCATAAATAACATGAAAGCATTGATCCATTCTGCCTTGTATCAACAGTTTAGGCTGGTGGTGGTGTAATGGTGTGGGGGATATTTTCTTGGCACACTTTGGGCCCCTTAGTACCAATTGAGCATCATTTAAATGCCGTGGCCTACCTGAGTATTGTTGCTGACCATGTCCATCCCTTTATGACTACAGTATACCCATCTTCTGTTAGCAACTTCCAGCAGTATAATGCACCATGTCACAAAGCTCAAATCATCTCCCCACTGGTTTCTTGAACATGAGAATGAGCTCACTGTACTCCAATGGCCTCCATAGTCACCAGATCTCAATCCAATAGAGCACCTTTGGAATGTGGTGGAACCAGAGATTTGCATCGTGGATGTGCAGCCAACAAACCTGAAGCAACTGCGAGATGCGGTCATGTTAATATGGACCAAAATCTCAAAGGAATGTTTCCAACACCTTGTTAGATCTGTGCCACGAAGAATTAAAGCAGTTCTGAAGGCAGAAGGGGGTCCAACCCAGTACTAGCAAGGTGTACCTAATAAAGTCGCCAGTGAGTGTATACGAGGTATATTGAGTTGTCAAAATAAATATACTTCATACATTCCAAACAGATTTTGTAATAATATTAACTGTCTGCAAGAATAGAAAAGTAAATGTTTCTGGATGGATTTGTGATAAAACTAAACAATACACCACTGAAGACCCTGCTGAATTGTTGTATTGTATTCAGATGAACACATCAAGCCCAACCTTTGGCTAAAAGCTTAGATAACTAAACAAAAAGCTGTCTTTTTTGGACAATAAATCCCAACTCGCTGGAAAAGACAACTATGCTTGGAAATGTTAAAGGGAAAAGCAATATGATGGCTGGATAAACAGACATTATGAACATGCTGTGGCAAAGCCAGAAGACAGATTATTCTAAAGATAACACTATCACCATGTGGGCAACAAGAGCACACATCAGCTTGATGGCACCTAATAATATTGCTACCATTTTGCTGTTAAATAGTGTATTTTACAAACAACATTCAGTATATCTTAAAGTGTTTGTAAAGTCACTATGTGACTTTACATGTACCCTATGCATATATGCTTACATTAATGAAAGTGTAAGCTTTTGTTGGAAATTAAAAGCCTAACTACCGTTTCTGACACCACAGCTGTGGCGTCACGTGAACCACCCGTGCTGGCCGGCCTCGATCTATAGAGAGAAGCGGCAGGGGCCGAGATTCCCCTGTAATGTCAGTCGATCAGAAGAGGGAATCTCAGCCCCTCCCGCTTCTCTTCATAGTTTGGAGCTGGCCAGCATAGGGGAGCACAGCTGCGGTGTCAAACGGTATTTAGCCTTTCCTATTTCTAACAAACACATACACTTTTGTTAATGGCAGCATATTTGCATGGGATACATTGATATGATACATTGATATGTGTAGCTGAATATCGGCGGAGGGGGCAGGGAGGAAACGCTCTCATGGTGACTCGGCTATGGGAGTGTTAACCCATGATCCACAATTGTGTCAAGCCATGTGAAAAGCCTGAGAGTTTACTGTGAATTTTTCACTGTTAGACCTCGTGAGAGATGGAATAGTCCTAGTGACCAAAAAAATACCTACTCTTGGAGAACGTTCGGAGAAGGTATTGCCAGATTATGTGAGATTGGTTGTGTAACTGGATTATCTATGTTTCCAGAATGGATGGGTCCAGATTTGGATCCCTTTAAGTCTGCTCTGCACTCTAAACTAATGAAGTCTGCACCACTTAATCTCAGAGCTCCTTTATTGTCCTAGTTGGGAGGCCTGGGATTAAATAGCAAGCTTCATTAAGCCACTACACTTTTAAGCCAGTTGGGGGAGCTAGAGGAGACTAAAACAAACCTGTCAGGGCAGTAGAAAAGGTCAAGGCCAGACAGGAAGAAAACAGACACAAAAGAAGACAAAAGAAATGGAATATGGGAGAGAAGACAGGAGGTGAAGAAATCCAGGCTAGTTATCTCTAGGGAACAAATGTGGGTGGACCTATTAAAGGCAGGAGTACCCAAAGATAAGTTAGATGGGATTTCTACTTCAGAATTGCTGAAGAGAAGAAACAGTTAGTCAGGACAACTGTCAGGGTTAGAAACACTACTCCTAGTGAAGATAACATAAGTCTACATTTAGAGGAAACAGAACAGACCCCCTCCTATTCTGGGGAGAAGTTAGAGAGACTCTGAAAAGGGGATTTGGAGGTTCCTGATCCTTTATGAAGGGAAAGTGGGTCTCCTGTAAGAGCAATGAGGACAATGACAGCAGGAGAGCGACGCCCATATGCACCTGTCACTGTATGGTGGGGGAAGTCATCTTCTCCTACACGTCTGATGGCTTTAGTTGATACTGGAGCTGAAGTTACACAAGGAAATCCTTGCCATCACAAAGGAGAAGTGATTTATGCAGACGATTTGGGAGGCCAAACCACACATGCATTTAGGACACAGGTGAAATTGGCTATTGGCAAGGGGCCAAGATTTTTGACCAATGTTTTGGTATCAGAGTTACCCGAAAATATTCTTGGGATAGACGTACTTCAAGGTCATTCTATTCAGACGGAATGGGGTGAATTCAGATTAGAGTATCCTGATGAAGTGTATTTGGTAAGGGCAGTGAAGGCTATGGTTGGAGGTCATGCGAAATGGATCCCTGTCTATATCCCTCCACCAGAGAAGCCCGTCCGTCTCAAGCAGTACAGACTTCCTGGGGGACCATTCAAGAACTGTTGAAAGCAGGGATCCTTAGACCTGCTGTAAGTTCCTTCTCGTCTCCAGTTTTCCCAGTAAAGAAACATGATGGGACATACAGAATGACTGTGAATTACAGAGGTGTAAAGAAAGTGGCACCTCCATTAAAGTCAGCTGTACATGATATCCAAATTGTTGAGAATATTGCTAAAGAGGCAGGAGAATATAATGCTGTGATAGGCCTTTGTGTGGCATAGCCACCAGTACACTTTCACAGTGCTTCCTGAAGACTATGTTCATTCTCCAACAATTTGTCATGGACTGATTGCCCGAGATTTAAGTACTGAATGTGAAAGTTGCTGTGTTTCACCACATCGATAAAATCATGATCTCTGGGACAAAAGAAGATGTAACTGAAGCACTGCACCTGCTAATAGAGCACATGAAGAACAGATGGGCTATCAATAGGGATGATCAAACGGTTTGGGTCGACCATCGGTTCGACCCGAACATTGACTGTTCGAAATTCGGCCGAATTCTGAACTTTTTGCGGAAAAATTTTGGAATTCGGCAACCAGAACCGACCAAAATGCGATGGGACAGGAACTGGGCTTTAAAAGCCTGTTATTGGACCAGAACCATCAGTAAAAGCCACTTGAGGGGGCAGGAGGATGCTAGGAATGTGATTGGAGTGACTAGGGGGTCCAGAGGCCAATCAGTAGTGAATACGCCCCCCAGTATAGAATATAGCATCGCCAAATCTCTAGCACTGTAATACAGGGGCTGTGGAAGAGAGTGGAAGCAGTTCTGTTACTCCTGCTTCAAAAGTGTCATTTAGCAATTATTAGTGTGAGGAAATAGATATCTAGTGTAGTTAGGGTACTATTTTCCACTATAGTTAGATTCAATAATCTAGTTTCTGTAGGGAAAGCGTTAAGTGTCAGGGTGACCGTAGTGTAGTGTAGGGTGAACTGAATCTGACTGCTATGGCAGGGTTACCAAACTCTTCCATGTCAGGGTGACCGCCATAGAAAAAAGATAGTTTGTCTTAGAATTGCAGTAGAGTAGGCATATGGCTCCGCTCCTTTCACACCTGGCCGTTTTTGTTGCAGGCGTTTATTGGGCTTTTTTGTGGACGTCTTTGGAGGCAGGCATGACATCTGAACTTCTGTGTAGGGGTATATATACACACACACACACACACATATGTATATATACACATACACACGTATAGGTGTGAAAGGAGCGGAACCCTATGCCTGTGCTAATGAAATTATTTGCAGGCATAGGGCTCTGCTCCTATCACACCTATATGTGTGTATGTGTATACATATATGTGTGTGTGTGTATATATACCCCTATACAGAAGTTCAGATGTTATGCCTGCCTCCAAAGACGCCCAAAAAACGCCTGCAACAACACAACTGGGCGTTTTTGTTGCAGGCCTTTTTTTGGGCATCTTTGGAGGCAGGCATAACATCTGAACTTCTGTATAGGGGTATATAGATTATATATATATATATATATATACACACACACACACACACACACACACACATATATATATGTATATATACACATACACACATATAGGTGTGAAAGTAGCAGAACCCTATGCCTGCGCTAATGAAATTATTTGCAGGCATAGGGCTCCGCTACTTTCACACCTATATGTGTGTATGTGTATATATACCCCAATACAGAAGTTCAGATGTTATGCCTGCCTCCAAAGACGCCCAGAAAATGCCCAAAAAAACGCCTGCAACAAAAACGCCCAGGTGTATTGTTGCAGGCGTTTTTTTTGGGCATTTTTTTAGGCATCTTTGGAGGCAGGCATAACATCTGAACTTCTGTGTAGGGGTATATACACACACACACATATATGTATTTATACACATACACACATACAGTGGGTACGGAAAGTATTCAGACCCCCTTACATTTTTCACTGTTTGTTATATTGCAGCCATTTGCTAAAATCATTTAAGTTCATTCTTCTTCCTCATGAATGTACACATAGCACCCCATACTGACAGAAAAACACAGAATTGTTGACATTGTTGCAGATTTATTAAAAAAGAAAAACTGAAATATCACATGGTCCTAAGTATTCAGACCCTTTGCTGTGACACTCATATATTTAACTCAGGTGCTTTCCATTTCTTCTGATCATCCTTGAGATGGTTCTACACCTTCATTTGAGTCCAGCTGTGTTTGATTATACTGATTGGACTTGATTAGGAAAGCCACACACCTGTCTATATAAGACCTTCCAGATCACAATGCATGTCAGAGCAAATGAGAATCATGAGGTCAAAGGAACTGCCTGAAGAGCTCAGAGACAGAATTGTGGCAAGGCACAGATCTGGCCAAGGTTACAAAAAGATTTCTGCTGCACTTAAGGTTCCTAAGAGCACAGTGGCCTCCATAATCCTCAAATGGAAGACGTTTGGGACGACCAGAACCCTTCCTAGAGCTGGCCGTCCGGCCAAACTGAGCTATCGGGGGAGAAGAGCCTTGGTGAGAGAGGTAAAGAAGAACCCAAAGATCACTGTGGCTGAGCTCCAGAGATGCAGTCAGGAGATGGGAGAAAGTTGTAGAAAGTCAACCATCACTGCAGCCCTCCACCAGTTGGGGCTTTATGGCAGAGTGGCCCGACGGAAGCCTCTCCTCAGTGTCTGACCCATGAAAGCCCGCAAGGAGTTTGCTAAAAAAACACCTGAAGGACTCCAAGATGGTGAGAAATAAGATTCTCTGGTCTGATGAGACCAAAATAGAACTTTTTGGCCTTAATTCTAAGCGGTGTGTGTGGAGAAAAACAGGCACTGCTCATCACCTGTCCAATACAGTCCCAACAGTGAAGCATGGTGGTGGCAGCATCATGCTGTGGGGGTGTTTTTCAGCTGCAGGGACAGGACGACTGGTTGCAATCGAGGGAAAGATGAATGCGGCCAAGTACAGGGATATCCTGGACAAAAACTTTCTCCAGAGTGCTCTGGACCTCAGACTGGGCCGAAGGTTTACCTTCCAACAAGACAATGACCCTAAGCACACAGCTAAAATAACGAAGGAGTGGCTTCACAACAACTCCGTGACTGTTCTTGAATGGCCCAGCCAGAGCCCTGACTTAAACCCAATTGAGCATCTCTGGAGAGACCTAAAAATGGCTGTCCACCAACGTTTACCATCCAACCTGACAGAACTGGAGAGGATCTGCAAGGAGGAATGGCAGAGGATCCCCAAATCCAGGTGTGAAAGACTTGTTGCATCTTTCCCCAAAAGACTCCTTGCTGTATTAGATCAAAAGGGGGCTTCTACTAAATACTGAGCAAAGGGTCTGAATACTTAGGACCATGTGATATTTCAGTTTTTCTTTTTTAATAAATCTGCAACAATGTCAACAATTCTGTGTTTTTCTGTCAGTATGGGGTGCTATGTGTACATTCATGAGGAAGAAGAATGAACCTAAATGATTTTAGCAAATGGCTGCAATATAACAAAGAGTGAAAAATTTAAGGGGGTCTGAATACTTTCCGTACCCACTGTAGGTGTGATAGGAGCGGAGCCCTATGCCTGCAAATAATTTCATTAGCGCAGGCATAAAGTTCTGCTAATTTCACACCTATATGTGTGTATGTGTATATATACATATATGTGTGTGTGTATATATACCCCTACACAGAAGTTCAGATGTCATGCCTGCCTCCAAAGACGTCCACAAAAAAGACCAATAAACGCCTGCAACAAAAACGTTGAGGTGTGAAAATAGCGGAGCCATATCCCTGCTCTACTGCAATTCTAAGACAAACAATCTTTTTTTTCTGGTTCTGGACATGCTACAGAGACCCCCCAGACACTAAATCCAAAGAAATCAAGATTTTTTATTTTCAATAATTGGCTCTCTATCAAAAACGACAATTTTTAAGAACTTTTTTTGTGTGATTAATAGTCCCTCGGGCATGACCCAGAACCCTAGGCACTTTTTAGGGGCATTTATTGGGTTTTAGGGCTTCAAAATGGTGTTTTTTGATTACCGAAGTTCGGGTCCCATTGATTTCAATGGGGTTCTGGAATCCGGACCCGAACTTTCGGGAAGTTCGGATGTTCTGGTCGAACAGAACTTTTCAAAAGTTCGATCATCCCTAGCTATCAACAGAGACAAAGTCCAAGGACCCACCAAAGAGGTAAAATTCCAGGGAATGATGTGGACCACAGAGGAAAATTCCAGAAACAGTTGTGCAAACTATCCAGGCACTGTCGCCCCCTACTACCAAAAAGGAGGCACAGAAATTCATTGGAGTTGTGGGATTCTGGAGATCGTTCATCCCACATTTTGGACTGATCCTGAGGCCTATATACAATGTCACCAGGAAAAAGACCTCAGTTTCTCATGGGGTTCAAAGTAGGAGACCACATTCCTTGCTGCTAAAGAAGCCATTTTGAAGCATCAGGGATTGGGACTCATGAGACAAGGAGTACCATTTCAGCTGGATGTAATAGAGCAGGATGGTACCATATCCTGGAGTCTGTGGCAGCCAATTGAATAGAAAGGACAGAGAGCAATACCCAAGAAACTGACAGGGGTATCTCTTATAAACACCCCTAAAGAAGTATCTGTTTGGGGCCTACACAGCACTTCAACATGTAGCGATCATTACAGGAAAGGACACAGTCACCATCCATACTGCACTGCCAATAGCAGGATGGGTCAGAGATAACAGATTGACTACTAGGGCAAATATAGCCCAGAACCAGACACTGATGAAATGGAAGTGGTACCTTCAAGAAAGAAGGGGCATTGCAGCTGGGGATGTCAGAGACATTTCAATACAGTTGGCAGGGTGTCACAAGTTAGCCTGTATATTCTTACCTCCTTGCAGCAATGCTTCTGTCTTGGCTCCCTTCACATGTGGTGTTTGGGCTTCTATGGGCGTCGCCTGCTCCACTGTGGGTTATATCCGGATTCTGTCAATTACTTCCTGGGTCACCTCCCTGTTTGCTTCCCTATATATTCACAGGCTCAGTGCACTGTTCCTTGCTTGAGCAACAACCCTGTTCTCTGAGCTCCCATCCGTGTATCCCTTGGCTATTGTATCTGATCTCCTGTGTACCGACCCGGCTTTATTTCTCCGTCTACGTTTGTCTGCTGCCTGTCCTGACCTCGGCTTGTCTCTTGGATCTCCTTATAGTCTCCTGTTAACCCTGCACATGCGAGCGGTCTCCACATTCTCAGCTGGGCCTACCTGGGGGCCGCGACCTGGTTCCAGTCTGCTGCAAGTCCATCCCCACCATCAGGGGCAAGGGTGAAGAAGCAGGCTGGGGCTTAGACTCCGCGCCTCGGGGAATCCTTAGCTGGGGATCTATAAGGGCTCACTACCACAGACCCGTGACAGTTTGCTCAAGCCATGAGCTCGTCTGAGACACCGCAGCCACTTCAGGATCAACTTCAGAGTTTGGAACAGAGAGTTAACATTCAGCAGGCTTATCAAGAACAGATTATGCAGTGTCTGCAGGCTCTTTCTTCCCATTTGGATCAGCTGCAGATTGTTCCTACTCCCGCTTCCTCCGTTCCAGCTCCTGAGTCCGCCCCTGTTGCTTCCGCTTCCGCAGTCCCTCCAGCAGAGGTCAGTCCTGCAAAACTCCAGCTGCCTCCGCCATCTCGCTTCTCTGGGGACCCCAAAGCTTGTCGGGGATTCATTAATCAGTGCTCAATCCACTTCGAGCTAGCAGGCCATTACTTTCCTACTGATCGTTCCAAGGTGGCGTACATGATTTCACTCCTGTCGGGACCAGCGTTGGCTTGGGCCTCGCCGCTGTGGGAACGTCAAGATCCTACCGTTTCCAGTCTCTCTGCCTTCCTACAAGCTTTCCGCAATACCTTTGATGTGCCTGGCAGGGCCTCATCTGCTTCCAGAGCCCTTCTTCGTCTTCGTCAAGGAAACATGACTGTTGGTCAATATGCAGTTCAGTTTCGCACCCTGGCTTCGGAACTGGCATGGAACAACGAGGCTCTTACTGCAACATTTTGGCAAGGTCTTGCAGATCGTATTAAGGACGAACTAGCTGGCAGAACTGTACCCACCACCTTGGATGGCTTGATTTCCCTTAGCATCCAAATTGATGTCCGCTTCCAGGAGCGAGATCTGGAAAGGACTGTGTCACGTCACCCCCCACTAGGTCACCTTGCTCCTGTTGTCCAGAACATTCTGGAACAACCCATCTCTCCCGCAGTATTGGCTTCTGAAGAACCCATGCAATTAGGCCGGACACGCCTCGCTCCAGAAGAAAGGTCCCGTCGCCTGAGACTCGGCCTGTGTCTTTACTGCGGAGCTGGTGGTCATATGATAAAATCCTGCCCCGTCCGTCCAGGAAACTCTCGGGTCTAGGTCGCTCAGAGGGAAGCGATCTAGACCAGAATCTGAACTCAGCCACCTACCCTCGATTTGTTATTCCCGTCTCTATTCATTGGGCCCTAAATTCTTATCAAGTTTCTGCATATGTAGACTCTGGAGCAGCCGGGAATTTCATTGAGCAGTCTTTGGCCACTGAACTTGGCATTCCTCTAGTTCCCCTGGCTATGCCTCTAGCTGTTTCGGCAGTGGATGGCTCTACCTTGGCCTTTGGACCTCTACGCTTCAGAACAGCCTCCATCACCATGCATGTCGGTGTTCTTCATCGGGAGGAAGTCTCCTTCCTGATACTTCCCAAGTCTTCTAGTCCCATCATTCTTGGACTTCCATGGTTGAAGAAACACTCACCTTATTTGGATTAGAACTCTGGCCAAGTATTATCTTGGGGGTCGCAATGCCATCAGACCTGTCTCCCTAAGGTGTCTCCACCTCTCCGTGTACCTGTGGCTGAGGTCTCTACCTCTCCAATCCTTCCTCAGCAGTATCTGGCCTTCCGAGATGTCTTTTGCAAGAAAGCCGCTGACAGTTTGCCTCCTCATCGTCCCTACGACTGTGCGATTGACCTCCAACCCGAGGTTTCACCACCCCGAGGTAGAGTCTACCCTCTCTCCATCCCGGAGACCCAAGCCATGTCCAAGTACATCCAGGAAAATCTGCAGAAAGGATTTATACGTAAATCCAATTCTCCTGCTGGGGCTGGGTTCTTCTTTGTGGAGAAAAAGGATGGTACACTCCGGCCCTGCATTGATTATAGAGGTCTCAACGCCATCACCATTAAAAATCGGTACCCGTTACCCTTGATTTCCGAACTTTTTGACAGGCTACGAGATGCTCATATTTTCACCAAGTTGGACCTCCGTGGAGCATACAATTTGATTAGGATTCGAGACGGGGATGAATGGAAAACCGCTTTCAACACCAGAGATGGGCACTATGAATATCTCGTAATGCCTTTTGGCTTGTGTAACGCCCCAGCTGTCTTCCAGAACTTTGTTAATGAAATTTTTTCTGATCTCCTATATGTTTGTGTCATCGTGTATCTGGATGACATACTCATCTTTTCTCCAGATTTGAATACTCATCGCCAGCATGTTTGTACGGTTCTTCAACGTCTTCGGGACCACCGCTTATATGTGAAGTTGGAGAAGTGTCTCTTCGAGCAAACCCAAGTTCCTTTCCTAGGCTACATAGTCACAGATAAAGGACTGCTTATGGATCCTGCCAAACTTCAGGCCATCTCCAACTGGCCTCAGCCTTCTGGTCTAAAAGCTACGCAACGGTTCTTGGGATTCACCAATTTCTATCGCCAGTTCATCCCTGATTACTCCTCTCTGGTGGCACCCATTACCTCCTTGACCCGGAAGGGTGCCAATGCCAGAACCTGGCCTCCTGAAGTTGTCAAGGCTTTCCACAAGCTCAAATCGGCCTTCCTATCGGCATCTATTCTCAAACGTCCTGACATTCTTCAGCCTTTCTTCTTGGAAGTAGATGCCTCGTCCTTGGGAGTGGGGGCCGTCCTTCTCCAAAGACATGACAGTAAGCTCCGCCCCTGTGCCTTTTTCTCGAAGAAGTTTTCTGATGCAGAGAAAAACTACACCATCGGGGATCGGGAGCTTCTGGCTATCAAGCTGGCACTGCAAGAATGGCGACATCTACTGGAGGGGTCTCCTCATCGTATTCTGATCTATACCGATCATAAGAACCTCCAGTATCTGCAGTCCGCCCGACGTTTAAATCCCAGGCAAGCACGATGGGCTCTCTTTTTTGCCAGGTTTAATTTTGACATCACCTTCCGGCCTGGCTCCAAGAATGCTCGTGCGGATGCCTTGTCCAGATCATTTGACGTTGCTGACTCAGAGTGTCATATTGAACCTGAACATATTATTCCTGCCAATTGTTTCCTGGCCTCCACTCACCTTTAGTCTCCATGTATCCCTCCCGGAAAGACTTTTGTGAGGCCCTCCCTTCGCCCCAAGCTTCTCAAATGGGCACATGATTCCAAACTCTCTGGACATCCTGGTGTGCAACGCACCTGTGCCTTCCTGCTGCGTTACTACTGTTGGCCCTCACTCCGGAAGGATGTTGAGGAATATGTCCAGGCTTGCTCCATTTGCGTGCAGTCTAAGTCTTCTACTTCAGCTCCAGCAGGTCTCCTGTTACCTCTACCTGTTCCAGATGTACCGTGGCGCTGCATTTCCATGGACTTTATATCTGAACTAACCCCATCAGCGGGCTCCACCGTTATCTGGGTGGTGGTGGACAGGTTTTCTAAAATGTGTCACTTAACTCCACTTCCAGGCCTACCCTCTGCTGTCACTTTGGCTTCCATCTTCATAAGGGAAATCTTTCGTCTCCATGGTATGCCCTCACACATTGTCTCAGATAGAGGAGTTCAGTTTACGGCCCGCTTCTGGAGAGCCCTGGCCACGTCATTTGGAATCAAGTTGGATTTCTCCTCAGCTTTTCATCCGCAGTCAAATGGTCAAACGGAAAGGGTTAACCAGAATGTGGAACGGTATCTTCGTGCCTTCATTTCTGCCCATCAGGATGATTGGGTAGACCTTTTACCCTGGGCAGAATTTGCCCTCAATAACCATGCTAATGCCAGCACTGGTGAGTCTCCCTTCTTCACGGTATTTGGCCGCCATCCTTCAGTACCATTTCCTGTTCCGATCTCTGCTGAAGTGCCGGCAGCCGCAGAGGTGCAACGGTCTCTTAATTCTATCTGGGCAGATGTTTCCAAGAATTTACATCTGGCGGCTTCCAGGTACAAGGTAGCTGCAGATCGTCATCGCCGTGCGAGCCCCAAAATTCTCCCTGGTGATAAGGTTTGGCTCTCTACCAAGAATATCCGTCTCAGGGTACCCTCTATGAAGTTTGCTCCCCGTTTCATTGGTCCCTTTACAGTCCTCTGCCAGGTTAACCCTGTCGCTTTTAAGCTCCGTCTCCCGTCACATCTAAAAATCCCCAATGTTTTCCATGTTTCTCTCCTGAGACCATACATCATCAATAGGTTTTCTCATCCTATTCGTCGTCCTTCTCCAATAGCCAGTACTTCGGATCAGTACGAAATCAAGCAAATCTTGGATTCCAAATTCTCCAGGGGGAGGCTCTTGTATCTAGTGGACTGGAAAGGATATGGTCCTGAGGAGAGATGTTGGATTCCTTCCACTGATGTTTCTGCACCTCGTTTGGTGAAACTTTTTCATCAGAAGTTTCCTCTCAAGGCTGGGCCCAAACGAGTGGGGAGGCCCCGTAAGAGGGGGGGGTACTGTCACAAGTTAGCCTGTATATTCTTACCTCCTTGCAGCAATGCTTCTGTCTTGGCTCCCTTCACATGTGGTGTTTGGGCTTCTATGGGCGTCGCCTGCTCCACTGTGGGTTATATCCTGTTTCTGTCAATTACTTCCTGGGTCACCTCCCTGTTTGCTTCCCTATATATTCACAGGCTCAGTGCACTGTTCCTTGCTTGAGCAACAACCCTGTTCTCTGAGCTCCCATCCGTGTATCCCTTGGCTATTGTATCTGATCTCCTGTGTACCGACCCGGCTTTGTTTCTCCGTCTACGTTTGTCTGCTGCCTGTCCTGACCTCGGCTTGTCTCTTGAATCTCCTTATAGTCTCCTGTTTACCCTGCACACGCCAGCGGTCTCCACATTCTCAGCTGGGCCTACCTGGGGGCCGCGACCTGGTTCCAGTCTGCTGCAAGTCCATCCCCACCATCAGGGGCAAGGGTGAAGAAGCAGGCTGGGGCTTAGATTCCGCGCCCCGGGGAATCCTTAGCTGGGGATCTATAAGGGCTCACTACCACAGACCCGTGACACAGGGCTTGTCACTTTAACCAGCATTCAGCCAGAAAAAAATTCCTGTGCTGCAGTTACCCCCCATTGAAGAGGCTTCACCCTTTGAGTCACTGTCAGAAGACGTGAAAGAGTAAGCATAGTTTACTGATGGTTCAGCCATAGTCACCTCATCTGGGTGTCAACGGACAGCAGCATCCTACAACCTACAGACACAGGCCTGCAGGAGACCAGAATAGGAGGGTCCAGTCAGTATGCAGAGTTGAAAGCTGTAGTAATGACTCTTCAGGAGGATCCTTCTACAAATGTCCATGTGGAAGTCCAATGACTGGATGATTCATGGAAAGGTGGTGTGGGGAGGCAAGGAAATCTGGGACTACATTTTGAAGAAAGCTCATTCCCGCACAGTGCTGTATTTTGGCCTAGGCTGACAAGCCCTAGGGCGGCACTTTGCAAGGGGGGTAGCAAAAAAGCCCCCTTCCCGCCTCCATCTGAGACTCTAGTGGCCACTATTGAAATGAAGAAGGGAAATACCAAGGACCAACCTCCCAGTGAGGTCCGAGGGGGAAGGGGAATGGAAAAGAGATTTTGTATGGACTTTATGGGTACTGTACTCATGAATAATAAACAAAAGTAAAAATAAAGAATTTTTATTCAAAAATAGATTTTAAAAGCATGTAAACATACATACACACAAAAGTGCTATAAAATGTGAATGAACAATTAAACAAGCACAGTTGCAGTTGTGACAATCCTATTACGGATTTTCAAACTTCCAGACGTGTGTACCTCGACATGTTTTGCGGTGGAAACCACTTCTTCAGGAGGATATTGTACACACTATGCTTATTCTAATGGTAACAAACAATTAATATCTACATAATATAATATAACAAGGTAAGTACATGGAGGTATGGGAGGGGTTGTCTTACCTAATGCTCAGAACCACAGTGGATCACAGACAGAGGACCTGACCACCAAAAAACCTCTCACCGGCGGACATGGGAGACACTGTGTTAAACCAATTATAGGATGTATATTAGGTTTATTATGATAAAGGTATTTCCAAAAACCACCCCAGACAGGAGGGAAAAGGAAAACCACCCCAGAAAAAAGGGGGAAAAAAAATCATGTATGTATATTACCATGCCATGTATGTATGCCATGTATGTATATTACTATATATATATATATATATATATATATGGATATCTTTCTACTGATTTATATTGTAAACCATCAGCTGGAAATACCCTTCTTCACACCCCAAACCCCTTATCCACAGTATTCCTTATGCGCAATTTTTGCGCCTGCGTCGCAACTGCTCGCGTGATGAGGACTTTTATGTCCAGGCAGATCGTTTGCGTGAACGCCTCCTACAGAGAGGCTACACTCGCACCAATCTGAGAAAAGCGTTTAACAAAGCCCATGCCAGGGATAGGCACTCTCTGCTATACCCTTCCCCAAGACCTTCTCCACCTAATACTGTCAAATTGATCGCCAAATTCTCAGCCCATCATCAGACACTCAGGACAGTTAGCTCACATCATTGGCACATGCTTACAGAACATCACGTCTTACAAAAATATGTGAGGGACACTCCTGAGCTTGTATTTTGCAGAGCCACCTCTCTGCGGGATCGCCTAATACACAGTCACTACGATACTGGTGGTCGCCAGACTGTGGGCGTCCGAGGCACTTTCCCATGTGGTGGATGCCCCCGATGCCCCTGGATACTGGCGGGTACCACCTACCGCCTACCTGGTGGAGATCTTTTCTCACCACGTGTTCATACTACTTGTGACACTAGAGGAGTCATATATCTGATGATTTGTGACTGTAATGCATACTATGTAGACAAGACTAGACGAGAATTACGACAGCAGTTTGGGGAACATCTTTACTGTTCAAACAGTGGCAAACTAATGGCTGTAGGAAGACATATTGGACTACACCATAGATTTAAACCAGAGGTGGTAAAGTTTTTTGCCCTTGATGTTGTTCCAGAGGACCCCAGGGGTGGAAACTGGGACAAAAATTTGTTAGTGTGAAACATGCTGGATTGAGAGGCTCAATGCAGTGATCCCCCCTGGCATCAACGAGGTTAACAGTTACAAACCTTTTTTTTTTAACCTATATTCCATACATTCCACCTCTTGTCCCTTCTCTGCTTTCTCTTGTTTCTGTTTCCCTTCACTTTTCCATTTTCCTCCTCCCCCTCCCTTCTTCCTTTGGAGCATCTGATGATTGTTCTCTGGCTATTATCTTTAATAGAGATAGCCTAACATTGCATATTATTCTCTGATTTTTTTGTATGTCTGTGATTGTCATTATATATGTTTTGTCGTTACACCTGCATATGTATTAAATGATATTTACAGGTTAATACTATACATTATACTTATATGTAATGGGCATGTTTATGGTTTGATTCAATTGTTTTGTTGTCTATTCTGCTCTGTGTCTTCTCTCATGCAGGGCCACTGTGGATCCTCCCCTGGGGGCAGGGTTATTCCTCTGGCGGTGGACATGTGACCCCTAGGTTGACAGCGTCATCTAGACGCCCTGTCATTCTCACGGTGTTACGATACATGGCGATACCACGCATGCGCGGCCTAGGTGGTCAGAGTGGCGTGACGTCACGCGCCCTACGGGGACGCGTTGGCGTGCGCCGCTAGATGGACACTTAAATAGCGTCCGCTGCCGGATATGGCGCCAGACGCTATTGCATTACATCTCCACCTGGGCTTGCGATATTTGGAACCCTGGGGGGTAAGAAGTACATTTTTTCACTTCATTTGGGTGGTTTCATCTAAATTAATTGGCTACTAACATTCAACATCTTTTCCTTGCCTAATAGATTATCCACCACAAACATCTTTAATGCTTCCATAATTCAAGCATTCATTGCCAAACCATATTAAGCCATCTTATTACTATATCTTCGGTGAATACCATCACCTGCCCCATTTTTGGGATCCCATGTTGTATACGCCCTGGTGGAGAATTGATTGACCTCCTTATCTTATTTCACATGGCCTTATTTGGTATGTTCCTCTACCAATCTTAGCATTTTTACTTACTTGTGGATCCCACGGTATCACATGGCTATTTTTCCTTGGTGATGTGCTGTCCTTTCTCTTTTTCCATGCCTCATCCCTCTCATTCCCTTCCCTCCCCTCCCGTGTTTCCCCTTTTCTTCCCCTCTTTTCCTCCCTTCTTTTCTTCCCCTTCCCCCCCCTCCCTCTCCCCCCATCCACCTGTCTGTCTTTCCCTCCCTCTCTTCCCCCCTCCCCTTCTTTCCTCCCTCTCCTTTCCTTCCCATCTTTCCCTATCCCCCTTTAGCCACGTGGTCTTTAGAATGGGATCTTCTCCTTACTATATACATACATGGCATTTGTATGATTTTTTCCCCCTTTTTTCTGGGGTAGTTTTCCTTTTCCCCCCTGTCTGGGATGGTTTTTGGAAATACCTTTATCATAATAAACGTAGTATACATCCTATAATTGGTTTAACACAGTGTCTCCCATGTCCGCTGGTGAGAGGTTTTTTGGTGGTCAGGTCCTCTGTCTGTGATCCACTGTGGTTCTGAGCATTAGGTAAGACAACCCCTTGCATACCTCCATGTACTTACCTTGTTATATTATATTATGTGGATATTAATTGATTGTTTGTTACCATTAGAATAAGCATAGTGTGTACAATATCCTCCTGAAGAAGTGGTTTCCACCACAAAACATGTCGAGATACACACGTCTGGAAGTTTGAAAATCCGTAATAGGATTGTCACAACTGCAACTGTGCTTGTTTAATTGTTCATTCACATTTTATAGCACTTGTGTGTGTATGTATGTTTACATGCTTTTAAAATCTATTTTTGAATAAAAATTCTATATTTTTACTTTTGTTTATTATTCATGAGTACAGAACCCATAAACTCCATACAAAATCTCTTTTCCATTCCCCATTCCCCACGGACCTCACTGGGAGGTTGGTCCTTGGTATTTCCCTTCTTCATTTCAATATAAATTGGATGTTGGTACTATTTATATAAAAAAATATACCACAGGCTTCCACATATATATATATATTCAATCTAGTGGCCACTAGTTGCTAGAGCCACCTGGTACCTAGTAACCAGTGACATCATGGCCGTGACTCCCTGGCCCTGCCCATAATTCAAAGTGAAGCAGGATTTAACTTCTCTCTCTCTCCCTCCTCTCTCTCCTCCCTCCTGTCTCTCTCTCTCTCTCTTCTCCCTCCCCTCCCTCTCCCCTTTCTCTTCCCTCTCCTCCCTCTCCCCTCTCTCTCCTCCCTTCCCCTCCATCTCTCCCCCCACTCACTTTCCTCCCCCTCCTCTCACCCCCCCCCTCTCGTGAGATCTCAGGGGTTCATGCTGAGATTTGTAGTCCTTCAATTTTGGAGGGAGTCACATCCATTAAATAGGAAATAGAAAATTTACATAAGAGGGGGAGGGGGGGGGGGCGCACAAATTTTAGTCTTGCCTAGGGCAGCACAAAACCAAAATACACCACTGCTCATGCACCATAAAAGTGGGGCATGTTGTGCACATGCCTAGTCCCAGACTTCGAGATCTACAACAGAGTGGCAGATGAAATTGCCAGAGTGAATGCAGTTGTGCCAGTTGATCCTGTCTTGATGAACTAGGCCAACTGGGCCCACAAGCAACCTGGATGTTTGGGGCAGAAGGCAACATATTAATGGACACAGCAAAGAGTATTGCCTATATCCATGGACATTAAAAAGACTGTAGTAGGGAACTGAACAATGTATGGAGAAGTGCAACAATGGCCATTGCAAAAGTACTCCACCGGGTCGATAAAGAGGGGTGAGAGGCCTGCAGAGATTTGGCAGATTGACTTAATTGGTCCCCTGCCCTGGGGAAACAGTGGACTGAAGTATTGTTGCACTGCAGCGGACACCTGTTCAGGACTTTTGCTTGTTCATCCTTGCAAATGTGCAGATCAAGCTGCAATGCTTCAACTTCTTCAGAAACTTGGTGTTGCTTATGGCTGTGCCAAACAAGTTCAAAGTGATAAATGAAGTGAGGTAAAGTGGCGCTGCCTGTTTAAAAAGTGTATATATAATTTTATGGAAGGGGTTAAAATAATGTGCAGTAAAGTGCTAATGTGTAATTGTATGCAAAACAGTAAAAACTTATGTATAAAAATATCTAAACATTATTTTAGAAATAAAAATATACACATTAATTGTGAGCATAAAGTGATATGCGCAATCAATAAGGATGACAATAAACAAAGTGCCAATTCAAATTGTCCAGTGAAAACACCAAAAATATTATGTATATATATATATATATATATATATATATATATATATATATATATATACTGTACATACATACATACATAAATACATACATATACACACACACACACACACACACACACACACAGGTCCTTCTCAGAAAATTAGCATATTGTGATAAAGTTCATTATTTTCTGTAATGTACTGATAAACATTAGACTTTCATATATTTTAGATTCATTACACACAACTGAAGTAGTGGAAGCCTTTTATTGTTTTAATATTGATGATTTTGGCATACAGCTCATGAAAACCCAAAATTCCTATCTCAAAAAATTAGCATATTTCATCCGACCAATAAAAGAAAAGTGTTTTTAATACAAAAAAAAGTCAACCTTCAAAAAATTATGTTCAGTTATGCACTCAATACTTGGTCGGGAATCCTTTTGCAGAAATGACTGCTTCAATGCGGCGTGGCATGGAGGCAATCAGCCTGTGGCACTGCTGAGGTGTTATGGAGGCCCAGGATGCTTCGATAGCGGCCTTGAGCTCATCCAGAGTGTTGGGTCTTGCGTCTCTCAACTTTCTCTTCACAACATCCCACAGATGCTCTGTGGGGTTCAGGTCAGGAGGCAGGCCAATTGAGCACAGTAATACCATGGTCAGTAAACCATTTACCAGTGGTTTTGGCACTGTGAGCAGGTGCCAGGTCGTGCTGAAAAATGAAATCTTCATCTCCATAAAGCTTTTCAGCAGATGGAAGCATGAAGTGCTCCAAAATCTCCTGATAGCTAGCTGCATTGACCCTGCCCTTGATAAAACACAGTGGATCAACACCAGCAGCTGACATGGCACCCCAGACCATCACTGACTGTGGGTACTTGACACTGGACTTCAACCATTTTGGCATTTCCCTCTCCCCAGTCTTCCTCCAGACTCTGGCACCTTGATTTCCGAATGACATGCAAAATTTGCTTTCATCCGAAAAAAGTACTTTGGACCACTGAGCAACAGTCCAGTGCTGCTTCTCTGTAGCCCAGGTCAGGCGCTTCTGCCGCTGTTTCTGGTTCAAAAGTGGCTTGACCTGGGGAATGCGGCACCTGTAGCCAATTTCCTGCACACGCCTGTACACGGTGGCTCTAGATGTTTCTACGCCAGACTCAGTCCACTGCTTCCGCAGGTCCCCCAAGGTCTGGAATCGGTCCTTCTCCACAATCTTCCTCAGGGTCCGGTCACCTCTTCTCGTTGTGCAGCGTTTTCTGCCACACTTTTTCCTTCCCACAGAGGTGCCTTGATACAGCACTCTGGGAACAGCCTATTCGTTCAGAAATTTCTTTCTGTCTTACCCTCTTGCTTGAGGGTGTCAATGATGGCCTTCTGGACAGCAGTCAGGTCGGCAGTCTTACCCATGATTGCGGTTTTGAGTAATGAACCAGGCTGGGAGTTTTTAAAAGCCTCAGGAATCTTTTGCAGGTGTTTAGAGTCAATTAGTTGATTCAGATGATTAGGTTAATAGCTTGTTTAGAGAACCTTTTCATGATATGCTAATTTTTTTAGATAGGAATTTTGGGTTTTCATGAGCTGTATGCCAAAATCATCAATATTAAAACAATAAAAGGCTTGCACTACTTCAGTTGTGTGTAATGAATCTAAAATATATGAAGGTCTAATGTTTATCAGTACATTACAGAAAATAATGAACTTTATCACAATATGCTAATTTTTTTAGAAGGACCTGTATATGTTAAATCAAAAAAGTACAAAAACCAGTCCGTAAAGTGCTTGCAGAAAAGTGCTTCACAAAACAATAGTTCTTCAGTATTATTGATGAGTGATATTCGAGAAGGGATCCGGGTGATAAGTATAGGGTGAAAGAAGACATGCACTCCTCCAATATATCCCGCACTCACCAGAGATATATACCCCCACAGGGGTAATGAACTTTAGGATAATAGCCTCTTTCCTACGGTTCCTAGTAGTGGGCTCGTGGGTAAAGATATCCCTGGGTGTCTCCTCTCAGCGGGGTCAGATAATGCCAATACACTAGATCGCCATAGTATTCCTCTCTCCAGTATAGGGAGATATCCCGAGGTGGTATGCAAAAAGGAAGACCTCATATAGTGATGTACCGTTTAACTTCTTTATTAAGCATAACATTTAAGAATAGTACTCACATTTAAACGTGGCAAACAAGCGTGAAAAGCAGTAGGGGCCACGAGTCCCTCGTTGGCGGCTGCTTCTGGGACACTATGCGAGCCAGCGACCGGATCTGCGTTCCAGTGGGGCGGAAATGACGTAGCCACGCACGATGCGTTTCGTCACAGCTGCCTTGCAAAAGTATTCGGCCCCCTTGAACTTTGCGACCTTTTGCCACATTTCAGGCTTCAATCATAAAGATAAAAAAACTGTATTTTTTTGTGAAGAATCAACAACAAGTGGAACACAATCATGAAGTGGAACGAAATTTATTGGATATTTCAAACTTTGTTAACAAATAAAAAACTGAAAAATTGGGCGTGCAAAATGATTCAGCCCCTTTACTTTCAGTGCAGCAAACTCTCTCCAGAAGTTCAGTGAGGATCTCTGAATAATCCAATGCTGACCTAAATGACTAATGATGATAAATAGTAGGGATGCACCGATCCGATATTCGGATCTGAAATCGGCCCGATCCGGGTAAAATTTAGCCGTCCCGCGGGCCGATCCGGGGCGACGCAGCACCTACGTCATTAATCAGCCTCACGTGTGTGTGTGTGTCGGGTATGGAGCGCGCCAAAGAGTCGGCAGTGTGGAGATATTACACGCTCGCCACGCCGAGTTCCACAGCTGTTTGCAATGTCTGCAAAGCGAATGTTTCGAGGGGAGGTGGTATAACAGCAAAGTTCAATACTACAAATTTAATCAGGCACATCCAGAAACGACATGCTAAGGAGCACGCTGAATTCCTGCAGCTCAACAAAACCAAAGCAGCAGACAATACAGCCCAGCAGCAACAAACTTTGCAGGATGCATTTCAACGACACAAAAAGTTTCCGATGGAAAGTATGAGAGCATCAGCAATAACACAGAAAGTTTTGGAATTCATTGTTTTAGATGGTCAACCAATGTCAGTTGTTGAAAAGGAGGGCTTCTGTCGCCTACTGGAACACTTGGAGCCGAGGTACTCTCTTCCAGACCGCAGTGCCAGAACTGTAAAAAAAAGTTTGCCAACACGTCTCAAAAGAGATTAAAGATATAAAGGCTATGAGCTTTACTACAGATATATGGAGCTCTGATGTGTGTCCAATGTCGCTTTTAAGTTTAACAGTCCACTGGTTGAACACAAACTGTACACCGCACGGTGCAATGCTTCAAGCTAAAAACTTTCATGGTTCACACACCAGTGATACCATTTCAGCTACAATTAAGGTTATACTTGACCAGTGGCACATTCCTTTGAATAAAGTGCATGTCATACTCCGAGACAATGCAAGCAACATGAAAAAGGCCATAGACAAAATGGGGGTACAGAACTTAGGCTGCTTTGCTCACAGCTTGCAGCTTGTAGTCAATGAGGGGCTACTGTCACAACGGAGTGTGAGAGATGCCATTGCAATCGGTAGACAAATTGGCATTTTAAACATTCTCAACTTGCGTATTCAAGGCTGCAAGATATCCAGCTCCAGATGCAAATGCAACCTAAACGCCTGCAACAAGACGTCAAAACAAGGTGGAATTCTACGTACTTCATGATACAGAGTCTTCTGGAACAGAAGCGAGTCCTCTGTGCTTACATTGCTGACCATGATGACCTGCCCAGTACACTGACCACTAACCAGTGGGCTTTGCTAGAAAAAACGAGCATTGTTTTAGCACCATTTGAAGAGCTGACAAGGAAAGTAAGCTCATCAACTGCCTCCACCGCTGACGTCATTCCAGCTGTCACCGTCCTCAAACGCATCCTTGCTAAAGAAGGCAATGCGGATACTGGCATCAAAACAATGAAAACAACCCTGCTTCAAGCTGTCAACAAACGCTTTGACGCTGTGGAAGATGAACCCCTATATGCACTTGCCACCCTGCTGGACCCGAGATATAAAGACAGGTACGTTTTTCAGCCTCAGGTTATTGTCATGAAGTGTTTCATAATTAGCCTAACCTACGTTTTTATTTCTGTTTCAGATACTTTACAGGTGCACAATCTGCAAAGGGTGCAAAAGATGCACTGACAGCGGAACTAGAGGAAGACTTGAGGAACAGCAGAGCTGGAGCATCACAGGCCACAGAACCACAAGACAAGGTCCCTCGGGTGGAAGCAGCAGCAGCAGCACCGAGCAGCTTTATGCAAGAATTTGACCACATTGTGGAGGAGTTTGAACTAGATCCCAATGCAGCAAGCAGCTCAAGCCCTGCAGTCCAACTGCATGGATATTTTGCAGAGAAAACCATCGCTGCCTCAGACAACCCATACCAGTTCTGGGGAGTCAATAAATACAGATTACCTTGTCTTGCTAGTTGCTGCCACTGCCACAAAATATCTCTGCGCCCCCTGCACTAGTGTAGAAAGTGGGAGAGCGTTCAGCACCGTTTCCAGCATTGTGGATGAGAAGAGAAATAGACTTACATCAGAGAGAGCAGAAATGCTTGTCTTTATGAGAAAGAATTTGCCATTGCTGCTGATTAAGTGACCATACTGGTCATTTTTGTGTCGTGTGATCACACAAACAAATGGCATTTGTATGTAAACAGGTAGTCCAGTGTCACTGTCACATGCCACCATCAAATTACTGTGTGATGGTGGTGTGTGACACTGGACTACATGTTTGCAATATGCGATTTTGTATGTGTGATCAAGTTGTTGTTCTTGTTCGACCAAATTTTGGTCAGGACAGGAATCAGGCTGCTACAGTATGTTGTTGCTGCTGGTGTTGTATTGCCCCTTGCAGTGCCTGCCCTGCACTGTCTGCCACTAATGCAGAAAGTGAGAGTGTGTTCTGTTCAGCACAGTTTGTGTTTGTGGATGAGAAGAGAAATAGCGAGAAGAAATCATTGTCTACAGTCTTCTTGAGAGAGAATTAAGTGGCCATCAGGTCATGTTTGTGTCATTGTCATCATGTGTGTGACAAGTCAACTTCTTGATCACAAAAACAAAAAGGCATTTTGTGTGAACAGGTAGTCCAGTGTCACACGCCGACGCCACCATCAATTTACTGTGACACTGGACTACATGTTCGCAACATGCTATTTTGTATGTGTGATGAAGTTGTTGTTGTTCTTGTTCGACCAACTTTTGGTCAGGACAGGAATCAGGCTGCTATGTTGTTGCTGGTGTTGTTGTATTGCCCCCTGCAGTGCCTGCCCTGCACTGTCTGCCACTAATGCAGAAAGTGAGAGTGTGTTCTGTTCAGCACAGTTTGTGAGTGACTGTGTTTGTTTTGTGGTTGAGAAGAGAAATAGCCTTACACAGAGAAAAGAGAAGAAATGCAATCTTCTTGAGAGAGGCTCAGGCTGCTACTATGTTGCATTTTTTTAATTTAAATTCCGGTTTGCACTTTCCAGGATTTTGCACTTTAGTTTACAATGTTTACTGTTTGATTGCTATTGTATGTTCAAGCAATAAACAGCACATTTGTTATATGGTATCTGCCGATACCGATCCGGAAGTATTATTTTGTTATGAGCTCACAAAACAGTACTTCTGGATCAGACTCGGGATCGGAGATTTCACAAAGCAAAAGATCGGGACCAAAAAAAGTCGGATCGGTGCATCCCTAATAAATAGAATCCACCTGTGTATAATCAAGTCTCCGAATAAATGCACCTGCACTGTGATAGTCTCAGAGGTCTGTTTAAAGCGCAGAGAGCATCATGAAGAACAAGGAACACACCAGGCAGGTCCGAGATACTGTTGTGGAGAAGTTTAAAGCCGGATTTGGATACAAAAAGATTTCCCAAGCTTTAAACATCCCAAGGAGCACTGTGCAAGCTATAATATTGAAATAGAAGGAGTATCAGACCACTGCAAATCTATGAAGACCTGGCCGTCCTTCTAAACTTTCAGCTCATACAAGGAGAAGACTGCGGTGAACTGCAGAGATCTACAGCTGAGGTGGGAGACTCTGTCCATAGGACAACAAACAGTCGTATACTGCACAAATCTGGCCTTTATGGAAGAGTGGCAAGAAGAAAGCCATTTCTTAAAGATATCCATAAAAGTGTCATTTAAAGTTTGCCACAAGCCACCTGGGAGACGCACCAAACATGTGGAAGAAGGTGCTCTGGTCAGATGAAACCAAAATCGAACTTTTTGGCAACAATGTAAAACGTTATGTTTGGCATAAAAGCAACACAGCTCATCACCCTGAACACACCATCCCCACTGTCAAACATGGTGGTGGCAGCATCATGGTTTGGGCCTGCTTTTCTTCAGCAGGGACAGGGAAGATGGTTAAAATTGATGGGAAGATGGATGGAGCCAAATACAGGACCATTCTGGAAGAAAACCTGATGGAGTCTGCAAAAGACCTGAGACTGGGACGGAAACATAAAGTAAAATCTACAATGGAATGGTTCACAAATAAACATATCCAGGTGTTAGAATGGCCAAGTCAAATCCAGACCTGAATCCAATCGAGAATCTGTGGAAAGAACTGAAAACTGCTGTTCACAAACTCTCTCCATCCAACCTCACTGAGCTTGAGCTGTTTTGCAAGGAGGAATGGGCAAAATTTTCAGTCTCTCTATGTGCAAAACTGATAGAGACATACCCCAAGCGACTTACAGCTGTAATCGCAGCAAAAGGTGGCGCTACAAAGTATTAACTTAAGGGGGTTGAATAATTTTGCACGCCCAATTTTTCAGTTTTTTATTTGTTAAAAAAGTTTGAAATATCCAATAAATTTCGTTCCCACTTGTTGTTGATTCTTCACAAAAAATTACAGTTTTATATCTTTATGTTTGAAGCCTGAAATGTGGCAAAAGGTCGAAAAAAGGCACTGTATATTTATATATATATATATATATATATATATATATATATATATATATATATATATACACACACAATTTGTTTCAATTTAAATTTTTCCTTTTTTTTTACGTACTGTGACCAGAGCAGTACAGTGTTACCATAGCGCCACTGTATCACTCTGCGAAAGTGATCAGGATTTTTATTTAAAAATATGATTGCTTATAACAAGGATGATCACTGTTATAAGCAATCATTTTTATGAATGTAAGTACTAGTGTGATAGCTATCACATGGTACAGATTGGCCCTGTCTGTACTATGTAATCACTGTGACCAATCACAGAAATCAACACACTAGCATACAATGAATGGTAATGAATGAAGGCCAATCACTGTGTACAGCTGTCATGTGATTGCTGTGATTAGTCACAGCAATCACTTCATACTGGGACCAGCCCCATACAATGATCTGTCATCCGCTGTGTCCAGTGGACATAGTAGGTGACAGATTGCGCCACAGTGTGGCCGCTAGGGCACGCACAAGACAAGTGACTGGGAGGTCATCATATGACATCCACCCAGAAAGGGAGAGCTCCCGCTCGGCCTATAGGCAGATGCAGTTAACATTTCTGGTTACATATTAGCTGCCATACCTTTCACAACAAATCATTTACTGGCGATTTCCATCATCTTACATCGGGCAGATCTGGTTATGCGTCAGCAGAAGCTGATGCATAACCATCAGTTTATCTAGTTATGCATCAGCAGAAATATCTTTTGTTATAATTAAACTTTGGTGATAACCTTTATCTTGTGTTTTGTAAAAAGTCCAATAACACTCTATGGTGATATCTTATTTTCTGCACATTTAGTACAGCGTGCTTTAGGTTAGATATGGTTTTTGTCTAAGCCCACAACGCGATCGCGGTTAAAAAGACCATGCAGTTTTTAAAAAGATGCGTGCACCTTTGTTTCTTCGATTTACTGGTGGCAGTTAGTTCTCACTCAGTGTCAGTTGCCCGCTGCACTGTCACAGCCCCGCTTTAAGCCATTACTGGTATAAAAAAAAAATCTAATAAATAAAAAATGTATACAGTATATATACACACCTATACAAATCAATTGTAGATGCAATAACTTTCATGCAAACCAATTAATATACACTTATTGGTATTTGTTTTTTACCAAACAAACACATGGAGCAGAATACATTTTGGCAAAAATTTTTGAAAAAAATTTATTTTTTAGATTTTTTTTTATTGGATATGTTTTATAGCAAAAAGTAAAAAAAATATTTTTTTTTCCAAGATTTTCGGTCTTTTTTTCGTTTATTTTAATATATTAAAAAAAAAACCCAGAGGTGATCAAATACCACCAAAAGAAAGCTGTATTTGTATGAAAAAAATTACATAAATTTGTGTGCATGACCAAGCAATTTCCAGTTAAAGTAGCAGTGTGCTCAATAGCAAAAAATAACCTGGACATGATGGGGTAAAATCAAGTGGTTATTAGTGCCTAAAATACTTATTTACTATGATCGTTAACACCCTCTAGTGTTCATAAGGGGGTATTTTCCTGATTCATTCTAATTTTTTTGAATGAAAACAATTCAAACTGGAGAGAAAGTAGCCCCAATTCACAAAACACAAACGTACATGCAGTTTCATAGGATAAAAGGCGTTGTCGCTTTTTTTTTTTTTTTATGCATACACCCCTTAGTTCAAAGTGCACAGATCTCCCTCTTATTTCCTCTTCTGGGTGAACGTTCTTAACCTATAGCGTTGGGTTAGCTTTTCTGCTGGTTAAATGTTCTTAAGCTCTTCTTTTAAGATGTTCTGAGCATTAGTAGAAACAACTAGAAATAGACATTTCACACAAATTACAAAGATAATGAGTGTTCAAGACTTTTGCATGAATTCTGAGACATGCACACTACATTTTTGTTTTCTAGAAATAGACCCCTAAGTGATAATTTGGGCACAGGGGACATACACTATATTACCAAATGTTTTGGGACGCCTGCCTTTACACGCATTTGAACTTTAATGATATCCAAGTCTTAAGCCTCGTACACACGCGTCGAAAATCGGCAGGGAATTTTCGTCCGACGACCGATCTGCCGATTTTCGGCTTGTTAGTATGATGCTTCCGACAACCGACTGACTTTTCGGCCGAAAAAAATCTGGTGTGCAGGCTATAAAATTTTTGTCCGCCGTCAAAACACGGACGATTTTCATGCAGTCAGTACAGATTTCGACAGGGAAAAATCGAATGCGCAAGACTGGGCATGGTCAGAGAAGAAAGAACACAAAGAAAGCAAACCAACACATGACATCACTTCTGAAGTAGAATTTTGTCGAGCGAGAAAATTCGTGTGCAGTCTAGGCACATTCCAACCAACAAAACACCACTCTGGACAAAAGACGGACGATCGGTCAGCCGATAATCGTTGCGTGTGTACTAGGCTTTAGCCCGTAGGGTTCAATATTGAGTTGGCCCACCCTTTGCAGCTATAAACAGCCTCAACTGTTCTGGGAAGGCTGTCCACAAGGTTTAGGACCGTGTTTTTGGGAATGTTTAACCATTCTTCCAGAAGCGCATTTGTGAGGTCAGGCACTGATGTTGGAGAGAAGGCCTGGCTCACAGTCTCTGCTCTAGTTCATTCCAAAAGTGTTCTATCGGGTTAAAGGTCAGGCCAGTCAAGTTCCTCCACCCCAAACTCACTCATCCGTGACTTTATGGACCTTGCTTTGTGCACTGGTGCGCAGTCATGTTGGAACAGGAAAGGGACATCCCCAAACTGTTCCCCACAAAGTTGGGAGCATAACATTGTCCAAAATGTCTTGGTATGCTGATGCTTTAAGAGTTCCCTTCACTGGAACTAAGGGGACAAGCCCAACTCCTGAACAACAACTCCACATTATAATCCCCCTCCAACAAATGGTTTGGACCAGTGTACAAGTGTACCCTGGTTGGGATCAGGACCAGTGTACCATGAGTCCTGATCCCAACTCAATAGAACACCTTTGGGATGAATTAGAGCAGAGACTGTGAGCCAGGCCTTCTTGTCCAAATCATTGCCTGACCTCACAAATGCGCTTCTGGAAGAATGGTCAAACATTTCCAAAAACATACTTCTAAACCTTGTGGACACCCTTCCCAGAAGAGTTGAAGCGGTTATAGCTGCAAAGGATTGGCCAAATCAATATTGAACCCTACAGGCTAAGACTGGGATGCCATTAAAGTTCATGTGCGTGTAAAGGCAGGCATCCCAATATTTTTTGGTGATATAGTGTATGTCTACTAATTCCCCATGAATTCCAGAAGTACAGATCGACTAGATGTATCACATCAAGATTTCTTATGGAATTTAAGTTATTGTTCATTTCTTTTGAATCTGAGGAAATATTTGTTTTTGTATTGTATGATTATTCCATTGTATCCCATGATAGGTTTTTAAAGTGATATTAAAGTCTTGTTTTTTTTTTAAAACAACAAATATGTTAGACTCCATTCACACTAACGCGACTTGTTAGGCGACTGGTCAGCCTGACAAGTCGCGGTCCATTGTGTGCTACGGGAACCGTTCTAATAGGAGCGATTCAAGTCGCTCTGACTTAGAAAAAGGTTCCTGTACTACTTCAGGGGGCAACATCGGAGCGACTTGCATAGACTTCCATTATATGAAGTCCGTGCAAGTCGCGCCGAAGTCGCGGTGCATGCAACTTCACAGGTCATCCCCGAAGTGCCGCGTTAGTGTGAACCAGCACTTATCCTTACCTGCACTGTGCAGTGGTTTTGCACAGAGCAGACCAGATCCTCCTCTTCTTGGGTCCCTCGCCAACGCTCCTGGCCACTCACTCCAGCCAAATGACCCAACAATGCCTGCTATTGGGGCACCCGAGTTAAGCCACTGTTCTGTGTGTTCATTCAGACACAGAGCCACAGCTCTTTCCAGCCTCCTCTCTCTCTCCTATTGGCTCACTGACCTTGATTGACAGCAGAGGGTGCAACTGGCTCAGCCAATGAGGTGGGAGAGATCCAGACAGTCAGGGTTCTCGTGCAACATCACTGGATCGAGATGGGGTTCAGGAAAGTATTAGGGGGGCTGCTGTACACAGAAGGTTTATCTTCATGCATAGAATGCATTAATATTAAGAAACTTCTGCCTTTAGAACAATTTTAACCATTTCTAAACGACATACACACACACACACACACACACACTCATTAAGGAAGTGGTGGTGATAATTGAATCATGACAGCCATTATCCAGATATTCTGTTCATCCAGTGGTGCCCTATCTTGTAAAAGTGATCCGAGTAGCTAAACAGCCACCCAATTACTTTTACAAGCAGTGGAAGGGGTGTCCCCTCTTCCCACCACCGCGTGCCACCGTTTTTAAGCTCTTCTGCTACACTAGGGAGCCTGAGGCCACTGTGGCTGACTAAAGAGACGAAAGAAGAACTTCCATTTCCCGATCATCTTTATGATGTATGAAACCGGAAAGAGACAAGGATTTCATCACTTCCAGCTACAGTCTTCAGTTTACCAGCTGATAAAGCAGCATATCAAACTGATCTAAGTTTGACTGGCTGCTTTGAAGGGCAGAGGAGAAAGTTGGAGTCTCTAAGTAAAGAGAACCTGTCACTAGCCATGCTATCACAAGAAATGCTGTTCAGAAAAAAAAAAATTAATGACAGTGTCAAAAAATACATTTAAATAAAATAATAATTACAATCTAAAAATGTTTTAACCACGTTAGCCCCGGAGGATTTTCCTGCTCAAAGACCAGGGCGGCACTGCGTAAGTTTGACAATTGCGCGGTCGTGCGACGCTGTACCCAAATGAAATTGACGTCCTTTTTTTCCCACAAACAGAGCTTTCTTTTGGTTGTATTTGATCACCTGTGCGATTTTTATTTTTTGCGCTATAAACAAAAAACAGAAAAAACAACAATATTTTTCACATTTTGTTATATGAAATGCCCAAAAAAAAAAAAAAAATGTAAAAATCTAAATTTAACATTTTAGGCCAATTTGTTTGCCGCTACATATTTTTGGTAAAAAAGAAAAAAAACGCAAAAAAACGTATTTCGATTGGTTTGCGCATAAGTTATTGCATTTACTAAGGGAAAGATTGTCATTTTTATTGTTTTTTTTTTTAACTAGTAATGGCAGCGATCTGCGATTTTTTTTGGGGGGACTGCGACATTGCGGCGGAAAGATCGGACCCCTAACATTTTTGACACTTTTGGGGGTACCAGTGACATAACTACAGTAATCAGTGCTATACATATGCACTGTTACTGTAAAAATTACACTGGCAGGGAAGGGGTTAACTTTATTAGTGATTAATGGGTTAAGTGTGTCCTTAGGGGCAGGATTCTAACTGTAAAGGGGCGTGGCTTGTGATGTAACCACAGAGACATACGATCCTACATAGCAGGATCGTATGATCTCTGCAGTTACACCAGGAAGAATGTCAGGCAGCTTTGTTTACATCAGCCGCCTGCCTTTCTCCCTCTCCAGCGGGAGATCGCGAGTGGTCGGCGGACATCGGAGGCGCCGGTCACTCGCGTGGGGATGCAGGCTCCTGGGCGAGCGACTTGGTACTATGTCGCTTTGCCCAGGAGGGGCTGACTGCAGCAGTAAATATACTGTGGGCGGTCGGCAAGCGATTAAAGCACCTCCCTGTCCCCCCTGTTCTCACGTTGTGTTAGTTCAGGGACAGAGCACACATCATACGTGCTGGCTGCTGATTAGGGACAGACAGGAAAAAAAAAAACATTTGTGTCCGGATAGAATTGAGGGACAGGTCAGAGTGTGTTAGGCAGGGCGAGTTGTAGGCATTTTAGGGCGAGGCTGCTGATTTTTAGGGTCAGTTTTCTACGATCGATTTTGCTGTGTGGGAGGGGTTTTCAGTGACCGATCTACGATCTTATCAATCCTTTTAGGGAGAGGCTGCTGCTGATTTTTAGGGTCAGTTCTCTACGATCGATTTTGCTGTGTGGGAGGGGTTTTCAGTGACCGATATGCGATCTTATCAATCCTTTTAGGGAGAGGCTGCTGCTGAGTTTTAGGGTCAGTTTTCTACGATCGATTTTGCTGTGTGGGAGGGGTTTTCAGTGACCGATCTACGATCTTATCAATCCATTTAGGGAGAGGCTGGAGATAGGCAGGTGTCAGTGGTCCACATCGATTTTGCTGTGTGTGGGGTGCAGTGAACACAATTTTTTTTGCCCACTGAGGAGGAGGGAGAAAAGTATTTTTCTATCAGTCACTGTGTGCACCATTTTTCCTTCAGCTGTGCTGTGCTGACTGATCATACACTGCGGTGTTCAGTTCACATGTGCTATTATTGAGTGGTTTCAAAAATCATACACTTTTTTCTATTCCACTATTCAATATACAGCCTTGGGTTAAAAAAAATTAAATTGTGGCCTGCAGCAGAACTGAATGATATTTGGGGTTTTTGGGGTTCATCTCATACTTCTGAAGATTTGAGGGTGCTGCCTGTTCCAAACTCCTCCTACTCCTCATCCAGCCTTTTAGGGGTACAAACAATAGTAATTGGGGCCTAGTGTGGTTTTGTACGTGTGAGATACATACACTTTTTTTGATCATATTTTCTATTCCGCTATTCAATAAAAACCTTTGGGGATCAATTAAATTGCGGGATAGTCTGTGTTGGTACGTGTGAGATCCACCTTTCCAAGTTTTTGGGGTTCATCTCATACTTCTGAAGATTTGAGGGTGCTGCCTGTTCCAAACTCCTCCTACTCCTCATCCTGCCTTTAGGGGTACAAACAATAGTAATTGGGGCCTAGTGTGGTTCTGTACGTGTGAGATACATACACTTTTTTTGATCATATTTTCTATTTCGCTATTCAATAAAAACCTTTGGGTATCAATTAAATTGCGGGATAGTCTGTGTTGGTACGTGTGAGATCCACCTTTCCAAGTTTTTGGGGTTCATCTCATACTTCTAAAGATTTGAGGGTGCTGCCTGTTCCAAACTCCTCCTACTCCTCATCCAGCCTTTTAGGGGTACAAACAATAGTAATTGGGGCCTAGTGTGGTTTTGTACGTGTGAGATACATACACTTTTTTTGATCATATTTTCTATTCCGCTATTCAATAAAAACCTTTGGGGATCAATTAAATTGCGGGATAGTCTGTGTTGGTACGTGTGAGATCCACCTTTCCAAGTTTTTGGGGTTCATCTCATACTTCTGAAGATTTGAGGGTGCTGCCTGTTCCAAACTCCTCCTACTCCTCATCCTGCCTTTAGGGGTACAAACAATAGTAATTGGGGCCTAGTGTGGTTCTGTACGTGTGAGATACATACACTTTTTTTGATCATATTTTCTATTCCGCTATTCAATAAAAACATTTGGGTATCAATTAAATTGCGGGATAGTCTGTGTTGGTACGTGTGAGATCCACCTTTCCAAGTTTTTGGGGTTCATCTCATACTTCTGAAGATTTGAGGGTGCTGCCTGTTCCAAACTCCTCCTACTCCTCATCCTGCCTTTAGGGGTACAAACAATAGTAATTGGGGCCTAGTGTGGTTCTGTACGTGTGAGATACATACACTTTTTTTGATCATATTTTCTATTCCGCTATTCAATAAAAACCTTTGGGTATCAATTAAATTGCGGGATAGTCTGTGTTGGTACGTGTGAGATCCACCTTTCCAAGTTTTTGGGGTTCATCTCATACTTCTGAAGATTTGAGGGTGCTGCCTGTTCCAAACTCCTCCTACTCCTCATCCAGCCTTTTAGGGGTACAAACAATAGTAATTGGGGCCTAGTGTGGTTTTGTACGTGTGAGATACATACACTTTTTTTGATCATATTTTCTATTCCGCTATTCAATAAAAACCTTTGGGGATCAATTAAATTGCGGGATAGTCTGTGTTGGTACGTGTGAGATCCACCTTTCCAAGTTTTTGGGGTTCATCTCATACTTCTGAAGATTTGAGGGTGCTGCCTGTTCCAAACTCCTCCTACTCCTCATCCTGCCTTTAGGGGTACAAACAATAGTAATTGGGGCCTAGTGTGGTTCTGTACGTGTGAGATACATACACTTTTTTTGATCATATTTTCTATTCCGCTATTCAATAAAAACATTTGGGTATCAATTAAATTGCGGGATAGTCTGTGTTGGTACGTGTGAGATCCACCTTTCCAAGTTTTTGGGGTTCATCTCATACTTCTGAAGATTTGAGGGTGCTGCCTGTTCCAAACTCCTCCTACTCCTCATCCTGCCTTTAGGGGTACAAACAATAGTAATTGGGGCCTAGTGTGGTTCTGTACGTGTGAGATACATACACTTTTTTTGATCATATTTTCTATTCCGCTATTCAATAAAAACCTTTGGGTATCAATTAAATTGCGGGATAGTCTGTGTTGGTACGTGTGAGATCCACCTTTCCAAGTTTTTGGGGTTCATCTCATACTTCTGAAGATTTGAGGGTGCTGCCTGTTCCAAACTCCTCCTACTCCTTATCCTGCCTTTAGGGGTACAAACAATAGTAATTGGGGCCTAGTGTGGTTCTGTACGTGTGAGATACATACACTTTTTTTGATCATATTTTCTATTCCGCTATTCAATAAAAACCTTTGGGTATCAATTAAATTGCGGGATAGTCTGTGTTGGTACGTGTGAGATCCACCTTTCCAAGTTTTTGGGGTTCATCTCATACTTCTAAAGATTTGAGGGTGCTGCCTGTTCCAAACTCCTCCTACTCCTCATCCAGCCTTTTAGGGGTACAAACAATAGTAATTGGGGCCTAGTGTGGTTTTGTACGTGTGAGATACATACACTTTTTTTGATCATATTTTCTATTCCGCTATTCAATAAAAACCTTTGGGGATCAATTAAATTGCGGGATAGTCTGTGTTGGTACGTGTGAGATCCACCTTTCCAAGTTTTTGGGGTTCATCTCATACTTCTGAAGATTTGAGGGTGCTGCCTGTTCCAAACTCCTCCTACTCCTCATCCTGCCTTTAGGGGTACAAACAATAGTAATTGGGGCCTAGTGTGGTTCTATACGTGTGAGATACATACACTTTTTTTGATCATATTTTCTATTCCGCTATTCAATAAAAACATTTGGGTATCAATTAAATTGCGGGATAGTCTGTGTTGGTACGTGTGAGATCCACCTTTCCAAGTTTTTGGGGTAATCTCATACTTCTGAAGATTTGAGGGTGCTGCCTGTTCCAAACTCCTCCTACTCCTCATCCTGCCTTTAGGGGTACAAACAATAGTAATTGGGGCCTAGTGTGGTTCTGTACGTGTGAGATACATACACTTTTTTTGATCATATTTTCTATTCCGCTATTCAATAAAAACCTTTGGGTATCAATTAAATTGCGGGATAGTCTGTGTTGGTACGTGTGAGATCCACCTTTCCAAGTTTTTGGGGTTCATCTCATACTTCTGAAGATTTGAGGGTGCTGCCTGTTCCAAACTCCTCCTACTCCTTATCCTGCCTTTAGGGGTACAAACAATAGTAATTGGGGCCTAGTGTGGTTCTGTACGTGTGAGATACATACACTTTTTTTGATCATATTTTCTATTCCGCTATTTAATCAAAACCTTTGGGTATAAACAATTAAATTGCGGGATAGTCTGTGTCGGTACGTGTGAGATACACCTTTCCAATTTATGGGGCACATCTCATACTGCCGAGGATTTGAGGGTGCTTCAGTCTGCCTCCTGCCAGTTCCGAACTCCTCCTACTCCTCATCCTGTCTTTAGGGTACAAAAAAATTGTAATCGGGGCCTAGTTTGTGTTTGTACGTGTGAGATACACCGTTTTGTAAAATTTGTCCTACTCCGCTATTCAATATACACCCTTTTGGGGTAAAAAACATAAAATTGCGGCATAGTTTGCATATTTGACTGTGAGATACACCCGTGCGATACTGTTGTTTTGTTCCGCTATTCAATAAACACCTTTCTAGGGCAAGATCATAAATTACAGAAATATGAGGAGACCGTCAAATAGGGGCCGTGCCCTGGGTCGTGGTGCTGCTGGTAGAGCTCCTGTTGCAAGGAGAAGACGTGGTCGATCTGTGCCAGCTACACGCACAAGTGAAACACCTTCCTCAAGTGTGAGTAGGCGACAGAACCTGCAGCAGTATTTGGTAGGGCATAATGCGCCTCTAGACGTGATGAGGCCTGAAGAAGTACAGGCGATAGTAGATTGGGTTGCTGACAGTGCCTCCAGTTCCTTCACATTGTCTCCCACCCAGTCTACTGCAGAAAGGTCAGAGTTGGCACCTGCAGCCAATGTCCAACCGTCTTTCACCTCACCCCCTTGGAAATCAGGCAAGCAGTCTGAGCCCCAAGCCATACAGCAGTCTCTTCTTCTTTTTGAGGACTCTGTTAGCAGGGTTTCCCAGGGCCATCCACCTAGCCCTGCCCCAGAAGTGGAAGAGATTGAGTGCAGCGATACCCAACCATTTATTTCTCAAGATGAGTACATGCAAGGACCATCGCAGCACGTCTCTGATGATGACGAAACGCAGGTGCCAACTGCTGCGGCGTTCAGAATTGTGGAGACCGACAAGGAGGGCAGGAGTGAAGACTGGGTGGAAGATGATGTGGAGGACGATGAGGTCCTCGACCCCACATGGAATGAAGGTCATGCAGGTGACCTGAGTAGTTTGGAGGAAGAGGCGGTGGTCGCACAGAGCCACCAGCACAGCAGAAGAGGGAGCAGGGTGCAGAAGCGGAGCGTCCGTGCCCTAGACACTACGCCTGCTACTGCCCAACGCAGCAAGGGAACGAGCGCACCAAAGTCAGCTCAAAGGAGTTCTCTAGCGTGGAAGTTCTTTAGAAAATGTGCTGATGACAGGACACGAGTGGTTTGCACCCTGTGCAATCAGAGCCTGAAGCGAGGCATAAACCTTCTCAACCTGAGCACAACCTGCATGATCAGGCATCTAAGTGCAAAGCACGAGCTGCAGTGGAGTAGACACCTTCAAAACCAAGAAACGTCTCTGGCTCATCCTGCTTCCTCTTCTGCTGCAGTCTCGGCCGCTCCAGCCACATCTGTAGTGATACCGGCACCTGCCACCCCGCAAACAGACGATCTGTCAGCAACACCACCACCTGGGTCACAGACAAGTGCAGCCGCCTGTCCAGAGACAATGTGGACAAGCTCACGTTCATTAAAATGAACCAGGCATGGAACCCACGGGACTTTTCCGTACCTTGTGCAGAATAGCGATGGATACCGACCTTACCCAGCCATTGTTCTATTTTTGCTCTGTCTCACTCTTTTGGGGTGTACCCTCATTTAAAATTTGTGAAAAGAAGCAGTGTTGGCTACCTCATCCTCCTCAGGGCCAGATTAACGTAGGGGCTATTGGAGCTGCAGCTCCAGGCCCCTACCTTTATATAGGCCCCGGGTTGGCCATATTCACTGTTACCGCTCTTCTGTCACTTGTAAACACAGAAGTCTGGCTTCTATGCTTGCTTCCCCAGGCAGCTCCCTCAGAACCTCCCCACACAGCATGAAGGCCAGACAAGGAGGGACAGTTGCCGATGCATGGATGTGTTTATGGGCTTCAGAGACAGCATCCCATGTTGAATTAGGCATGCATGGCTGCACCCTTCCTCCTCTGGGTGCATGCCAAGGCACGGCCCTTAAGGCCCTTCAAAATCCTCAGCACCAAGCCCATGATGCTCTTAATCCGGCCCTGGTCCTCCTCCACCGCCGCTTCCACCTACACCGCCCATAGGTGTGCACAGCCTATTGCATTAGGGTGTGCACCCCAAAGTTGAAATACACATGCATGTGTTTGCCTACATGTACATGGCCCCGATACATTACTCTCCCTGCTGGCAAAGAGAAATAGAGCACGTCCGAGGGAGATCTTTCCCATCTCCTCACTGGCAAACAGAGCGATAATGCTATGTGCCCTAGGCGATTAGGGTTTGCCCAGGCACATCCGGCACTCCCTCACATCCGCCTATGAGACCGCCACATCCACCACCACCTCAACCTCCCTCCTACTCCATATGTTTTATTTTTCTGTTTTTTTTTGTTGTTTTAAGTTTTTTCCCTATCCACATTTGTTTGCAGAGCACTTGCCATGCTCTTAACAACGTTTTGCTGCCATTTGCAGCACTCTAGCCCTTTCCATTGGTGTTTTAGAGCCATTTTAGTGCCTGAAAGTTCGGGTCCCCATTGACTTCAATGGGGTTCGGTGTCCGGGAAAAGTTCGGCAAAAGTCCGGGACACGGACCCGGACTTTTTTTTAAAGTTCGGCCGAACCCGCCGAACACGGACATCCAGGTGTCCGCTCAACTCCAATCATCGCGAGCGTCAGAGTGAGAACAACAATTCTAGCACCAGGCCTCCTGTATAATTCTACACTGGTAACCTGTAAAGGCAAGTGTTGCCTATGGAGATTTGAAGGTTTCATAGTAGGTCGCCTTTCCACAGGCATACGTGATTTTAAAGCATAATGTTAGGTATCTATTTACTTGGTATAAAATCATCTTTTATATTTTACAAAAAAAATGGGGTATTATATTATTATGTTTGTGTGCACTAAAATTCATTAAAGTGTATTTTTTCTGGAAAATTTGCGGTTGATAAACCGCTGCACACATATTTTGAGACATAAAAAGATGCAACACCCACCATTTTATTCTCTAAGGACTATACTTTAAATATACACTGTTTGGGAATTCTAAGTAATTTTCCTGCAAAAAAAAGTGAAGAAGATTTTGACATGTATTTAAAAAATGTTTGAATTGGCCCAGTTTTTAAGTGGTTAAAAAGGTCTTTCTAGAATATTTGTTTAAATAAAACAGTTTTTAGAGCATACAGTGATTAGTTATTTTTGATCCAGACTCTCCAGATATTGTACTTTTCAAAATGTACTTATAGATGTCCTGTATATTCTCCTAGCAAAATATAAACACAGTCTATACAAAAATGTTATACCCAAATATTTAAGAAAATTAGTTACACTACGTTTTTGTTTCCTTACGCCTCTGTAAAAAGCTGTGCTTTATGGTCCATCTAATGTACTGTTCCCTCTGCAAATAATTTAGGCAAAACTGTGTATAGCACCAATTCTTTCCTAAAAATCATTACCATAAAATTCATGCCCATCATATTGCTTTAGAATGACTAGCATACTGGAACATTTACTACATTACAGCCAGTAAAAAGTGTCAACAATTTAACATTGCGGATATTATAATATTGCTTAACTACATGAAAATGCTTAAAAATGTTATGCATTAGATTAAAGTATATTTTGAGGCAGATTGGCCAACCAAGTAATTTTTAGCTCATATAAAGGTTAGGAAGGTTTTAGGGGGAAAAAAAAAAATAGAAATCTCTAAAACCTGATGTGAGGCAAACACAGCCAAAGATAAAAATGACATAATTTCTAAAGCTTCTATAAGTTCCTAATATATTTAAAAAGTATATAATATCTATTGTAATTTATATATATATTTTTTTTTTTGTCATTAAATTGATGGATTGTTTACCAAAATAATGGTTGACATATTTTCTAAAGCTTCTATAAGTTCCCATTATATATAAAAAAAAGTATATAATATCTATTGTAATTTATATATTTTTTTCTTTGTCATTAAATGGATGGATTGTTTACCAAAATTATGGTTGACATATTTTCTAAAGCTTCTATAAGTTCCCATTATATATAAAAATATATAGTAATTTATATATTTATTTTCTTTGTCATTAAATGGATGGATTGTTTACCAAAATAATGGTTGACATATTTTCTAAAGCTTCTAGAAGTTCCCATTATATATAAAAAAGTATATAATATCTATTGTAATTTTTATATTTATTTTCTTTGTCATTAAATGGATGGATTGTTTACCAAAATAATGGTTGACATATTTTCTAAAGCTTCTAGAAGTTCCCATTATATATAAAAATATATAGTCATTTATATATTTATTTTCTTTGTCATTAAATGGATGGATTGTTTACCAAAATAATGGTTGACATATTTTCTAAAGCTTCTAGAAGTTCCCATTATATATAAAAATATATAGTCATTTATATATTTATTTTCTTTACCATTAAATGGATGGATTGTTTACCAAAATAATGGTTACTAAAGTAAAATAAATAATCAAGATCGAACCTATACTTTTATTTCATAAAAAAAAAAAAAAAAAATGCCTAATCACCAAAATGAGAGCTGGCTATTCCCCTTCATTTTAATGAATGTGCAATATTTTCGCCCAGTAATGAGTAGATGGGGGGTGAAGGAATGGATTGCATATGGTATCATGCCAATTGCTGACTTTCTGTGATGTGTACAGGTTAAATGCCCTTACCAGCCCAGAAGCAAAGAAGACAGCCAGCAGTGCCAGGCAAGCCCCCATGATAATAAGAAGCAGGAAGACGATGAGAGGGTGCTGCTGGCTCATGCAGTAATAGGACTCATACAGCCAGTCCCTGGGCTTCTGATGGTTTGCTGGACTAAGCATATTATCTGTCCTGTCCAGAAAATGACGACGGCCTCTCATGGCTTCTTCACAGAGCTGGAAAAGTAGAAGCTCCTTCTATATCAGACAATCCAGCCTCCCTTTTCATGTACACCTAAGGTGGAAGGGTTTTGTTCCAGCAAAAGCATAGAAGAGCACGATGCAAGTTGAAGCGACGGCTATGTACAGTATTGGTAGTGGAAGGCTGGCCAGTTGTAGCAGAGAATGCAGGTGATGGCAGAGATAGTGGAAGTTGGCAGAGAGTCTTGAAGCCGGCGTATGTCAGCTGTGAACAATGAGGAGAGCGCACCCCTCCCTCTGTCCGCGCCACACATCTCATTCATAACAGGCTCTGTCCCTCCTCGCTAGGTAAATGTGCTATAATGGACTTTCCTATCGGATAGCTTCTAGTGAGCATCCACAGTTGTTTTCCTGTTTCATTTTTTTCAAAAGCAAGCAGCTGTCAGAAGCATAGTTGTTCTCTGTAGATCACAGTCCGATTAAAGGCTTGGAAAAGGGAAACTTTATTTTGAGTAAGCATCAAAATATTAAAATTACAGCTATTTTTTTTTTATACTTGCGGGCTTTTTTTTTGTACACAGTTGTAACGTTAATGCAGGAGTTCCCAAACTGTGGGTCGCACTGAGCCAGATTTTACAGAGAGCGGGCTCGCTTAAATTGTGCTGTGCGAGCCCAAGTAAATTACTGTCATTATTTGGGGCCCGAAGCAGAGGTGCCCCTTAACCACTTTACCACCGGAGGATTTTGCTGTCTTACGTCTGGGCCACTTTTTGCTATTCGGCACTGTGCGACTTTAACTGACAATTGCGCGGTCATGCAACGCCGTACCCAAACAAAATTTACGTCCTTTTTTCCCCACAAACAGAGCTTTCTTTTGGTGGTATTTGATCACCTGTGCGATTTTGACTCCTTGCGCTATAAAACAAAAAGTGCGACAATTTTGAAAAATAACAATATTTTTCACATTTTTTATATGAAATTTCCCCCCCCCCCCCCCCCAAATGTAAAAATCAAATTTTTTTATCATTTTAGGCCAATTTGTTTTCTGCTACATATTTTTGGTAAAAAAAAAAAAACGCGATAAGCGTGTTTTGATTGGTTTGCGCAAAAGTTATTGCGTTTACTAAGGGAAAGATTTCTGTCATTTTTGGTGTTTTTTTTTTTTTTACAAGTAATGGCGGCGATCTGCGATTTTTTTTGCGGGACTGCGACATTGCGGCGGACAGATCGGACCCTTGACTGACATTTTTGGGGGTACCAGTGACATTACTACAGTAATAAGTGCTATAAATATGCACTGTTACTGTAAAAATCACACTGGCAGGGAAGGGGTTAATTGTATTGGAGAGGGAGGGGTTAATGTATTCCTGGTGCTTACTGACAAGTGTGGGGGGAGGTGACTAAGTGACACAAGGACAGATCGCAGGTTCAGCTATGCTGAATCCTGCAATCTGACCCTGCCTGTCACTTAGGAGATCCGCCCGCTTTGTTTACACAAGCGGGCGGATCTCCAGACTCGATTCCCCAACGATCGGGGAAGAGCAGCGGCGATCGCCGCTGCTCCTCCCCTGGCCCGACTCCCGCTGTGACTGAATACAGTGGGAGCGATCCTCCGGCGGCGCGCGTGTGCCGCCAAGAAGGGGGAGTGTCTGCCGACGTAGTTCTACGCCGGCAGACCTACAAGAGCCACTTTGCTGCAGTAGAGCTCTAGTGAGCCGACGGCAAGTGGTTAAGCCGCAATTCGCTGCGCTGTAGATCAATCCACCGGTCTGTGCAGACAGTGACAGCCTGGCTGGCATCGGCGGCGCACTGTGCTACAAAGAACAGACGGGGCCTTGAGCTCCACTGATGCTCTGACCCTGCCCCTTTCCATGTGTTCCGTGTTCTGTTCGGGAGGCGGCGCCTCGGGGTAGGAGTCGGACTGCACAGTGGAGCCGTTAGAGTGCATCAGATCGGAGCTGAGCTGGCTAGGACCAGTCACCAGGCAGGTCTTTTTCCTCCCTTGGCTTCCCAATTTCCATAGGTAGAGACCAGTGGCGCCTGGTGCTCCATGGGCGGGGGGGGGGGGGGCGTTAGGCGGACCACACCATACCCTCCCCCCCCCACCCACACCAGCTCGCACACCACCCCCCCACCCCCATTGCCGGCTCACTTACATTAAAGCACTAGAGATGCCCCGGAACACTCCTGCCTGGCCCCATTAGAAGCCTCCCATCAGCTTCATCTCCGGCGGCGACTTTCCCTGGCAGCAACGGCAGCCGCTTCCCTGGCGTCTCCTCCCTCCTCCTCCTCATTGGCCAATAGCATGGCCTCTCCTTTTGGCCAATCAGGAAACAGGTCTCATGACCCGCTTCCTGATTGGCCAGGAGAAGGATCTGTGTGACAATAGCTTAATTTCATTTGCTGCTGTCACACAACTGGGTGGGCTCACTGCGCCCTGAGCCCACCCTTTTTTTTTAGCTTGTGAAAGCCTCTGGCTCTAATCACATGGTTAAAAAAAAAAATCCCCATTGATCTACATGCGTCCAGCGCCCTGCATGTAGATTAGGGGGCTGGACGCATTGATGGGGGGGCGGTGCCCCTGCGCCCCATATACACCAGCTGCCACTGGTAGAGACTTAAAAACCTTCACCAGTACAGGCCGTGGCTTTATTTTTTTAGAGAGCAGCATGGACCACCAGACCAGACACTGCTTGATGGCTTATTTTAGGCCTGATTCATATGTATGCGGGTTGGCGGCCCACATTTGCACAGGCATAGTCGCCCATTGTTTCAAATGGGCTTGGGCAGCTATGCCTGCGTTTTCCGCAAAAAAAAAGGTGCATGCGGCATTTAAAAAAAATGCAGTGGCCATGAAATCCATCCTGCTTTTGCACCATGCGACTTACCTGCAGTTCCTGCACACGCAAACTGTTCTTAAATGTGTAGCACCACCCCCGCAGGAGCTGCTGATTATGTTATTGGGTCTACACCCTGCCTAACAACCCACAGAATTGGCTCGAACCCTCCCTAGGCACAACTGACCCAGAATAGGACTGGAACACCAAATGACTACAGGAGAACACAACTTAAAGTATTACACTTCAGCAAACAATAATGACTTGTTACCTTTCTCCAATTGCAGTCCTTCTGGTTGACACAATGGGACAACACACAGGATTGCGTTAAGTTAAAGCTTAATTTACTATGTATCAGAATGAACATGTGAGATACAATGAAATATGGCTCCTTAAGAAGTTACTTGTACCAACTTAGAAAGATAGAAATAACCCCACATTCTTCCATAATAAATGCTAGACACAGTACCAGACAGGTAGGCCTATCTGAGTCCCTTCACAAAGTTCTCTTCTTTCTTCTCAAGATCTTCGCTAGCAATGGTGGTGCACGGGTCTTTTTGTACTCCACATTAGAGATGGATGATCGAGAGAGAGAGAGAGAGAGAGAATGGCAGCGAACGGTTGATAGTCACCGCGGGGTGTCTGTGTAGTTTGGCGGTAAACTTCTGTGGAAGAGATAGGCCTCGAACGGCTCTTACACAGGTACTGATGTTTGTCTATGAATCTCCTGAGGTGGTATACTGAGCCACCCGGGGTTTATTGCCTTCTGTTACACTACAGCTATCTCTGGATAAAGCTATTTCTTTGGTAGATAAAGTCAGTTTTGGGCAAGTGCCCTCTCACCAGCAGGATTTTCCCTCTGGAACTCTCCACTGCTGTCTTAGTCTCTGATCTCTGTCACCAGCCGCGCTAGGTGTTTGTGGTGGATGACTCCGGTCTCTGCAAGCATCGATAGGACCTCCGGGAAGGGTCTTATGCTGAAGATGGAACGTTTCAACTTAGTCACTTCAGGCCCACAAGCTTTGGCCTAACATACAGCATCAGTCCACAGCGCTGACTTCTTGCTTGCTCAGAGTCCAGTGCAGAAGGGCTGAGCCTGGCTCCTCCCTTCCTTTATCAAGCTTCCCCCACAAGGCTGTGCGGTGAGGCAGTGCACCCTGGTCCTTGCAAAGCCCTATGGACGATGTAGTCTGCTCAACTTCCTGAAAGGAAAATCACATCACAAGAAATTCCATAGCAGCTGAAATGTGTCGTTTTGGCCACTAGATGGAGCCGAGTTCCTCTCAAATGTCAAACAGTCATCTTTCAGGCATATTTAACACCGCTACACATGCTAAGCCCGCGTATATAAAAACGCAGAAAGCTTGTCAGAGCAGGTACTGCAGGTAAGTTGCATGGTGCAAAAGCAGGATGGATTTCAAGGCCACTGCATTTTTTTAAATGCCGCATGCACCTTTTTTCTGCAGAAAACGAGGGCATAGCAGCCCATTCAAATCAGTGGGCTCCTATGCTTGTGCAAATGTGGGCTGCCAATGCGTATCCATGCGTATATCTGGGCACATTTCCCTGTGGATCCTGTGCCCAGTGCCAATATATCAACACTAGGAAAAATATCATACTTCCTAACGGAAGAAATTTCCGCCCAAAACACTACGTAAATTGCCAGACTACAGCAGTCGTATATCTACTATCATGTGATTGCGGCTGCTACTATGTCGGCAAGACTATTCAAAGATTTGGGAAACGGATCAACCAACACATCTTGAGCATCAAAAAGAAGGATCCGGACGTACCACTGGGCCGACATTCGGCCCTAGTACATGGGGCTAATACCCCACATGTCCAATTTTTGGCATTGGACCGAATCCACCCCAGTTCCCGCGGAGGGGGATCTTAACAAATTTCTCCTCCAGCGTGAGCTGCGTTGGATTTCGGACCTCAATGCCACCTCTCCCCCAGGACTTAATGAAGCCTTCAACTTCAAGCCTTTTCTCCCCGGTTTCAGCTCAGGTGGCTTCGAATGGGATCTCTAGTATCCATGATGGGTTTTGGGTTGTACCAAACAAGTTGGCCCAATTTCCTGTGGTAATACTTAGATCCGCCTAAAAAAGTGCCCCCAAAAACAGCAAAAAAGCCAACAAAGTTAGACAAGCTAAAAAGAAAAAAACACTAACGAAAAGATGTATAATTCATTATACATATTTTCTCCTCTTTACCTCTGTTCCCCCCCCCCTTCTTTTGTGTTTTTCTAAAAAATACTCTATTTATCTATCTGTATAGATACATACTTTGTATGGTCATATCATATGCTTGAGATGTATCAGTGTTAACTAATAAAATCGGTGTATATACATACTGTTAACATATATATACGGATGTGTTAAAAGTGTAACAATATCATGTCTTTGCAGAAGGGCTTCCATCTCCTCATCGACCACTAGGGACCCCCATTCCACATACAGGGATTATAGCATGCATTGGGGTTCGTGCAAATTCCACTTTGTTGCCTCATTCTATTATTAATCTATACATAGCTATCGTACAGCACTGCTCATTGTTGTTTTTCTTTTCCTTTTCCCTTGACCCGTCCGCACTGTGTTCCCCGGCACGGGCAGGCCCCCGCAAGGCATGTTGGGGCCTGTAGTTTTAGCAGTCCTCCGTGGGCGGTGTCGGTACCTGAGCGTCAATTGACGCCACTGGTCCTTCACCCACGCCCCATCGCGAGATCCACCCATCTTCTCGCGGGAGCTGCGAACGTCCGTGCCGGCGGTCATGTGACGCCGGGCGCCCCTGCGTCATTGAGGCGCGGCGACTTCCGGCGCCGCTTTGACCGGGGGAGCGCTACGTGAATGCGAATTCACGCCTTCCCCCTCCCCCCGATCTCCTCCCCCACTCAGGGACGATGGAAGAAGGGGCAATGCACAGCCACCCAGGACTTATCCAAAGGATACTGTCAGAATCTACTGAATGGGGACAGGTGCAATGGAACCACCCACCCCCCCTCCACTCCCCTCCCATCACCTGCTCAGGTATCGCCCTAATTAGGTAAGTGGGAACAGATGGAGCATATAAATGCTCCCAGTTCAATACTGCTCACCACCTTTTGGGTCACTACAGAGATATCGGCTGTTACTCCGCACTGGATTCCCGGCTAGGTAAGCAGGACACTCACACCTATTTTCCCTTTTTTCACTTCCATTTCATTCAACATATGATGAGTGTTTGGAAATGGCTAATTTCCCTTACTTGTGCATCTTTGTTAGGTGTGGATCCATCCCTTCTCTTGCGCTCCTCGTGACCACTGTGTGGATACGGCCACCAGGGAATAGAGAAAACTGACAATGAGGACATCAATATCCTAATATGCAGTAAAGGGATTTATATCCCCCTACACACAAAAAGAGTCTGTATATCTACTACACTCAGTTAACATCTATAGATACTATGGTGCAACACAAGTGGACTGTATGAATACGCGGTACTCCAATGCCACACAAACAATTATCTCCTTAGTGCTTTTTCCCAAAAAGATACAGCTATAAGGACGTTTTTTCGTTCCATATTCCCCTTGTGGGCAAGTTGATATCTCTACATATATTATGTCTGAATTATTATTATATTGGCATAGATATGTTTTGGGATACATATACCTATACACATTTGTTATGGGTACTCTCTGTTCTTGTGGGATCATTATGGGGATTTCCCTACTGATGACGAGATGTATTTTGTCCTGCTTTTTCTGCACATGTACTTTTTCAAGATAATGTTATTTGTACTCTATACATTTCTCTAGATACGCAAGTGGTGAGTGCACGGTTGTGTGTATGTACTTTCCCTGAAGAAGGAATTGTGAAAAATTCCGAAACATGTTGGAAGATACACTTACCTGCCTCATGAACTCCTAATTTGCTATCCCTATCAGGATATGTATATGGAATGTTATCCAATTTCAATTTTATCTTTTGTATGTTACTTGTTGAATTTTAAATATAATCAATAAATGTTTAAATTTTACATACCCTCTATATTCTTTCTACTCTACTGACTACCTCCAGCCCATCCATTTAAATTCCCCAGGGACATTTATGGTTGTTTCTTATATGGGTTAACTTTATTAGTGATTAATGGGTTAAGTGTGTCCTTAGGGGCATGATTCTAACTGTAAAGGGGCGTGGCTTGTGATGTAACCACAGAGACATACGATCCTACATAGCAGGATCGTATGATCTCTGCAGTTACACCAGGAAGAATGACAGGCAGCTTTGTTTACATCAGCCGCCTGCCTTTCTCCCTCTCCAGCGGGAGATCACGAGTGGCCGGCGGACATCGGAGGCACCGGTCACTCGCGTGGGGATGCAGGCTCCTGGGCGAGCGACGTAGTACTACGTCGCTTTGCCCAGGAGGGGCTGACTGCAGCAGTAAATATACTGTGGGCGGTCGGCAAGCGATTAAAGCACCTCCCTGTCCCCCCTGTTCTCACGTTCAAGTGTGGACATGCATATAGGTCCTGCACACATATGCAAACAGTGATTGCACCACACACGTGAGGTATCATCGCGAGCGTCAGAGTGAGAACAACAATTCTAGCACCAGGCCTCCTGTATAATTCTACACTGGAAATCTGTAAAGGCAAGTGTTGCCTATGGAGATTTGAAGGTTTCATAGTAGGTCGCCTTTCCACAGGCATACGTGATTTTAAAGCATAATGTTAGGTATATATTTACTTGGTATAAAATCATCTTTTATATTTTACAAAAAAAAAATGGGGTATTATATTGTTATGTTTGTGTGCACTAAAATTCATTAAAGTGTATTTTTTCTGGAAAATTTGCGGTTGATAAACCGCTGCACACATATTTTGAGAAATAAAAAGATGCAACACCCACCATTTTATTCTCTAGGGACTATACTTTAAATATACACTGTTTGGGAATTCTAAGTAATTTTCCAGCACAAAAAAAAAAAAGTGAAGAAGATTTTGACATTTATTTAAAAAATGTTTGAATTGGCCCAGTTTTTAAGTGGTTAAAAAGGTCTTTCTAGAATATTTGTTTAAATAAAACAGATTTTAGAGCATACAGTGATTAGTTATTTTTGATCCAGACTCTCCAGATATTGTACTTTTCAAAATGTACTTCTAGATGTCCTGTATATTTTCTCCTAGCAAAATATACACACAGTCTATACAAAAATGTTATACCCAAATATTTAAGAAAATTAGTTACACTACGTTTTTGTTTCCTTACGCCTCTGTAAAAAGCTGTGCTTTTATGGTCCATCTAATGTACTGTTCCCTCTGCAAATAATTTAGGCAAAACTGTGTATAGCATCAATTCTTTCCTAAAAATCATTACCATAAAATTCATGCCCATCATATTGCTTTAGAATGACTAGCATACTGGAACATTTACTACATTACAGCCAGTAAAGTGTGTCAACAATTTAACATTGCGGATATTATAATATTGCATGAAAATGCTTAAAAATGTTATGCATTAAATTAAAATATATTTTGAGGTGGATTGGCCAACCAAGTAATTTTTAGCTCATATACAGGTTAGGAAGGTTTTAGGGGAAAAAAAAAAAATAGAAACCTCTAAATCTGATGTGAGGCAAACACAGCCAAAGATAAAAATGACATAATTTCATTATATATATAAAAAAAAGTATATAATATATACTGTAATTTATATATTTTTTTCTTTGTCATTAAATGGATGGATTGTTTACCAAAATAATGGTTGACATATTTTCTAAAGCTTCTAGAAGTTCCCATTATATATAAAAAAGTATATAATATCTATTGTAAGGCCCCGTTCACATAGGGGCGACGCTACTTTGCACCGCGACCTCGGAGCGGCCGCCACAGACTTCATAACATTGAAGTCTATGGCGGTCGCCTCCTGGTCGCCCTAAAGAAGCTCCGGACCCTTTTTCTAGGTCGGAGCGACTTGTGTCGCTCCTATTAGAACGGGTCCGCAGCTTCCCTATGGGAGGCGACCTGTGAGGCGACCAGGTCGCCTCACAGGTCGCCCTAGTTTGAACCAGGACTAATTTATATATTTATTTTCTTTGTCATTAAACGGATGGATTGTTTACCAAAATAATGGTTGACATATTTTCTAAAGCTTCTAGAAGTTCCCATTATATATAAAAAGGTATATAATATCTATTGTAATTTATATATTTATTTTCTTTGTCATTAAATGGATGGATTGTCTACCAAAATAATGGTTGACATATTTTCTAAAGCTTCTAGAAGTTCCCATTATATATAAAAATATATAGTCATTTATATATTTATTTTCTTTACCATTAAATGGATGGATTGTTTACCAAAATAATGGTTACTAAAGTAAAATAAATAATCAAGATCGAACCTATACTTTTATTTCATAAAAAAAAAAAAAAAAAAATGCCTAATCACCAAAATGAGAGCTGGCTATTCCCCTTCATTTTAATGAATGTGCAATATTTTCGCCCAGTAATGAGTAGATGGGGGGTGAAGGAATGGATTGCATATGGTATCATGCCAATTGCTGACTTTCTGTGATGTGTACAGGTTAAATGCCCTTACCAGCCCAGAAGCAAAGAAGACAGCCAGCAGTGCCAGGCAAGCCCCCATGATAATAAGAAGCAGGAAGACGATGAGAGGGTGCTGCTGGCTCATGCAGTAATAGGACTCATACAGCCAGTCCCTGGGCTTCTGATGGTTTGCTGGACTAAGCATATTATCTGTCCTGTCCAGAAAATGACGACGGCCTCTCATGGCTTCTTCACAGAGCTGGAAAAGTAGAAGCTCCTTCTATATCAGACAATCCAGCCTCCCTTTTCATGTACACCTAAGGTGGAAGGGTTTTGTTCCAGCAAAAGCATAGAAGAGCACGATGCAAGTTGAAGCGACGGCTATGTACAGTATTGGTAGTGGAAGGCTGGCCAGTTGTAGCAGAGAATGCAGGTGATGGCAGAGATAGTGGAAGTTGGCAGAGAGTCTTGAAGCCGGCGTATGTCAGCTGTGAACAATGAGGAGAGCGCACCCCTCCCTCTGTCCGCGCCACACATCTCATTCATAACAGGCTCTGTCCCTCCTCGCTAGGTAAATGTGCTATAATGGACTTTCCTATCGGATAGCTTCTAGTGAGCATCCACAGTTGTTTTCCTGTTTCATTTTTTTCAAAAGCAAGCAGCTGTCAGAAGCATAGTTGTTCTCTGTAGATCACAGTCCGATTAAAGGCTTGGAAAAGGGAAACTTTATTTTGAGTAAGCATCAAAATATTAAAATTACAGCTATTTTTTTTTTATACTTGCGGGCTTTTTTTTTGTACACAGTTGTAACGTTAATGCAGGAGTTCCCAAACTGTGGGTCGCACTGAGCCAGATTTTACAGAGAGCGGGCTCGCTTAAATTGTGCTGTGCGAGCCCAAGTAAATTACTGTCATTATTTGGGGCCCGAAGCAGAGGTGCCCCTTAACCACTTTACCACCGGAGGATTTTGCTGTCTTACGTCTGGGCCACTTTTTGCGATTCGGCACTGTGCGACTTTAACTGACAATTGCGCGGTCATGCAACGCCGTACCCAAACGAAATGTACGTCCTTTTTACCCCACAAACAGAGCTTTCTTTTGGTGGTATTTGATCACCTGTGCGATTTTTACTTCTTGCGCTATAAAACAAAAAGAGCGACAATTTTGAAAAATAACAATATTTTTCAAATTTTTTTTATATGAAATTCCCCCCCCCCCCCCCAAATATAAAAATCAAAATTTCTTTATCATTTTAGGCCAATTTGTTTTCTGCTACATATTTTTGGTAAAAAAAAAAAAAAAATCGCAATAAGCGTATTTTGATTGGTTTGTGCAAAAGTTATTGCGTTTACTAACTAAGGGAAAGATTTCTGTCATTTTTGGTGTTTTTTTTTTTTTACGAGTAATGGCGGCGATCTGCGATTTTTTTTTTTTTGTGGGACTGCGACATTGCGGCGGACAGATCGGACCCTTGACTGACATTTTTGACACTTTTGGGGGTACCAGTGACATTACTACAGTAATCAGTGCTATAAATATGCACTGTTACTGTAAAAATGGCAGGGAAGGGGTTAATTTTATTGGAGAGGGAGGGGTTAATGTATTCCTGGTGCTTACTGACGTGTGTGGGGGGAGGTGACTGAGTGACACAAGGACAGATCGCAGGTTCAGCTATGCTGAATCCGGCAATCTGGCCCTGCCTGTCACTTAAGAGATCCGCCCGCTTTGTTTACACAAGCGGGCAGATCTCCAGACTCGATTCCCCAACGATCGGGGAAGAGCAGCTGAATACAGCGGGAGCGATCCTCCGGCGGCGCGCGCATGCCGCCAAGAAGGGGGAGTGTCTGCCGACGTAGTTCTACGTCGGCAGACCTACAAGAGCCACTTTGCTGCAGTAGAGCTCTAGTGAGCCGACGGCAAGTGGTTAAGCCGCAAATCGCTGCGCTGTAGATCAATCCACCGGTCTGTGCAGACAGTGACAGCCGGGCTGGCATCGGCTGCGCACTGTGCTACAAAGAACAGACGGGGCCTTGAGCTCCACTGATGCTCTGACCCTGCCCCTTTTCATGAGTTCCGTGTTCTGTTCGGAAGGCAGCGCCTCGGGGTAGGAGTCGGACTGCACAGTGGAGCCGTTAGAGTGCATCAGATCGGAGCTGAGCTGGCTAGGACCAGTCACCAGGCAGGTCTTTTTCCTCCCTTGGCTTCCCAATTACCATAGGTAGAGACCAGTGGCGCCTGGTGCTCCATGGGCGGGGGGGGGGGGGGGAGGGGCGTTAGGCGGACCACACCATACCCTCCCCCCACCCACACCAGCTCGCACACCACCCCTCCACCCCTATCGCCGGCTCACTTACATTAAAGCACTAAAGATGCCCCGGAAACACTCCTGCCTGGCCCCATTAGAAGCCTCCCATCAGCTTAATCTCCGGCGGCGACTTTCCCTGGCAGCAACGGCAGCCGCTTCCCTGGCGTCTCCTCCCTCCTCCTCCTCATTGGCCAATAGCATGGCCTCTCCTTTTGGCCAATCAGGAAACAGGTCTCATGACCTGCTTCCTGATTGGCCAGGAGAAGGATCCGTGTGACAATAGCTTATTTTCATTTGCTGCTGTCACACAACTGTGTGGGCTCACTGCGCCCTGAGCCCACCCTTTTTTTTAGCTTGTGAAAGCCTCTGGCTCTAATCACATGGTTAAAAAAAAAAAATCCCCATTGATCTACATGCGTCCAGCGCCCTGCATGTAGATTAGGGGGCTGGACGCATTGATGGGGGGGCGGTGCCCCTGCGCCCCATATACACCAGCTGCCACTGGTAGAGACTTAAAAACCTTCACCAGTACAGGCCGTGGCTTTATTTTTTTAGAGAGCAGCATGGACCACCAGACTTCCAGACCAGACACTGCTTGATGGCTTATTTTAGGCCTGATTCACATGTATGCGGGTTGGCGGCCCACATTTGCACAGGCATAGTCGCCCATTGTTTCAAATGGGCTTGGGCAGCTATGCCTGCGTTTTCCGCAGAAAAAAGGTGCATGCAGCATTTAAAAAAAATGCAGTGGCCATGAAATCCATCCTGCTTTTGCACCATGCGACTTACCTGCAGTTCCTGCACACGCAAACTGTTCTTAAATGCTAAGCCCGCGTATATAAAAACGCAGAAAGCTTGTCAGAGCAGGTACTGCAGGTAAGTTGCATGGTGCAAAAGCAGGATGGATTTCATGGCCACTGCATTTTTTTTAAATGCCGCATGCACCTTTTTTCTGCAGAAAACGAGGGCATAGCAGCCCATTCAAATCAGTGGGCTCCTATGCTTGTGCAAATGTGGGCTGCCAACCCGCATACATGTGAACCAGGCCTAAAGCAGTAGTAAAGTAATTTATAAATAAAAACACTGGTCCTCCTGCAGGTTTAACCACTTCTGGACCGGAAGGATTTGCCCCCTTAATGACCAGGCCATTTTTTTTGCGATTTGGCGCGGCGTTACTTTAACTGAATGCAATGCTGTACCTAAATAAAATTGATGTCCTTATTTTCCCACAAATAGAGCTTTCTTTTGGTGGTATTTGATCATAATAAATTGAAAAGTAGTAAATTGATATTTTTAATTTAACATCCCCCTCCCTTTAAAATATGCATTATTATTATTTGCGCCAACAAATTCTGTAGCCCTTTACAATATTAAATTACAAGCAAGTGGGTCCCAGAAAAAAAAAATGTATTCAGGAGTGGGTCTCGGCCCAAAAAAGTTTGGGAAGCCCTGTTGTAACGAATGCCCATTTGCTGGGACGTTTGCCACAGGCTACTGGAGGAGTGTGGAGGCCAGCCCTGGCTTATAGGGGAGTGCAGCTCTATGTGGGGCAGTGGCGGCCGGTGCATAGGGGGCGCCAGGGCGCCGCCCCCCCTGAAAAAAGGAAGAAAAAAAAAAAATTGCAAAACGAGCAATAAAGTTTGAAAAAAAAAAAAATTGCGTTCGCCGCCGCCGCCGCCGCCAGCCGATGTGGAGGGGGTGGGGGGGTGGGGTTACCACCCAGAAGAGGCGCCGATTGGCTGCCTTCTGGGGGGCGTGGGGGGCGTAACCTGGGCGCAAGGCAGATTCCTTGGAAACCCCCACTTCGTGGATTCCTGGCTGTGATTGGTCCAGCCTCCAGCCTGGACCAATCACAGCATCCAGGACATCCAACGCTGACCCCGCTGACGTCACTCGCAGCAGTGGACCGGACCGCGGACGATGGAGTCGGGTGGACACCGGACGGGAGTGACGGCAGCACCGGAGAGGAGACCAGACCACCGGAGGTCATCTGCTGGAAGAAGACATCACCACCGGTGAGTCCTCGTCGTCCTCCTGTCCTGTCAGTCCTCCATGACCATCCATCCAGCTTTTCCACCGCCATCCCCCTCTGTTCTGCCTCATCCCATGACCATCCATCCATCCAGCCTTTCCACCGCCATCCCCCTCTGCTCTGCCTCATCCCATGACCATCCATCCATCCAGCCTTTCCACTGCCATCCCCCTCTGCTCTGCCTCATCCCATGACCATCCCTCCCACTGCCATCCCTCTCTGCCTCATGCCCTCATCCCTCCCACCGCCATCCCTTTGCCTAATCCCATCTCTCCCACCACCATCCCTCTGCCTGATCCCATCTCTCCCACCGCCATCCCTCTGCCTGATCCCATCTCTCTCACCTCCATCCCTCTGCCTGATCTCATCCCGCCCACCGCCTGATCCAATCTCTCCCACCTCCATCCCTCTGCCTGATCCCATCTCTCCCACCTCCATCCCTCTGCCTGATCCCATCTCTCCCACCTCCATCCCTCTGCCTGATCCCATCTCTCCCACCTCCATCCCTCTGCCTGATCCCATCTCTCCCACCTCCATCCCTCTGCCTGATCCCATCTCTCCCACCTCCATCCCTCTGCCTGATCCCATCTCTCCCACCACCATCCCTCTGCCTGATCCCATCTCTCCCACTGCCATACCTCTGCAGGGGGCATGTACGCTGGTCACTGTATTGAAAGGGGGCATGCACGCTGGTCACTACATTGAAAGGGGGCATGTACGCTGGTCACTACATTGAAAGGGGGCATGTACGCTGGTCACTACATTGAAAGGGGGCATGTATGCTGGTCACTACATTGAAAGGGGGCATGTATGCTGGTCACTACATTGAAAGGGGGCATGTATGCTGGTCACTACATTGAAAGGGGGCATGTACGCTGGTCACTACATTGAAAGGGGGCATGTACGCTGGTCACTACATTGAAAGGGGGCATGTACGCTGGTCACTACATTGAAAGGGGGCCTGTATACTGGTCACTACATTGAAAGGGGGCATGTACGCTGGTCACTACATTTAAAGGGGGCCTGTATACTGGTCACTACATTGAAAGGGGGCCTGTATACTGGTCACTACATTGAAAGGGGGCCTGTATACTGGTCACTACATTGAAAGGGGGCCTGTATACTGGTCACTACATTGAAAGGGGGCATGTACGCTGGTCACTACATTGAAAGGGGGCATGTACTGTGTGGTCTGTGCTAGGGGGTCTGTACTGTGGGGTTTGTACAAGGGGCCTGTACTGTGGGGTTTGTGCTAGGGAGTCTGTACTGTGGGGTTTGTACAAGGGGCCTGTACTGTGGGGTTTGTGCCACTCTGTCAGTGTATCCCATAATAGGGCCCCTGCTCCCTATTATGGGATATACTAGTACTGATGGAGCCCTTAATATGTGATATATTGGGAGAATTGGTTCACGCAAGCAAAATACAGGGGACAAAATGGGTGGGGTCTATAAGGGGTGTGGCTTCTGAGAAATGGGAGGGGTCAAAATAGAAGGGCGGGGTCTTGCGCCCCCCCATCTTAAAACTTCACCAGCCGCCACTGATGTGGGGGTGTATGCTGGGGATCCTTGGACTACTGTTACTTTGAATTCAAGTCCCTGTCACCCCAAGCGACACAGACTCTAGGCCTAAGCTGCCTACAACCAATGAGAGACTAAACAGATGCTAATGACATGAGCTATGGTATACTTGGGGGATGTGAATGGACACTTATAATAAGGTGTGTTGAAAAAGGAGATGGGCAGTCTGCAAGCCTATGCCTTCTGCTTTCATCTGTTTAGAGGTGGTGTGTGTTCACACTTCTAGGAATGCGTATTCGGCTATGTTTTGGGCTTGTTGTTTGTGGAGTCAATTATGATAATGCTAATCCTGTCTGAGCCTATTGTTTCTGTCCAGATGGCCAAGTATGTTAATTATGTAGCAAGATTTCCAGGCCTATGGCCTGATGTGGGTCTGCCATTAGTACCGGCATACCTCCCAACCGTCCCGGAATCCGCGGGACTGTCCCACAATTTGAAGTCAGTCCCGGTGTCCCGCGGAGCTGGGCTGAAGTCCCAGAATCCAGGGCTGGAACAGACACCGGAACCCGCTTCTAGTCTCGGTCTCTCACTCTGCGATTTGCCCGGTGAGATGGGCGGGGCGATGAACGGGGGAAGCCGGTGAGAAGTCCTTCAACGGTAAGACAGATCGGGGAGTCACGTGAGAGCGCCTCCACCAATCACCGGCCGGTATTCCTGACATCCCTCATCCAAGACCCCGCCCTCGGACGTCACCGCCAGCGACATCTCCATGGTGACGGAGGGAGGCTGCAAGGGGGCAGGGCGACTGAGGAAGAGTTCAAACTGAAGCAGGAGCTGCCGGAGGAGGTGAGAGTGGGGGGGGTGGTGGGATCTGGCTCACCCGTTGGTGACCCCCAATCTCAGGGACAGGCGGTAAGGGGACACTCTCCTCCCCTTTGTGACCGCTGAGGAGGGGGGACAGTGAGAGAGTTGGGGGGTTATTAGTTAAGAGAGGAGGGAGAATGGATGAGAGAGTTAGGGGGTCATTAGTAAGAGGAGGGGGGGATTCGTGAGAGAGCTGGGGGGGCATTAGTAGGAGAGGAGGGGGGCATTAGTAAGAGGGGAGGGGGGGGAAGTGGTGAGAGCTGGGGGGCAGTAGTAAGAGGTGGGGGGATAGCTGAGAGAGCTGGGGGGTCATTAGTAAGAGGGGAGGGGGGAATTGGTGAGAGCTGGGGGGCACTAGTAGGAGAGGTGGGGGGGGGAATAGCTGAGAGAGCTGGGGGTGTCATTAGTAAGAGAGGAGGGGGAATTGGTGAGCGAGCTGGGGGCAGCACATTAGTAAGCGAGAAGGGGGGGAATTGGTGAGAGAGCTGGGGGGGTCATTAGTAAGAGAGGAGGGGGGTCATTAGTAAGAGAGGAGGGGGGGGAATTGGTGAGAGAGCTGGGGGGGTCATTAGTAAGAGTGGAGGGGGAATTGGTGAGAGCTGGGGGGGGCATAAGTAAGAGAGGACGGAGAATTTGTGGGAGGTTGGGGGGGGGCTTTAGTAGGAGATGAGGGGGGAATTGGTGAGAGAGCTGGGGGGGGGGGTCATTAGTAAGAGAGGAGGGGGAGTTGGTGGACATTGGTGAGAGAGCTGGGAGGGCATTGCTGAGAAATCTAGGGGGGGGGCATTTGTGAGAGGTGAGAAAGCTGGGGGCATTAGTGAGAGCTAGCAGCATTGGTAAGAGAGCTGTTTTTTTTTTTTAGCACACCCCTTAAGCCCCTACCATCAAGACTTTAGCCACACCCACATTTTGCCATTAAGCGCGCCACAGCTCACTTACTCCCTCAATTGTCCCTCATTCTGAAGTTCAAAAGTTGGGAGGTATGAGTACCGGTAATCTCTCCAGCCCATGTGAGCTGTGACCCTGGGTGTAACAACTGAAGCAGCGACAACTCCGGCATCTTTGTTTGTGGTTTTTATTTGGAATAAAGGGGATGGGAGAAGGGAATGATTGGGATACTCTGTGAGGCTTAAGCTAATTACAATTGGGACTTTACTCATGAAATGCCCGTTGGTGCTTCCTTTACGCCAGCCGACACCCACTGACACTGAGAACACTCTGTAGAACAGAGGATGTGCTGAATCCTTGACTTATAGTCCAGAAGATCCAAGGCTGAGAACTGTAGAACTCCTGACACTGTTGTACTATGAAAGTCACTGAATACTTTCCCCCGCCTTGCACAGCTTGAGGTAGTATATAGTAGAACTCTGTATAGCTGTCACTTTAACTGGCACTCTCTGTGCAATTCAGGGCCCAAAGTGCAGGTGCCCACTTTGACCTTCAACTCTTCAGGGTCCACTGACTATGTACCCCCTCTGTAGCTTTGGGGTCCTCAACCTAGGTACCCCCTTTACAGCTAGCTGACACTGGATCCCAGAACCTCTTCCGGAGTGGTCCCCTCTAACTTCAGGCAGACCCCCAGGGGCAATCCTCAGTACTCACGACCTGTGTAGGCATTCCTGGGACTGTACCCCTCTCTCTCTCTCCGCAGGCTCACGGCACACCGGATCCCCTCAGCTCAACTCAGCACTCTCTGGACACTCAGGCGACACCCTGAGACATCCCCCTTCCTCAGACATGAGGAGAGACAGCCACACTCTCCTTCCTGGGACTCTGCTCCTGCCAAAGACACCGTCCCAAGCACTTCCCCCCAAACTTATACCCACTCCCAGAATCCTTTGCAGCCTTCTGGGGTAGTTACAAGCTGGAATGTGTCCCCTGATTGGGCTTCCCACACTGCCCTATGAGAAGCCTCTCACAGGAGCCAGTAGGGATACTTCTCCCTCAGCAGGCACATGTGGAAGCCCTGACACCCTATCCAACAGATTACAACCCTGCTGTTAGGCAGACAAGGCCCACTATAAATTTACCTAGCACCTACCTGTAGGGTGCTACATATACAATACATTTGCATGATGTAATCAAGTACCTACGACTGTATATATTGGAAGTGAGTTGTTGAATAAAGAGTCTTTGTTTTTACCCTTCATCGAGCTTAGGCTGATGTTTGGGGGGAATTGGGGACCATAGTCACTGAATCACGTGGGATTCGGGAGACCTGAGACAGAAATACTTGGTCGAAGTATTGGGGGTCTGTTACACTGGTGGCAAGCTGTGGGATTCTTCTCCCGAATAGATCCCAAACCAGGAATGCAGTGAGGAGCCCAGCAAAGTCTCAATCTAAGGAGGAACTCAGGAGATGGAGCAAGCTAGCCCCTGGGCAGTGTCCCCATATGAGGTGAAGTTCCAGCGAAGACTACTGGCAAAGGAACAGGGCCATATGTCAGCAAAGGACAAGGTGGACTGGAGAAAACATGTAATGCGAGAACTCTGGCAGGAGTCCATGGAGGTAGCACAGCTTCGGCGGAAAGAGAAGCTTCCAAGTACAGCACAACGCTGGCAGGAACAAGTGAGCCAACGGATGTTTATCCTGGGAGAGCAACCCTTGACGGAGTGGGTAAGGCACCTTGAGTGCCTGGTCTAGAGAGAAATTATGCTGGATGACTCGTACCGGGCACTAGGGTGGTACGCAGTCCAGCCAGACTCTTGGGTGGCAGAAGGCATTCAACCAGAGGGGGATGCTATGATGGCCCAGGCCTGTTGTGGAAGGCCATGGGAGGAGGATGATGATTTTGACAGTCCTGCGATGTCGCGGTTCTGGGCTATTTATTATTCCTGAAGAAGGATGCTACTGGTCCAATTGTTGGAGCTGAGACTAGACCTCAGCCACCTGGTTATCATGGAGTGGGGGTTGGAACAGGACTACCAACACCTCCTAGACTTGGCCCAGCAGCACTGGTCATGCCCACTACCCAGGATCAGCCAGCATTAGCGGGAGAGGCGATTGTAGGTCCCTCATCCCAGCAGCAGCCAACAGCACTGGGGGTGGAAATGGTCATGCCCACTACCCAGGACCAGCCAGCATTAGCGGGAGAGGCGATTGTAGGTCCCTCGTCCCAGCAGCAGCCAACAGCACTTGGGGTGGAGATGGTCGTGCCCACTAGGGATGATCGAACTTTTGAAAAGTTCGGTTCGGCCAGAACATCCGAACTTCCCGAAAGTTCGGCCCGGATTTCAGAACCCCATTGAAATCAATGGGACCCGAACTTCGGTAATCAAAAAACACCATTTTTAAGCCCTAAAACGCAATAAATGCCCCTAAAAAGTCCCTAGGGCTCTGGGTCATGCCCCATTAACTATTAATCACACAAAAAAAGTTCTTAAAAATTGTCATTTTTGATAAAAAAAGCCAATTATTGAAAAAAAAAAAAAAGATTTTTTGATTTTTACTTTGGATTTCGTATCTGGGGGGTCTAAAAGTGTACATGTGAAGTTTCAGCTCTGTAGCATGTCCAGAACCATAAAAAAAAAAGATCGTTTGTATTAGAACACTTTCAGCACAGGAGTTTTCACACCTTGCCGGTTTAATAGCAGGCATTTTTTTGGGTTCTTTGCAGTCAGGAAAAACATCTGAACTTGTGTATAGTGGTACTGTGCACAAGTTCAGATGTTTTGCCTGCCTCCCAAAACTCCCAAAAAATGCCAGCAAAAACACACCTGGGCATTTTTTTTTGACGCTAGCGTTTTTTTGGGCATTTTTTGGGGTTCTTTTGAGGCAGGCAAAACATCTGAACTTGTGTATAGTGGTATATATACACACATAATTATATGTATATAGACACCTAGCCATATATAGGTGTGATAGTAGCAGAAATATATTACTGTAAATGATTTCATTAGCGCAAGCATATATTTCTGCTACTATCACACCTATATATGTCTAGGGGTATATATATACAGACATATATATGTGTATATATATACCCCCTATACACATGTTCAGATGTCATGTCTGACATCAAACGTCCTCAAAAAAGCACTGGCAGTGGCAGCCCCTGCAGCATGAAAAATGCTTGGCTGGAGAGAAGCCATATTCCTGTCCCGAAGCAACTCAGAGAAATGATCATTTCTCTATAGCGGTCACCCTGCTATGGAAGGGTTTTGTCACCCTTCCATAGCAGTCACTGTCAGTTAAGCCTACACTAAACTACGGTCCCCTTACACTTAACACTTTCCCTACAGAAACTAAATTTTTGAAGCTAACTTAAGTGTAAAGGAGCACTCTAACTACACTAGATATCCCTTTCCTCACACTAAAAATAGCTAAATGACACTATGGGCCTGATTCATAGTACGGCGAATTGGCGTTTCGGCGTGATTTTGCGAAGCGGCGATTATTTAAGTCTGAAATTGGCATTCAAAGAACGGCGGGCGGAAAATAGCGCCTAGTGTGAGATTCATTAAGATGCAATATGGTCAGAGCGCGACTTAAAACCACGCCAGCTAAAAGCTCGACTAAAGTTTAGCCAAATTTTCCCCTGTACCCCCAAAAATCCCAAATCACTGTGGAAGGTGTGGAAGTCAATTTGGAGATGACTTGCGTTTAAAAAATCTCAAAAACTGACTTAGAAAGAGAGATATCTGCGAAAGTGTGGAAAGGTTAAACAGCTCCTCCAGCCGCGAGCTGCGAACTCGCGAATGTGCGCATGCGCAACGTCAAATTGGCTCAAAAAATTTCGCCAGCGCGATTTTGGGTCAATTTTTTTTTGAATACCGCTTGCAAATCCGCTGTCTCGCCCATAGAAAATGGCAAAAACCGGCGGAATTGGAAAAACATGCACACTTCCAACAAGGGATCCTTTAGTAAACACCATCACATTCCATACACCTTTCCTGCTAACTCCGAAATCATAGCAGTCAAATCTACAGTGTTTATATAGAACCTCCACATTCTCTGAAAAAACCCACAAAATATTACATTGGGGAATTGGTCGTCAGATAGAAAAAAAATAGATGTAAAACATATTTCAAAGAAAGATTATTAGCATTTCACACATATCAAGGAAATGTCACAATTTTGACAATATTTTATGTGTTTCCAAAGAATGTTTTTAGAAATATATTGCAAATACTACCTTTTCTTCCATATGGGTATGGCCAAGTGTTACCATTTTACTACACATTTAACTGAAGGTATATATATATATATCCCTTATACTTGGCTAATTAGCAAAGTATGCCCAACAAACAAATAGAGCTTTAGCTCACAATATTGCTACATATTGACTTTATGGGGCATCTTTTGTATTTTGTTCATGTCTTTGGATTAAAAGTTTGCTGATACACATGCCTTTTTCAAACATGAACAAAATTAATGATGTCAACATTTGGAGGATTGGAGATATCCAAGTGTTGCCCATACAGAGGGCACCTTCCGGATTCGAACTTACAAACCTACAGCAGGAAGGCAGACTCCCTAATCATTGTGCTATTTCTCAGTGAGCGTTGGGTGTTTTCCTCATGCCGTCAAAATGCTCACATGGGAACAGGGGCCATTGAACTGAATAGGATTGGATTTTTTGCCTGTTTTTGGAGCTGATCCTTGAGCTGGACAAATCCCCCTCAAACGCCCCCAAACGGGCTACGTTCACATGTACGTGTTTGTGGTCTGTTTTTGGGGCTTTTGTAGGTGATTTCATATAACAATGCCTGCCCAAAAAATGCATGTCAAAACGCCTGGGAAAACGCCAGCCAAAATGCACATAAGAACGCCTGATATAATTGCCACGCCAAATTTAGGGATGTTCATGAGTGATGAGTCAGATTGTTGGCTTACATATCTGGTCAATCGTCACAATCTCACTTCTCAAATCCCAAAAGGTGTGTTTCAATTGTTTCCCTAAATATATATTTCTCTCTCTCTCACGTAATTGTATATATATGTATGTATTCCTGTATCTAAACATTCTAAATAATGACTAGCAAACTTCAAGAGAGAATTTTTTCAATTCACATATACTATACACACCTACATACATTTCTATTCCTCATTTCTATTTCCCTTGTTTTGGCAACTGAGCATGCTCCAAAACACACAGGATACACACAGTTAATTTTTGGACTGGGCGTTACCATTCTGGGTGTGTTTGCTTGGATTATATATAGCTCACTCAGACATCAGGAAAGATTTGACCTACGAAGAGGTCCAATATATTTGTGTGTCACGTGTTTTATGGGTAACATTTTTGGCCCTTTGTTATTTATGGAGGTGAGATTTGGCTGTGTTGTGTGTTGACTCTCTGTAAGTATTTATTGCTGTTAACATAATTCTGTCAATCTGCACATGCATCTGTTGATTATGGGCTCTTTGTCGATGTATATGGTCTAAATGTTGTACAAAGGTTGTTTTGGTTTGAAAAATACAAATGTAATAAACAGCATGTTTCCAATTTTTTTTTGAAAATGTCTTCATGTGTCTAAATAAAGTTTTCTGGTGTCCACAAATGTATGTATTTGTATTTCTTTTTCTAAGTTAAATCTGCTTAATGGTTGTGTATGTTCACTATTCGCGAATTCGCGAATATACAAAACCGCGTTCTCACATTTATACATGAAACCGGAAACGAAACTTTTGCTGCGTGCACACGTTTCCGGAAATTGTCCAGGCCCTGTCGTAAGTGTGCATCATGGCTCCTGCACTGTTTACAGACGAAATCGTGGCATTTGTGTGTAAGGTAAGGAGGGGGTGTGAGTGTGCAGGGTGCGGGATGGGGGATGGGGGATGGTGGCAGGGTGGGTCGCTTATCTAGCGGGTGTGCAAGAAACTTTTGGTCTGCTGATCTGCGCATGCACTTTCTGCCTATTAGACGTGATCTAGAAGCTTCCTGTTATAGAAACTTCCTAGATGTGAACCTGTTCCCTATATATATATATATATATATATATATGTATGTGTGTATATATATATATGTGTATATATATATATGTGTATATATATATATATATATATATATATATATATATATATATATATTATATGTATATATATATATATATATTATATGTATATATATATATATATATATTATATGTATATATATATATATATATATATTATATGTATATATATATATATATATATTATATGTATATATATATATATATATATTATATGTATATATATATATATATATATATATTATATGTATATATATATATATATATATATATATTATATGTATATATATATATATATATATATTATATGTATATATATATATATATATATTATATGTATATATATATATATATATTATATGTATATATATATATATATATATATATTATATGTATATATATATATATTATATGTATGTATATATATATATTATATGTATATATATATATATGTATATATATATTATGTGTATATATATAGATGTATGTATGTGTATCTAAAAAATATATATATTAGACAATATATATACTATGTATATATTATATACAATATATATACATTAGATACATTATAGAATATGTTATATACCATATATTAGTGTATATAATAGGGAACAGGTTCACATCTCTGAACTTTCTATATAGATATAGATAGGCATACCCTGCTTTAAGTACACTCACTTTATATACAATCGTGAGTAAGGACACAGCTTGTTCAGCTTGCCATGACACTGCTCACAAACCATAAGTGACAGGGATAACAAACTTAGGGAGCAACGACAGGGTACCCAGGTACCCAGGACTACACCATATCCATTTTGTGGCTGGCCAGCTTGCCTAGGTAATCTATCATGTCATAGTCCTGGATCCCCTTAACATGCTCCCACATGGTTTGGGAGTAAGGCTATGTCAATGTGGCCAAAATTTACAATGGAGCTGGTGTATTTTCATGCATCGAGAAAAGAAAAAAGGGATTGCTTCACTTTAAGTACATTTTCAGTTTCCATACATGCCCTGGTCCCATTGTGTACTTAAAGTGGGCTATGCCTGTATATAGATAGATTTGATTCGTTTCAACTTTTACACAAAATGAAACCCAATTATCTGTGACAGATTGCTCTGACGCTTTGGAATCTATCTAGATAAAGACAAATGTATTGACCCTTTTCATATATGCAAGATTAGAAACATTATATTCCCTAAATGCATAATGCAAAAAATTATTGCCTTACATACATCCATACACACTGCAAGCTCGGCCCCGTTTGTCTTGTCTGACACTCTTACCATCATAAGCTGGATCTGCACACAGCAGCTAATTGGTTCACCTGAGATGGAATCAGTGATCACAAAAATCTGGAATGGTCATGTCTTCAAAGGATTGCCTTGAACAAATCACCTCTAAAAGAAACACATGAGTGTATAATCACTTGTCTCAATGGATCACATTCCCAACAGACCCATCTCACACTGCCATATGATAATGAATGGGGGTGTCCATTGCAAGTTAAATACACCCCCAGATCCCATTGCTTTGTTAATTGACAGATCTAACTGGAATATGATGGCACTGCTGTGAACCACTATGCCATCAAATTCTGCTGGTGACCTTTAAAAAGGATTATGTGTGATTGTGTGGATAATTATGCCACCTTAAATTTGCATCTCCCACATACCATGTGCAACTCTTGCAGGAATTGTGAATCAAGGATAATTCAGCACAGCTTAATGAACAGACACATTGAGGAGTGTAGGAACACACCGTCAGATTACCCGATCACACTATGGGGTTTTAACTCCTCCATAATTTTGCCACTTTGGAAACCAAGTGCTTACTTTATGTATACTTTTTAGACGGAACTACAATTTCTAGTAGGGTGATATCATTGCATGAGATTTTCCCTCACTTCCTGTCTTAGTGTCACCAAGACAGGAAGTGAGGGGAATATCACTGTGGGGAAATAGCTTGCAATTGTTGCCTTATAATGTCCATAGTATATATAAAAGGAAAGAATTGCTGGCTGTATCCCCACGGGAGATTCCCTCACTTCCTGTCCTGGTGACACCAAGACAGGAAGTGAAGGGAAATCTCCTGCAATGATATAACACTGTTACATGTTCTAGTTATGTAGCAAACTTAAGAATATACAAAGCAAACATCTTTTTTTTTCCATTTTGGCAAAATCATGGATTCATTAAAAAAATATCTTTGTTTGTCCCGTGGCTTGCAGGAAAAACATTTTGCCTTGATTCCACCATCAACACAGACAGGGGAAACCCTCCTGCGGAGCCATTGTGTTCTCCTGGTGCTGCCCCTGCCAGGAAAACACAGTGATTATTGCTAGTGGCTACAAGAGATGCTAGCGATAAGTGTGTGTAAAATCTGACAGACTGGTTGTACGTTGTCCTCCAGGTGATCGACCAATCAACTTGGGTACCTTCAGCCTGGCCATACACAGTTTAAATCTGCATCTCAAATGAAGCAATCCCATTTACATATAACACTCCATAAAGGAGAATTGAGGGGCTTATCAGGTCTGCGTCAAAAATTAACAGCCACACCCAATCAGACAGCTCGTGTTAAAAGGGACCTGAAAAGCAATCTGCATGGCTTGCTTTTCCAAGCATTGGCTAGTTTAGTGAGCCTGGACTAATAACAGTCACTGTAATGCTACCCATACTGCTGTCCTTTTAACATGGTGACAAAAGTTGATACCTATGCTACATGTGTGTAAAGTTACTTGCACCCTGCTAAATGGACAGCAATAAGGTTGTAAATACAGTGACTGCCTGTCCCCCCTGATGGCGGCCCTGGGTGTGTCATGAAAGGCCAATTGAGAAAATGGCTATATCATGTAGAGGAAATCACCAGTGTGGGGCAACCTATGTCATGGAGGTAGATTTGGACATCGATGTATATGTATCACCAGAAATGGAATTCTTTGTTCTACAATATCTCAAAGACGACCTAGCATGTTATTTGAAGACTGTACTATTTTGGACATACTTGGACTCAAACATACACTGCTCTTTCCACAGCTCCTCCTCCTCTGGGGGTATGATAAAGTTTATACGCATCTTCACCAAAAGCACAAGATGATGTGTCGTCTCCGGATGAGGCTGCAGCGGAGATTTCAGTTTCTGCCTGAGATAGTGGATCTGCAGCGGGCCTGGAGTGATGCCAAAAGGCGCTCACCCAGGCTCCTGCTAAAGGCTGTGGAGCAAATCTCCGGTAAGTAAAAATATACATTACATGTGACCAGATAGGTTACAATTTTTTGGGTAGGTGGACATGTGTTTAGCTATGCAACAACACTAATACCAACACCCCCCCCCCCCTCCCTCTCGCTCCTACCTTTCCTACCTCCATCAAGTGTCTCTTCACAACCTTTAATACTACTATGTACATTCGTATTTTTTATGTTTTTTTTTTTCTTCTGCTTCTAGCCAAAGCGGACGGACGGCACCCTCTTGTGCTTTTGGTGAAGAAGGGGAGGAGGAGGACGGCCACACTCCAATATGCAGTCAGAGGCAGCGAGCCATTTGAGCAGCTGAAAATTGTGGATCGTAAGTAGAAAATAAAAATGTTAGAAATTTCTAATCTCTAATCACATTTTACAGAGCCCCCTTTACATCGGAGTCTCCAGACTTACTACACTGTAAGAGGGAAGTGTGAAGACTCTGATATAAGGAGAGTTTGGGAACCATTATTTGAGGGGGGAAGCTGGGGACTCTGGTGTAAAAGGGAACTCTGTGTTCCCCAAAGCTCCCCCATACATCTGAGCTTACAGAGACCCTCTTACACTTCCCTTCCTCAGTCCACCACAGTCAAGGGCACAACAAGTCCCACTGCAGAAGGCTACCTGCTTGGACTTGTAATCCTCTCTGTAGGGGAATGAGGAAATACTGCCTGCTATGCTAAGACTTGTAGTGCCCTCTGTTAGGGACTAAGGATTCCTCAGTCCTCAACATTCTAGGGCACTATAAGTCTCAGCATAGTGGGCTGTCATACCTCAGTCCCTCACAGCTCGGGTCAAAAACAACACAGTTAAACATCTAAAGGACAACTCCAAACAAAACTACCAATAATGGACAGAGTCCATATGCTCTATAATGTCAAAGACCCGCTACCACTCACCTTCCACCTCTGGTGCTGTCATTGTGTAGGGCAAAGGGCTCCATCTACACCATGTTTGGCTTTCATGTCAGATAGGCAGGACTTGCTCAGCTCCACTCTCTTCCTTGGCAATTGACTCTGGCGTCATTGTGGATCTTTCCTCCTCTAGAAAACCCCCAGGGGCCCTCTCCTTGTCCCCCAGCCACCCAGGGCCTTCTTCTCCTCCTCCTCCACCAACCATTTTCAGACTCTTCCAACTTCCCTGGGGCTACTCAACCACTTTGCATAGTGGACACAACAAATCTATGACCAGCCTGCAAAATATCAAGTCTGGGCCTGGTTACCTGTATGTTCCGGGTCCAGGGCGGAGCTCTCCTCCCAGAGCAACAACTGATGATAGCAGAGTGAGTTGACCGGCCAGTCACTTCCTACTGGTGCAGGTACACACCTACCGATTCCTCCACATCTTAGGATAACATGATCAGACGGCCAATCCCCAGGCAGAGAAGGAGGAGTAAGTGTCAGCGGACAACAGACACCTGGCAGACGCAGTGAAGGGACTGCAGCACACTGCTGCAACTTTTTGATCCGAGGATTGAAAGCAATCTTTTACTTGGGAGATTTCCCTGACTGCGCCCTTCGAAATGTTGGTGCTCCGCCACTGGCCGCAAGGCCCCTGTAGGTGCGAGGCCTTAGGCGCCCGCTTAATTTGCATGGTGCCCTCCTGTTTTAAAACATGGTCAATGCATCTCATTGGTGTAAGTGCACTTCTATGTTCTGAATTGTAGGGGCATTGAGTATGGTACTAGCATGATGAGAGGTTACTGCCTATTTGTGTCCATAAATAATATATAATGTTTTTCTTTTATTTTAGAAACCAGTGATCAGGATGTGGAGGCTCAGCCTTCTCAGGCCCCCTGTAAGTAATGTGGATGTGCTGGTGTGTTGTGTATTAGGTCGAACTTGGAGGAATGATTGTTTGTTTTGTTTTCTTTTGTGGTTGATGTAACTTCAGCAAGAGAGGAGCCTCAGGCAGGGCCAAGTCGCCTGGATCCGGGCCAGGAACAAACTGTTGGCCAAGAAGAGGCCAATTGGTCCGACTCGGATGAGGACCTGGGCTCTCCTCAAAGGGGAAGTAAGTATTCTACATGTGTTTGTGTGTTCAATGTGTCCTGGTAAATATAAGGGCTGTAATATATATATTTTGACATTGGGGTTTTGTAGCAGCTGACATTGAGGATGTTTGTTGTGGAGGACTGGGGAAGAGGGGCCACTGCTTACCCAGTCCACTGTAACTACTACCTTCAATGTTTCCAGACTACTTTCTGTGTGCCTTTATCAAATAGCTTTTGTTCAAGGATTGTATTTGTGTCTTTGTGTTTCTAGGAGATACAACGCCATCCCCCCATGAAGGGACACCATCCCCCCATGTAGGGTCTCCCCCATCCTCCCCCACTCCAGGCTCCCCTGAACTAGTCTGTAAGTACCTAAAATTAGATTCTCACATGAATTGTGTGTGCTAGGATGATGTGTATCTAGGATAATCTAAGTTGGAGTCAAAGCAAGTGTAGTTTTGCTATATGTGACAGGAAGGTTGGTCATGAAACACTCTTGCTTAACCTTCATGTTTGAAAGGTGGTTTTGGGGAGCTTTACAGGACATGTTATCTTTTGTAAGTTATCTCAAGCCACCCTATTCTAAATTGGTGTTAGTTTCTCTACATTGGAAATGGTGTGCTTTGTACTTGTAAATTTTTAGGGGACATTGTAATTTAATCATGTCCTGATTTAGTCAACACTGAAAATGTGTGTTTGTCAATCTTTCATAAATACTCTTCCTCGGTAATGTACCACATTCCAGTTCACAATTTGTGTTCTTTTTGTGCAGTTTCTCCAGAGCCAGCCACGCCATCCACTTCAGGGGCCCCAAAAAAACCTGATGATGGTAAGTTGTGTGCTTTTCCAGTAATGTGTCTACTTAGTAAGTGGAGAAATGCTAACTGTGTATGTCCCCGCTCAGGCTTCAAGTTGTTCTAAAGGCAGCGGGTTCTTTATGTGAATGCATTCTATGCATTAGTATTCCAAGTGATAGGTGTGCATATTCCCCCTAAGACTTACTGGGACCATTTTTTACGGTCCAAATTTTTGCACTAATACTTGTCTGGAACAGACTCCCCCTCCTCCTTAACTGAGGTGACAGCATGCCAATATTGCCTCCTGATGCTGTCACTCCTAATCATTGAGACCATTGGAAGGGAGGGGGGCAAGGCTGGCTCACAGCCTAGTGCCTGAACAGGCACAGGGTGCTTGGCTTCATCTCATGTGCCTCCATAGCAAGCTGCCTGCTGTGGGGTCAAACAACAGGAGGGAGGTGCCTAGAGGTGTGTACAGGGGCCATGTAAAAAGGAGGATTGTTATTTCTCTTGTCCCCAAAAACCTAGAGAGTGTAAGTCTAACCTGATTAGTTTTCCGCAGCCCTCCCAAAATGATATGTTTCCAACACTTAGAACAGGCAGGGCTGAGGCACCAAAAACATCAGAAAAACACAATCAGCACAAAAGCAGGGAGTACGTATCCTTAACGCTACAAGCTTCACCCAGAAGAATGACGCTTGCACTGTACAAATCTGCATCACCACCATATCAATGTCTAAATAAAACTTTCAGGGAAATGTGGAGGGGTAATGAGTGGGTGTTAGAGCGTTTTCATGACTGCGTAACCTACAGTTAGCGTGAGTCCATTTGTTGATAAACTTTTTCTTCTCTCTTAACACAGCTGGGATGGCGGAAAGGAGATCAGGGGAGCAGACACATCTGCTCCGTCCAGAACTGGCCCTCAAAATTCCTAAGGGTGAGTCTCTACTATGTGTCAGGTTCAATCTATAGACAGTAAGAGTGAGAGAGAACGCTCCACAGATTCCAATGGTGATAGAGATAAATGTGTGCACATGTATCGTGTTGACCAATTGAACCCAAAACACCTTACATTCTTCAAAATGATTGCTTGTGTTTACATGCAGAAAAGCATTTTACTTAGCTTTGGTGGAACTGCTACTAACATTCCAAGCCATCTTATGTAACCTTTTGAACAATTTGCTGTGAAAGTTTGAGTTTAAGGTTTACAACAGCAATTTAGCATATTTGCTTCAGAGTGTTGATAAAAGCCAACCAATAGACTCCTAAGCATATTTGTTGAGGCACATTAATTACAATCCTTGTTTGGATCATTTTGCCTAAAACTAATTGTCATGTTTTTTTCTACCCAGGGCACACCCACCTCACCTACGAGGTCCTCCTGGATTATATGAGGTGGTGCGGAGACCGAATTCTATATTTGGAACACCTTTGTGGCGTGGATCCAGACCCTAAGGAGCCATTCGTTAGGAATGTCACACCTTTAAAAAGATCCTAGTATTTTTTTTTTGTGGTTTGTTTACTTATGTTGCACGTTGCAACACAAAGAAATGTCACATTTGTAATTGTTGCCCATTATAAACAAAAATCTAACAAAAAAATCAAAAACAGTTTAAAAAAAAACCCTTTTTTTGGGACCCAAAAAAAAAAAAAAACAAAAAAAGCCTTGTTTTTGGCAACCAAAAAAAATATAAAAATTTATAAAAAACCCTTTTTTTGGGACCCAAAAAAAAAAAAAAACAAAAAAAGCCTTGTTTTTGGCAACCAAAAAAAATATAAAAATTTATAAAAAACCCTTTTTTTGGGGACCCAAAAAAAAAAAAAAAAGCCTTGTTTTTGGCAACCAAAAAAAATATAAAAATTTATAAAAAACCCTTTTTTTGGGGACCCAAAAAAAAAAAAAAACAAAAAAAGCCTTGTTTTTGGCAACCAAAAAAAATATAAAAATTTATAAAAAACCCTTTTTTTGGGGACCCAAAAAAAAAAAAAAAAAAAAAAAGCCTTGTTTTTGGCAACCAAAAAAAATATAAAAATTTATAAAAAACCCTTTTTTTGGGGACCCAAACAAAAAAAAAAAACAAAAAAAGCCTTGTTTTTGGCAACCAAAAAAAAAATGTTTACAAAAAAGCCTTGTTGTTTTATGGCAACGGACAAAACCACAAATGTTTACAAATAAGCCTTGTTGTTTTTATGGCAACCGACAAAACCAAAAATGTTTACAAAAAAGCCTTGTTGTTTTTATGGCAACGGACAAAACCACAAATGTTTACAAATAAGCCTTGTTGTTTTTATGGCAACCGACAAAACCAAAAATGTTTACAAAAAAGCCTTGTTGTTTTTATGGCAACGGACAAAACCAAAAATGTTTACAAAAAAGCCTTGTTGTTTTTGGTAACAAACTAAACCACAAATGTTTACAAAAAAGCCTTGTTGTTTTTATGGCAACCGACAAAACCACAAATGTTTACAAAAAAGCCTTGTTGTTTTTATGGCAACCGACAAAACCAAAAATGTTTACAAAAAAGCCTTGTTGTTTTTATGGCAACGGACAAAACCACAAATGTTTACAAAAAAGCCTTGTTGTTTTTATGGCAACGGACAAAACCACAAATGTTTACAAAAAAGCCTTGTTGTTTTTATGGCAACCGACAAAACCAAAAATGTTTACAAAAAAGCCTTGTTGTTTTTATGGCAACGGACAAAACCACAAATGTTTACAAATAAGCCTTGTTGTTTTTATGGCAACGGACAAAACCAAAAATGTTTACAAAAAAGCCTTGTTGTTTTTGGTAACAAACTAAACCAAAAATGTTTACAAAAAAGCCTTGTTGTTTTTGGTAACAAACTAAACCAAAAATGTTTACAAAAAAGCCTTGTTGTTTTTGGTAACAAACTAAACCACAAATGTTTACAAATAAGCCTTGTTGTTTTTGGTAACAAACTAAACCACAAATGTTTACAAATAAGCCTTGTTGTTTTTATGGCAACCGACAAAACCAAAAATGTTTACAAAAAAGCCTTGTTGTTTTTGGTAACAAACTAAACCAAAAATGTTTACAAAAAAGCCTTGTTGTTTTTGGTAACAAACTAAACCAAAAATGTTTACAAAAAAGCCTTGTTGTTTTTGGTAACAAACTAAACCAAAAATGTTTACAAAAAAGCCTTGTTGTTTTTGGTAACAAACTAAACCAAAAATGTTTACAAAAAAGCCTTGTTGTTTTTGGTAACAAACTAAACCACAAATGTTTACAAATAAGCCTTGTTGTTTTTATGGCAACCGACAAAACCAAAAATGTTTACAAATAAGCCTTGTTGTTTTTATGGCAACGGAAAAAACCACAAATGTTTACAAAAAAGAATTGTTTTTGTGAAAACCTTCCAAAAAATGATGTCAAAACATAAAAAATGTTTAAAATGTTTATCTAAATTAAATTTAAGTATGTTGCTCTTTGCAACACAAATGTTACATTGGCAATTTAGTTCATTCTATTATATATTGTAATATATTTTTTGTACGCTACAGTTGGTAGACACCCACATGTGTTATTAAAACATTTATTTTATTACCCAAGTTTTCTTTTTGGTGTACACATCGAATGTCTTTTGTGTTGTATTTGTTTACTTGAGTGGTGTGGTCTGTAATTGTTAGTATGTTGGCTTTGGTTTATGTTAGCCTTGAGACTTGTTTTGAAGCTACATTTGAAGGGAGACCTTTTCTTGGGTCGTTATGTGAACATTGAGTTATCTAAATTTACATGAAATCATATGTTTGGAGATCGAGAAGCACGTGTGTATAAATGCCTACATTAACCAGGGCCATTACTTGGCCACCAACACTCCTAAAAAACCAAAGAGCAAACACAAACTAATCATTTTGCATAAAATTTTATTTCATCCCCAAAAAAAGCACTATAAGAAATCATATTGTGCCACCCTCAAATTTAAAAAAAAAATGGCCCCACAAATTGGCCAATGTAACAATCATTAACAAAACCAAAAAAAAAAAAAAAAAAGAAATTAAGTTGGTGGTGGTGGTGGTGACTGAAGCAGTGTGGTGAGCAATGGAAAGGTTCCTGCCATCAAATGGTGGGCCAATAGTCCCATCTGCTCTGGGGTTAGCCTTAGAGTTCTGGTAAAGTGGCCCATTAGAATCAGATCTTGTGTCTGAGGCTGCTGCTGATGCAGGGTGTTGAACCCTGGAAATGTCCCAGACTGAAGATCTTGTGCCAATAGTCCCATCTGCTCTGTGCTCAGCCTAAGAATTTGGGTAACGTGTGCCATTACCATGAGATGGGATCGTTGCTGCTCCAAGGCTATTTGATGCTGCTGGTGGTGCAAGGGTTGTGAAGATGTGTGGGGAGTGGTGGTTGATTGGTTGTTGTGGTCCACGGTGCGGGGGCAAACGACATGTCGCATTGGTGACAAAAAAGAAGAACGGCCTGGGGAGGAGTGAAGTGATAAAGGTGTGGAGGGAATGTAGTCAGGTGGAAGGGGTACTGTGGAACCAGTGCGCATTGAGGTTGTGCAGGAGGATTGCTCATTGAGGGGTGTGGGAGTCCGAACGGAGTGTGAAGTGCTAGGAGTGGCTACAGGAGGAATTGTCCCATCCCCAGCTGCCTGACAAGTGGCCAACACTGGCATTACCCTCCCACTACCACAACCTGCAGTGGCAGGTGAGTGAGATGTTTGGGAGGGCTCTGCCAATGGGGCATCTTCAGATCCAAACAGGCATTGGCGTGTGGCCAGCACCTGAGTGTCAACACTTTGCCGATCCCGTTGATGCTGGTCTGCTAAACTTACCAAGCTGTTACGCATATCCTGTTGAACCTGTAACATATCCTGGTGAACCTGTACCATTGTTGCTACAGATTCCTGTATGAGCCCGAGCAGACGTACTGCCTCAGTAGATTGCTGAGTACGCCTCCTTAACTCATTTTGGACCTGATACTCATCAAGCAGCCTCTCGGCTACATCCAGCATAGATGGACGAAGTTGGGTAGGTGACAATCCCTCTGCATCTAAGGCTACCTGAAAGCAGAAGAAATAGACCAAATCATTATCAAACATCATGACTAAATATTTCAGATTAGTTTGACAACTTAACACCCCAAGCAGAACGTTGAAAAGTTTGATGTGCTTCTAATGAGTACTTGTTCATTGTAAGATTATCCAAGCTAGCAACACTTCTGATAATGGGTACATATTATATTGGTAGGACTAATATGACAAAGGCAAAAAAGATTCAACATGAAGGTGTTCCCAATTAACCCTGGTGTGGTAGGTTGTTTATGCTTTTGGTAAATCTGTTACTACACCAATGACTTTATACATCTACGTATGTTGTCTAAAATCTTGCCATCAATCGGCTAGAGGACAACCCAACCAAACGATACCCATGAATTTGGACCTGGAAAATCAAAGACGGGCCGGACTTTAAAGATCCTGGATGTTTTTGGAACATTAGTGGCACACCAAATTATAACATAATTCCCTGATGTTCAAGATAGAACTCTTGTTGTGCTGGTGCATCGTCAGAATGTCATAGCACTAATTTAACACACACAATGTAAGCCACATCTAGTCCAAAATCAATGCTACCATTGAAATGTTACATGTGCACCTTGTTCCCTTATATCACATACCACAGCACTGGATGCAGAATCGTCGCCAGCTCCTGATCCAACTCCAGCTGCAACGTCAAGAGGGGCCTGATGTTCTTTTAAAAAAAAAAAAAAAAAACATGTTTAGTACATAACCTTAGTCAGTAATGATTATGGCCAGATTGCCCTCCTAGCTTCATGAATGAAGCATTGAGGCCAAACATTCAAAAGTGCTTTCCTGGGCTCATAGGACACTTGCTAAACCCTCCCAAAGGTTAAGAAGGCTTGGTCTGCCTACTAATGACGGCACCCATTAATGCTGTCAACTGTGTTTTGCAGGGTAAACATCTAAAAGGCAACACTCTTTCCTAAGAAAAAACATGTGTGTTAATGGGGTTAATAAGATTCAAAAAAACATTATTTGACTAGACATACCAACACCTTCCTCCAGGCCTAGCTGCACTGGGTGTGTTCCCTGCTGCGGATCTTCTGTAAAGGACATAGCAATATGAGCTATCTTGGCCAAAAAAAAACATCTACATTGTTTGGCACAGTATGATATTGGACCTACCAGGAGGAGGGTCAGCACTGATGTCAACACCTGTGAGTCCGTCTGGTTCGCCAAGCTGCATGGGCTGTGGAGGGGCTGAGATCCGTGCTACAGATGAACAAATTGCAGGTTGGGGAAAACAAAAAAAGGACAATTGGAAGGGCAAGTATCACATTCTCTTAATGTCACACATAGGATAGTAGTTAATCTTTTCCAAACAACTCACACAATTGACATCCAAGATAATATCCTACCTCGGTGCAAAGCATCCGAATCTAAGTCCTCTCTGGGAAAGATGGTATCGGGTCCTATGATGTTCAAGAAAGGTAATTGATAATCCCAGAGAGAACTTCGTGCACGTTCATCCAGCCGACCTTGACGGTCATAAAGACCCTCCGCAGCCCATGCAATTAGCTTCTTCCGAACGGACCCACAGATGTCGTTGACCTTCTTCCGCACACTGTCACGGTGGCGAGGTGCTTCACCCAGTGCATTTACAGCATCCCGGATTTCATCCCACAATCTGTTCTTCTCTGTTACTGAGTAAGACGCGGCCCTGGTCCCATGTATCGCCTGATATCTGGCCATATAGGCGTGGACCAGGGCACAGCACTGATTGTGGGTGAAACGGGGAAGCCGGGTTAATGTGGACAAGCTGACTCTGGTGGACGGACCCGCTCCAGGACTACTGTCAGAAGAGCCAGCTTGTCCACTTGGTGTGTTAACACCTCCCCCGGCTTCCTCCTCCGGGATGGGGATGGTGGACTCCCTCATGGATACAGCTGGAGCCTCCCTCACACCAGAGCCAGACGATCTGCCCACCCTGCCCCCCCTGCCCCCCCTGGCCCCCCTGGCCCCCCTGGCCCCCCTGGCCCCCCTGGCCCTTCTCATCCTTCCAGTGGGTGGGGCCATGGGAGCACGAGGTGGGCAGAGAATCTGGCTGTCCAGCAGCAGCAAAGAGCCCCAAACTCCTAAATCTGAAATGACAAAAGAGAAAACAGAAAAAACAGGATTTGCAGATTGCTCTTCATATACAGTATAATTAGTGAACAGTTACAGAACACACTTACCTAATGGCACAAACAGACTTGGTCGTGGTGGTGGTGGTAGTAGTGGGCAAAGAGCAGAAGAGGCTGCAAAGAAAAGGAAAAAAAAAAACACATAAGAAAACGCATATGGGTACAAATCACACGAGGCCCTCCAAACACTTACCTAATGGCACAAACACGGTGGTGGTGGTGGTGGTGGCAAAAAAAGCAGAAGAGGTTGCAAAGAAATGTACAAAAAAAACACATAAGAAAACGCATAGGGGTACAAATCACACGAGGCCCTCCAAACACTTACCTAATGGCACAAACACAGTGGTGGTGGTGGTGGTGGTGGTGGTGGCAAAGAGCAGAAGAGGCTGCAAAGAAATGTAAAAAAAAAACACATAAGAAAACGCATAGGGGTACAAATCACACGAGGCCCTCCAAACACTTACCTAATGGCACAAACACAGTGGTGGTGGTGGTGGTGGTGGTGGTGGTGGCAAAGAGCAGAAGAGGCTGCAAAGAAATGTAAAAAAAAAACACATAAGAAAACTCATAGGGGTACAAATCACACGAGGCCCTCCAAACACTTACCTAATGGCACAAACACAGTGGTGGTGGTGGTGGTGGTGGTGGCAAAGAGCAGAAGAGGCTGCAAAGAAATGTAAAAAAAAAACACATAAGAAAACGCATAGGGGTACAAATCACACGAGGCCCTCCAAACACTTACCTAATGTCACAAACACAGTGGTGGTGGTGGTGGTGGTGGTGGTGGTGGTGGTGGTGGTGGTGGTGGCAAAGAGCAGAAGAGGCTGCAAAGAAATGTAAAAAAAAAAACACATAAGAAAACGCATAGGGGTACAAATCACACGAGGCCCTCCAAACACTTACCTAATGGCACAAACACAGTGGTGGTGGTGGTGGTGGTGGTGGCAAAGAGCAGAAGAGGCTGCAAAGAAATGTAAAAAAAAAACACATAAGAAAACGCATAGGGGTACAAATCACACGAGGCCCTCCAAACACTTACCTAATGTCACAAACACAGTGGTGGTGGTGGTGGTGGTGGTGGTGGCAAAGAGCAGAAGAGGCTGCAAAGAAATGTAAAAAAAAAACACATAAGAAAACTCATAGGGGTACAAATCACACGAGGCCCTCCAAACACTTACCTAATGGCACAAACACAGTGGTGGTGGTGGTGGTGGTGGTGGTGGTGGCAAAGAGCAGAAGAGGCTGCAAAGAAATGTACAAAAAATACACATAAGAAAACTCATAGGGGTACAAATCACACGAGGCCCTCCAAACACTTACCTAATGGCACAAACACAGTGGTGGTGGTGGTGGTGGTGGTGGTGTTAAAGAGCAGAAGAGGCTGCAAAGAAATGTAAAAAAAAAACACATAAGAAAACGCATAGGGGTACAAATCACACGAGGCCCTCCAAACACTTACCTAATGTCACAAACACAGTGGTGGTGGTGGTGGTGGTGGTGTAATCCTTTATAGGCAAAAGGAGGCTGCAAACATTAAACATACATGAGAAATCGCATGACCTACATACGTGCACATAATAAATTACAGTTATCAGGAAAGCAAAAATGGTGTCTTTGGAAGCTGGGAAGGTAAGGGGGCAGGTTTAGATGCCAAATCTAGACTGCACACCTTTAACAAACATGAGAAAACACATGTCCAAACCACATGCACATGGGGCCAACTGCCAATGATTAAAAGACACTTGAGGGGTTCCCAAGCTATTGTGGGTTGGAGGGGATTCACCATAGACAACTTAAGCACACCCAAGATAAGTACAAATTGTCTCCTTCCTTTTTTTTGGGAGAGAGAGATACAATTGTCTTACCTCCAGATAATGTAGGTTGTGGGTCACAGGGTCTTGCTAGCACATAAGAAACATCGATCTATAACATCCAGCAGCCATATTGGCCATGTGCTCCTTTTATAGCTGGCTCACAGGTGTGATAATTAGCGGCCGTTTCTATATATATCTGCGCATTCGCGAATTTGCGCGTTCAAAATGGAGGACGATATCCCAGACGCATTAGATGGTGCAATGCTGGCATTTATTGGTGCCTTGTTTGAGGAGGCCCTGACACAGGAGGCAGCAGAAGGTGGGGAAGCTGCAGCAGCAGCAGCAGCAGCACCTTCAGCAGCAGCACCTCCAGTCCGTGTGCCCTTACCTCGCCAGCCACGCATTTTTGCTCCAAGGATCTATTTGGACAAGCTGCGGGATTCTGATGTCAGGAGGAAGTTCCGGCTCGAGCGAGGAACTATTCTACACCTCTACCAGCTCATAGCAGAGAAAATTGACCCGGACACACAGCGCGGCCATGCGGTGCCCGGCATGGCCAGATTGCTGGCCACTTTGTATATTTTAGGGCGTGGCAGCTTCCAAGCCACTTCGGGAAGTATCATGGGCATTAGCCAGCCCACAGTTTCAAGGGTGTTCATGTTGGTCATTAATGCCATAGTGGATATAGTGCCCAATTTTATCCACTGGCCACAGAATGAAAATGAGTGGAATGAAGTCAAGTTGGGTTTCTACCGGCGGGCACACATGCCGCAAATCCTAGGGGCAATCGATGGCACCCACATAGCCATTAGGCCCCCAAGGAGCCACGAAAGTGAATACCGGAACCGCAAGCAGTACCACTCTGTGAACGTCCAATTAGTGTGTGACGCCAAACAGCGCATCATGAGTGTCAACACTGGTCACCCAGGGTCGTGCCATGATTCCAGTATGTTAAGAACAAGTACTCTGTACGAGGTGTTTGAAAGTGGACAAATGCCCGAAGGGTGGCTTATTGGTAAAGTATTTTGTCTTAACAACATAAACTGTAAGATTACATAGACATAGGAATAAGCTACATCGGTGTACACCCTGATTTAAGCAAAGCCTACCTAAAATGGATGTGTTATTAGTTGTCAGGCTGTTCACACACAACCAGATCAGCAGCTTAGCAGCTCACAAAAGAAAGATTTGCAAAGTTGTCTTTGAGTCCAATGAAGGTGGTTAACCAATGTGTAAATGGTGTCCTCTAGCCACCCAAAGAAAACCTACAAATGATTCCAATGGTATTGCCATATCCCCAAAGTACTTTGCATAAGTGAGTCAATATTGGTTTCCTCACTCTAGTTGCAGATATATTCCAGAAGTAAGACCTAGGCTAATGTAATAGGAACAGAATAGGGGCCAAGTTGTAACTTGCAAGAGAAACCCACCACTTTGTGTGTCCTTTTTCCCATTTGTATTAGTGATTTAGGCAGTTAGACAGAGTTGAGATGTTTCATATGATTTTTTGCAAACAGACGAGCAGGTTGTTTAGTAAAATGCCTAATTGTCTCCCATTTTGAGGAGTCATCTAAAGTCACATGATATGAATAACTAATGTATATTTTTCTTATTTTTCAGGGGATGCTGGTTACCCGCAGCTGACGTGGCTGATGGCTCCAATCAGGTACCCCCAGGGCCCAGCAGAGAGGAATTACAACAGGGCCTTGCGGAGAAGCCGGAGTATCATTGAGTTGACCATAGGTCTTCTCAAGTCCCGGTTTCTCTGCTTGGCCCGGCCTGGGGGTGAACTCCTGTACTCTCCTACAAAGGCTTCCAAGATCATCCTGGCGTGCTGCGTGTTGCACAACATGTGCGTTGCCCGGGATGATTCTTGGGAGCTGACAGAGGAGAGGGAGCCAGAGGTCCGTCAGCCGGCGGCCCCCAGGCGGCGGAGCACCGCTGCCGGTATGGCCACCCGGAATACCCTGGTTGCTAGCCACTTTACATGTAAGTACTGTAACCGGTCAAGATAGGGCATGTGTATTAATTAGCTAGTTAGCAGAGGTGCCACTCACAGGGAGACAGAGGGTGATTATCATCTGCCAATGACACTTGCCATTGTAGATAAAGTGTAGTCAACATTGGTAAAATTGTGTTACTTGAGCAAAAACATGCACCTCTAACCATAAACATGTTGGTATTGTGAATAGTGTAAAGGGCTGAGAAGAGCTGGCAGGTGTTTATTTGTGTCTATGCCACCTGTGTAGTTATTGATAACATGAACGGCTGCTTGAGATCTTATGGTGTTGTAATTTTCCAGAACATCAACATCTTGGAATCATGGCACGTACCATGGGAAGCCTGTGGTGATGGGCTGTCTGGCGTCACAGGTGTGTATTCAAATGTTTACATTAATGATTTCTGGTTTGTGTAAGTTGGCATAAAATGTGTTATTTCACTCGTGATGTCGAAATTAAATGAAGTTCAGAATGAAGCAAACAGGCATTAAGATGTGATTTTCATAATGAAATGTCTTATCCTTTGTTTTATTTTTCCAGGAGTGGTACTGCTTGCGGGTGTAGGTGGTAGAAACCCACCTTGATGGACTCCACTCATTTTCTTTTGTGGTCAGTGGATATTTGGTAAGGCACATGGCCAATGACCAACATGAACACCCTGGAACTTCGAAAGTGGCTTGGAAGCTGCCCAGCAACCTTGCCATGCCTGTCCCCTATGAGCTGGTAGAGGTGCAGAATGGATTCTGAACTCTGCCGGAAGTTGTGGAAGACATCAGAATCCCGTAGCCATGGAGCAAAGATCGTGGTCTGGCGCTGTAAAGGCACACGGACTGGAGAGTGACAATATTCTTTTGCTGCATCCCTCCTTCTGCTGTCATTCTCAAATAAATAAATACATTAGAATTGAACATGTGTTTTTTTGTTTTGTGTGGGTGCCTACAGACAAAAGGGCCATCCACACTGTAAGATTTAGAGAAGACTTTATCCTTCCGATTGACATTTTCTATGTAGTGCAAGGGCCTGCCTGATTGCATCCAAATTGAAAGTGTTGAGGTTTGAGCTTCTATTATATGGTTTGGTTAAGTCTACAGGAAAAAGTCTAGACAAATTGTTAGTGTATGGCCCATTAAGCTGCCAAGGCCGGAGTTTTGCACTTTGCATGCTGCTTGTACTGGTGATGTGAGGGGTTGTAATGTAGAGTAGGGATGTGACAGTGTTGTGTTGAGGTGTGAGGCAAATGTAGTGTTGGACTATGAGGGCCTGTGTTGTTGAAATATGGAGAGAGTCCAATATCAGACACCTATGTTTATTGGTCAAGAAATTGTAAGAACCATGGTAAATATGTAAAGAATTGCATCTCGATAAAACTAGGACCACACTCATAAAATCAAAATTGTGTTGTTTCCATTGATGTGCTTGAAATTTGGGTAGGACACCCCCCTCCCCCCCCAAATTCAAGATAGTTTAAAAAAACTGTTTAAAAAAATGAGAGTGAAAAGAGATCCCAAGTGTAGTGATGTGATTTGAACCCATGACGTTGTGAACTGCAGTGAAGTTGCAAAGCACTTAGCTATTGTGCAGAATAAAGCTGTATGGTGGAAAAAATGGAGTGTGTTAAGGCTAAAAAGCACATATAGCTAAAGAACTAAACATTGTATGGAATGTGGGAAGAAGACCATGGTAAAATTGTGAGGTTTCATCTTGCCCTGAAGTAGGGTAGGGGTTTGGTCACTTGCCTTTGGTACTTTCCTTCATAAGATCGATTCGACACACAGACAAGATCAAAAAAACACTTAAAATGGTGTAAGCTTGCAAGCGCTTCTGAGTGTAACATTATTTAGCAATATATATGATGTAATCCGTTCCATTTTAGCAATATAAACAAAAAAAGAAAATAAAAAAAGTAGGTGGAGATGGTAAGCCTCGAACCTACAGCAGAGGGAGATGAATTACAGACATGTGATGTGTGCACTAATCCACTAGCCCACATCGCTATGTGAAACTGCTATAAGCAGGAAGACATAAGTTTGCGAATTGGCGAAGCCGCGATCGTAAGTGAATCCCGCTGACGGCGGAATTCATTATTGCTGTTTTACTCGCCAATTCGCCGCAGCGCCAGTTAATTGATTTGAACGCGGCGAAACTGAAACACGTCATAGATGTTTGAAGCTGCAGTTTCTTTAAATCCGGCCCCCCGTAACACATTAGAACAGAACAGCATTCCACTCTCTTCCATGTCCCGTACAAGAATGCTAGGAATTTGGCGGGGGCGATCTTATATACTGGGGGGCGTATTCACTAATGATTGGCCTAGGGACCCCCTAGTCACTCCAATCACATTCCTAGCATTCCCCTGCCCCCTCAATTGGCTTTTGCTAATGGTTCTGGTCCAATCACGGGCTTTTAAAGCCCATTTCCTGAAGCATTGCATTTTGGTCGGTTCTGGTTGCCGAATTCCGAACTTTTTGGGCAAAAAGTTCTAAATTTGGCCGAACCTCGAACACCCAATGTTCGGGCCGAACCGATGGTGGACCCGAACCGTTCGATCATCCCTAGTGCCCACTACCCAGGACCAGCCAGCAATTCCAGAGACTGTGGATTTAGTAGGACTATTCTGCGGAGGAGGACCCTCCAAATGTGCCTACAGCAGAAGCGCTGACAACGGGACAGAGGGTCCAAGACCTCTGCCCCCCACCTGCGGTAGTTCCAGAGGCCCAGGGCGAGAAGGTGGCAGTCACTCCCCAGCAGCTGAGTGCCTACCCAGCGGAAGAGCTGGCAGCAGGGCAGAACCCCACTGGTCTCTGCCCACCAGTCCATGCAGCATTTGGCACGGAAGAGATGGATGGGGCCGTGGCCTCCACCCCTGGATTACAGAGATGCTTGGCCTTCGGCCCAGATCCCCAACCCCCTAGTATGGGGGCCCATGCCACCCTGATTTTGCCCCTCCAGCAACAACGGGATGCTTCTGGACTGGATTATAGTTGGTGCCCCGCCCAGGAAGACCCCGTATATTTCAACTAGGGCATAAGGCAGAAGGCCCTCTGGAGCACGGCAAAGTCTGGGAAAAGACACCAGACTAACACAGACCCTCCAACTGGTCTGGGGTCTGGCTAGTCTCCCAAGGAGGGGGGAGAGATGTGACGGAACGCCCATTTGCTGGGACGTTCGCCATGTGCTACTGAAGGAGTGTGGAGGCCAGCCTCCTGCCCACGGACTACAGGCCCTGGCTTAGAGGGGAGCGCGGCTCTGTTTGGGGGTGTATGCTGGGGGACCCTTGGAGTACTGTTACTTTGAATTCAAGTCCCTGTCACCCCAAGCGACACAGACTCTAGGCCTAAGCTGCCTACAACCAATGACTTCACACAATGAGAGACTAAACAGATGCTAATGACATAAGACTCAGCTATGGTATACTGGGGGGATGTGAATGGGCAAATAAGGCGTGTTGAAAATGGAGACGGGCAGTCTGCGAGCCTATGCCTTCTGCTTTCATCTGTTTATAGGTGGTGTGTGTTCACACTTCTAGGAATGCGTATTCGGCTATGTTTTAGGCTTGTTGTTTGTGGAGTCAATTATGATAATGCTAATCCTGTCTGAGCATATTGTTTCTGTCCAGATGCCCAGGTATGTTAATTATGTTCTGTATACATACATTGGCATGATGTAATCAAGCACCTACGACTGTATATATATATTGGAAGTGAGTTGTTGAATAAAGAGTCTTTATTTTACCCTTTATCAAGCCTAGGCTGATGTTTGGGGGGAATTGGGGGGCCATAGTCACTGCATCACATGGGGTTCGGGGGACCTAAGACAGAAATACTTGGTCGAAGTATTGGGGGTCCGTTACACCTGTATTAATGAAAAAACCCAGTCTACAATTAAAGTGATCTGAAACTCAAAACCAAAAATGTAATATATTGCAGCTTACCAGTCATTTGATGTGGGGGCTGCATTCATTATCTTTTTTTTTTTATTTTAAGCTTTTGTTCCCTGCTGTTTTCACCAAGCTGTGTTAATCTAAGTTCACACATATGAGCTGCAATTTGACTGAGGTTTTTCAGTGTGATTTCAAGGATAATGTCCTGTTCAACTTCATGAAGCTTCAGGTGCGATTCCAATGCAATTTGGATACAGCTGCGATTCTCTCTATCTCCTTCCCTGGAAATCAGATCAGAAAGACGCCATAGCCTGCTAGAATGCACACTGGAATCATTTGAACATTTTCTATGCAGTTTACATTAGACACCAGAAATTAAAATCATATTGCACCTGTAGCACCCTCCTAGATAGGTGCTAGGTAGGGAAAATGTAGTTGCTCTGTCTGCTTATAAGGGGAGCCTGATTAGTAGTTAGGCCTGGTGCATGTGTCCAGGGTGTGATTCATCTGGGCTGAGAGAGTGTCCCCACTGTGTCCAATAGGGGAGCCTGTTGGACAGTGGAGGAAACCCAGCCAGTGACACGCAGGCTTTTTTAACTATCCCAGTGGGTTGGTACAAACAGTGGTGCATCCTGGCATACGTTATAAAAGCCAAGGGCACATGTGACAGGGGGGGTCTTTGGGTGGGAAGCCAGCTCCCAGGAGGAGGGTGACAGCTGTCTCTTCTCCTGTTTGCTGTAGATGGTGGTCACAAGCAGTCAGTCTAGTGGACCAGAAATTGTGGCTGAACCCAGGAGGTCCAGTGGAAGCTAACGGCAGAGGTAAAGGTAGAGCAACTCTGGAAAAACAGTGTCCGTGAGTACAGGGGAGCTTACCAAAGGGTCTGCCCAGGAAGGGGACCACTCCAGTGGCTCGAGTCAGTGGACAGGTGTCAGCACACAGGCAGAGGGAGTAAAGGGGGTGCCAAGTTATTAACCTTGAAGAGAGTCTTCAAGCAGGAACAGTAATCTTCACTTCAGTGGCAAGGTGAAGCAGCGGCCTTGCCGCATTCTACAGTCAGTTGTCCTCAGAATTGTGCGTAGTTACTAGTTGGAGTATCCCACTCATCCCTTCTGCTATCCCAGTTCTAAATAACATCACAAAAACCAAATCCCCTGGACTGATCATTGACTGAGCCAAGAACTTTTAATGCAGTTTATCTATTGTCAGTTGCTAATGGTAACCCAGGGGACCCAAGAAGTGTAATTCTCAGCAGTCCTCTGGGGGGACAGTGCTACATACCAAACACACATGTGTGGTTACATAGTTACATAGTAGTTGAGGTTGAATAAAGACAATAGTCCATCCAGTTCAACCTCTGTAGGTGTGTGTGGCCGTAATCATCTCTCATACCCCTGAGTGTTCTGATCATTGAGATGTACATCCAAGAGTCTTTTGAAAGCAACCATACTTCCCGCAGAAACCAACTCTTGTGGTAGAGAATTACACAATCCTGTAGCCCTAACAGTAAAGATTCCCCTGCGTTGCCTGAGGTTAAAACGCTTCTCCGCTAATCACATTGTATGCCCTCATGCAATCCTTTTGACTGAATAGCTTTTTTTTTTACGCTGAGTTCAACATTGAGGTATTTATAAATTGCTATCATGTCCCCTCTCAGGCGTCATCTCCAGGAAGAATAAATCAAGCAATTGCAGACGCTCTTTATAATTAAGATCCTCCAATCCCCCAATTAGTTTAGTTGCCCTTCTCTGGACTCTCTCCAGCTCCAACACATCCCTCCTGAGGACTGGCGACCAGAACTGGACAGAATACTCCAGATGCGGTCGGGCCAGAGTTTTATAAAGTGGTAGGATTATAGTTTTATCTCTGGAATACATCCCTTTCTTTATGCATGCCAATATTCTGCCGCTGGACATTGCATGCTATTGCTTAGTCTATCCTCTACCAAGACTCCCAGAACTTTCTCCATTTTTGATTCCCCCAAAGGTTCCCCCCCTAAAGTGTATTGTGCTTTTATGTTTTTAGTCCCCAAGTGCAAAACCTTACACTCCTCCACATTAAACCTCATTTGCCATGTCGTTGCCCACTCTGGTATTTTGTCCAGGTCATTCTGTAGAATATCTGCTTCATGCCGTAAGGTTATTGCCCTGCCCAATTTTGTGTCATCTGCAAAAACTGATATAGAACTACTGACCCCGTCCTCAATGCTGTTTATGAATAAATTGAACATGGTTGGTCCCAGGACTGAGCTTTGGGGGACCCCACTTACCACCTCAGACCAGTCTGAGTTTGCGCTATTTATTACCACCCTTTGGACACACCCTTTTAGCCAGTTCTGTATCCAAGAGCAAACCTTGTGGTCAATGCCTGCAGACCTTATTTTATACATTAAGTGCTTGTGGGGAACTGTATCAAACGCCTAATTGAAATCCAGGTACACCACATCCACAGGTCTCCCCCTATCTAGCTCACGGCTCACCTCGTAGAATGTTAAGAGATTGGTTTAACAAGAACGCCCATTTGTAAACCCGTGCTGATTACTCCTGATGATTAGGGATGATCGAACAGTTCGGGTCGACCATCGGTTCGACCCGAACATTGACTGTTCGAAATTCGGCCGAATTCCGAACTTTTTGCGGTAAAAGTTTGGAATTCGGCACCAGAACCGCCCAAAATGCAATGGGACAGGAACTGGGATTTAAAAGCCCGTGATTGGACCAGAAACATGAGTAAAAGCCAATTGAGGGGGCAGGAGTCTGCTAGGAATGTGATTGGAGTGACTAGGGGGTCCAGAGGCCAATCAATAGTGAATACGCCCCCCAGTATATAACATAGCCCCGCCAAATCTCTAGCACTGTAATACAGGAGCGGTGGAAGAGAGTGGAAGCAGTTCTGTTACTCCTGCTGCAAAAGTGTCATTTAGCAATTATTAGTGTGAGGAAAGGGATATCTAGTGTAGTTAGGGTACTATATACCACTATAGTTAGATTCAATAATCTAGTTTCTGTAGGGAAAGTGTTAAGTGTCAGGGTGACCGTAGTGTAGTGTAGGGTGAACTGACTCTGACTGCTATGCCAGGGTGACAGAACTCATCCATGTCAGGATGACCGCCATAAGAAAAAGATCATTTTTCTTAGAATTATTAGTAGAGCAGGGATGGGGCTCCGCTCCTTTTACACCTGGGTGTTTTTGTTTCAGGCGTTTATTGGGCTTTTTTGCGGATGTCTTTGGAGGCAGGCATGACATCTGAACTTCTGTGTAGGGGTATATATACACACATACACACATATAGGTGTGAAAGGAGCGGAACCCTATCCCTGCACTACTGAAATTATTTGCAGGGATGGCGTTACCCTCCTTTCGCACCTATATGTGTGTGTGTGTGTGTGTGTGTGTATATACACCCCTATACAGAAGTTCAGATGTCATGCCTGCCTCTAAAAACGCCCAAAAAATTCCCAATAAACGCCTGAAACAAAAACGCCCAGGTGTGTTGTTTCAGGTGTTTATTGGGCGTCTTTGGAGGCAGGCATGACATCTGAACTTCTGTATAGGGGTAAATACAACACACACACACACACACACACACACACACATATATAGGTGTGAAAGGAGGGTAACACCATCCCTGCAAATAATTTCAGTAGCGCAGGGATAGGGTTCCGCTCCTTTTACACCTATGTGTGTGTGTGTGTGTGTGTGTGTATATATACCCCTATACAGAAGTTCAGATGTCATGCCTGCCTCTAAAGACGCCCAAAAAATGCCCAATAAACGACTGAAACAAAAACGCCCAGGTGTGACAGGAGTGGAACCCCATCCCTGCGCTAATAAAAATTCTAAGAAAAATGATCTTTTTTTTCTGGTTCTGGACATGCTACAGAGCTGAAACGTCACAAGTACACATTTTAGACCCCCCAGACACTAAATCCAAAGAAATCTCTTTTTTCAATAATTGTCTCTCTATCAAAAACGACAATTTTTTAGAATTTTTTTTGTGTGATTAATAGTCCCTGGGGCATGACCCAGAACCCTAAGCACTTTTTATGGGCATTTATTGGGTTTTAGGGCTTCAAAATGGTGTTTTTTGATTACCGAAATTTGGGTCCCATTGATTTCAATGGGGTTCTGGAATCCGGACCCGAACTTTCGGGAAGTTCGGGTGTTCTGGCCAAACCAAACTTTTCAAAAGTTCGATCATCCCTACTGATGATGTTGTTGTCTTTAGCAAACTCCCCTCCAGAAGTTTACATACTATCGATGTCAGACTGTCAGGCCTATAATTTCCCGGGACATGCCTCTGCCCTTTTTTGAATATCGGTATCACTTTAGCTTTCCTCCAATCCCCTGATACATTTCCTGTCATAATACTGTCAGCAAAGATCAGGAACAGTGGTCTAGATATAGTCTTACTAAGTTCTTTGAGTACTCTCGGATGTACGCCATTCGGGCCTGGTGATTTATTTGTGTTAACTTTATCCAGCCTTTCCCTGATTTCACCCTCTGTTAGCCATAGCGGCAAGTCCTGTGTATTACTACTAACCATACAGTCATGGTCAGTGTACCCCTCCTTTTCCTGTGTAAAGACTGAGGAGAAAAAAACGTTCAGCACGGTTGCTTTTTCAGTGTCCTCTGTAACCATCCTCCCATCATCATTAATTATGTGTGCAATATGCTCTGCCCTAGTTTTTTTGCTGTTGATATATTTACATAGTTACATAGTTAGTGAGGTTGAAAAAAGACATCAATCCATCCAGTTCAACCTATGATGCATGTGTGTTTGCTGTTAACCATACATTGTATACCCCTCTATGTTGTGGTCTTTAAGGTGCCCATCTAATAGTTTTTTGAAACTATCAATGCTCCCTGGTGATACGCCTGTTTGCGGAAGAGAATTCCACATCCTTACTGCTCTCACAGTGAAGAACCCCCTGCGTATTTTAAGGTTAAACCGCCTTTCCACTAGTTTTAGTGAGTGGCCACGTGTCTTGTTGTAGTTGCTTTCTCTGAATAGGGTTTTCCATATGCTAGGGTTGCCAGTACAATATTTGTATATTGATATCATATCCTCCCTCAATCGTCTCTTCTCCAGAGAGAATAAGTTCAGTGCTTGTAGTCTTTCCTCATAGTCCTCCATTCCCCTAATTATTTTTGTTGCCCTTCTCTGGACTTTCTCCAGTTCCAGCACATCCTTCCTGAGGACCAGTGCCCAGAACTGGACAGCATACTCCAGATGTGGCCGGACCAGAGTCTTGTAGAGAGGGAGAATAATCTCTTTATTTCTGGAGTGAATCCCCTTTTTTATACATCCCAGTATTCTGTTGGCTTTGCTTGCAGCGGCTTGGCATTGCATGCCACTGCCAAGCCTGTTGTCTACCAGTACCCCCAGGTCCTTTTCCATCCTAGACTCACCCAGAGGTCCCCCCCCCCCCCCAGTGAGTAGCTTGCTTTCTGGTTTCTGGCACCCAAGTGCATTACTTTACAGTTTTCAACATTAAACCTCATCCGCCATGTAGTTGTCCACCCCATTATTTTGTTCAGGTCCGCTTGTAAGATTTTAAAGAATTTCTTTGGGCTCTTTTTACTATCCTCTGCTATTTGTCTCTCAAAGTTGATTTTAGCCATTTTTATTTCGTATTTACTTTTCTTAAATTTGTCTCCTTATATTGCTCGAAAGCCGATACTGTGCCCTCCGATTTATATTTCTTGAAGGCCATTTTTTTACCCCTAATAAGTTTTACGATTAACATTACGGTTTAGCCAGCCAGGTTTGGCTTTCTCTTCTAAATGTATTTCCCATAGGAATGCACTGCGAGATGCATTTGTTTAATATGTTCCTAAAGCATTCCCATTTTTTCTCTGTGGTCAGTGTTCCTAGGGTTTGGTCCCAGTTTACCCTTTCCATCATTGAGCACAATTTGGGAAGTGGGTGCCCCAAATCTCCCATGACCATGCCAAGCTGACCTGAGCTCCCACTGAACGGAGAGACACAGCCTGTCAGGTCCTGAGGGGGAAATTCCCCACCTCCCTCCCTTTCTTTCACTGTGCACTGAATGAGAGGTATATTCAGACACCCAGTACCCTCCCCTGTTTCTCCATTGGCAGAAGGAGCTGGACAATCCAGGGAGGACTGAAGAATTATAAAGAACTCTGGGACAAGTAGTTACCAGCACAGGTGGCCCTATTCTAACTCCTGGGGGCAGAGACTACAAGTTCCAGCCTGCTCTGGGAGGAAAGAGAGAGGACTCCATCTTGTCTGCCTGGGACAAGGGCAGACCATCAAGGAAGTGAGGAAAGAGAAATGTGTCAAGAGAGGCTGCTGTGATTCTTGGGGCCATTACCATTAGGGATAGACAGATTATCGGCAGCCGATATGCACTGTCTCCGAAATACCGGTATCGGCCCCGGAACTGACCAATAGTGCCAATATTATTTCGCCATGAACAACCTCGTCTGGAGTCGGGACTTTGCTTTAGTTGCTGGGGGTGGTGTGGGCTTTTGGTAGTCTGGCTTGGGGGAGCTGCTTTGCTCTTTGATGCATGATTGTTCTCTAGTATTGCAATCTTAGGTTCAGACTGCTTTCTGTTTTCTGATGCATACTGGTTTGATGGCTGAGCTCTGTAAACTATTATGTGCCTTACCATGTTACGGTTTTTCTTTTCCCGCACTGTTTGTATATGTGTGCGATTTTTCAACAAACTTTTCTCTTGCTTTAAAAGAACGTAGTATTCTGTGGCTGAAGGTACATTAGGCATTCACAGGATACAGAAGTAAGTGTCAGTCAGTATTGGCCCCAAAAATTAGCCCACATGGGTTTAACTGACAGCTAAGAACGTAGTATTTGCCACATCCCTTTGGTACACAGAAGAAAAGAAGGGGGGAGAGGAGGATGAGAGAACATCACGAATCAGTGGGGTCTCTCGGCACCTCAAATATATTGGGACTTTGTAGGCATCTAGCATATGCTTGCTGATCTCAGTGGGAATAAACGTAACCATCATTTAATAAAAGTAACATTTGAGACGAACATACAAAAATAGACGTGTTCAGTAAAACATGCACATATAATAAGACATACTCCTATACCACTGGAACCCTGATGTCTCATATTCCAAGGCAATTCAGATAAATATGTTGCAGATCATGATAAATCATTATGAGTGGTCATGAAAATGTAGGGTTCACTTGTGATAGGTGTGGAATCGCGATGCGTTCCGCTTTATCGCTTCCTCAGGCGATTCCTGAAAGGTTGTCTAAAAACGGACAGTTTTTATTTGCCCTTTACTCAGAATAGGGTGTCCAATTTGTATACAAGCATGTCTCGTGTGGCTCCACCGTTTTGTCCTTTATTGACCCCCAAAAAACGCTGATGATCACAAGCGTGGTCATAAGGAACATCCACTTGTTACAGAGGAGTCGGATTATCTGAGGTCAGAGACAGTGCTAGCTTTGGAGAGGCTGACGATATTTCCACACAGGACCGGCTTCTCTTCATACATTTCTTGAGCACTTGCTTGAAAGTGGAGGGAGCCTTGGATAATAATAATTAGGCATTCACACATGATACAGAAGTGCCGGCCTGTATAGGCCCCAAAAATTAGCCCACATGGGTTTAACTGACAGCTAAGAACGTAGTATTTGATGGCTGGAAGTACATTAGGCATTCACACAGGATACAGAAGTAAGTGTCGGCCTGTATAGGCCCCAAAAATTAGCCCACATGGGTTTAACTGAGGGAAAATTGTGGAGGGGGAGATCAAGGCCTATAAATAAGGATAGGGTATAGTGGCACCTTCCCCATATAGATACTATATGCAAGAAAAAGGGGGAGAGAGTATAGAACGACCAAAGGATTGGTGGAACTATACCCAGGGAGATTTAAATGTGCCTCACAGATTATCTGTATATGCGTATATTTATATAGGACACAAACAATAGGTATATAAAAAATAACAAAGAATATTTTATTTGAATACAAAAATTAATTAAAATCTACATTGTTTGATCCATATGGACCCTTGAATTAAACACATAGTACACAGATCACATTAGGATATAACCGTTGCTGGAGCTACGCGTTTCGCAGTGGATGCTTCCTCAGGGTCCAGCAAATAGTATGTTTATATTAACAATCAGTTGATTCTAGAGAGCTAAAAGTACATAATACATTATATTAGAGTTGTAAATTTTTTTTTTTTTTTATCCCTTTTCCTCCCATATCCCCTCTTTTCCCATTTGTCATCCCTTTTCCTTCCCCCCCCCCTCTCTTCTAATTCCCTTATCTTATATCTATAATCTTTTCTTGTAAGTCTGTATACCATGCGGCCCATTGTCCTGCATACCGGTATGTATACAAGTAGCAAGGGCTGAGCAAGCTAGGATTGGGGTACTATACTAAGAAATATATTTGACTCTCTAATGTTTTCAATTAGCAAATTAAGAACTATAGCAGATTATAATGAGATGATAAATATGCACAATTATATAAACATAATTGGAATGATATCTAAATATTATGCGTATGATTTGTCTTTAATATTCAATAATGTTATTTACATGTTTTTAAATAATATATTTTGTGGTGTTCTCCTGAGCCAGACTTGTTGTCTTTGCCGCCCTTTATGGGATAGTCACGGATATCTGACAGCCGATCCGATGCTGACCGTGTTCGGCTGAGCAACGTCAGCAATACTTGATCGCAGCATATGATCGTCACTTCCGGCCGTCGGACCAGAAGTGACGGCCACTTCCGGTTTGCGGGAACATCCTCCCGCACGTCCACACGTGGACGCTATCTTGGCGGGCGGATATGGGGGGCGGGAGACTAGGAGGAGGGGAGGTTTTGGCGCCAATCCAACAGGACATATAAACGAGCATTCAATACCTTCTGAGTCAGGTAAGCCTATAGTCAGGCTGCTGGAAAAGGTCCTGTTAAAATTAGTCTCTTTAACTGGAAGATAGGTAAGCAATATCTTTAATCTCCCACTGCTTGGTAATTAACCACTTGCCTACAGTGCACTTTCACCCCCTTCCTGCCCAGACTGATTTTCAGCTTTCAGTGCTCTCACACTTTGAATGACAATTACTAAGTCATGCAACACTGTACCCATAAAAAAAATTGTGACCTTTTTTTCACACAAACAGAGCTTTCCTTTGATGGTATTTAATCACTACTGGGTTTTTTATTTTTTGTGCTATAAATAAAAAAAGACTGAAAATATTGTGAAAAAACGAATTTTTCTTTGTTTCTGTCATAAAATTTAGCAAATGAGTAATTTTTCGTCACAAATTTTGGCCAAAAGTAATACTGCTACTTATCTTTGGTAAAAATAACCCAAATAAGTATATATTATTTGGTCTTTGTGAAAGTTGTAGAGTCCACAAGCTATGGTGCTATTCATTGAAAATTTATCACACCTGATGTACTGAAGGCCTATCTCATTTCTTGAGACACTAAAAAGTCAGGAAAGTACAAATACCCCCCAAATGACCCCTTTTTGGAAAGTAGACATTCCAAGGTATTTAATAAGGGGCATGGTGAGTTTTTTGAAGTTGTAATTTTTTCCCACAACTCTTTGCAAAATGAAGATTTTTTTTTATTATTTTTTTTTTTTTTACAAATTGACATATTAACAGGTTATTTCTCTCACACAGCATATGTATACTTGCAACTACACCCCAAAACACATTCTACTACTCCTCCTGAGTATGGCGATACCACATGTGTGAGACTTTTTCACAGCCTGGCCACATACAGAGGCCTAACATCCAAGTAGCACCGTCCAGCATTCTAGGAGCACAAATTACACATATAATTTCCTGACAACCTATTGCACTTTTGAAGGCCCTGGAGCACCAGGACAATGGAAACCCCCATAAAATGACCCCATCTTGGAAAGCAAACAGCCCAACGTATAATTTTTGAGGCATAATGAGTCTTTTGAACTTGTCATTTTTTTTTTTTACACAAAGCTGTCCATTTATGCAATATTTCTAACACATAGCATGTACATAGCAAAAATTGCACCCCAAAATACATTCTGCTATTCCTCCTGAGTATGGCGATACCACATGTGTAACACTTTTACACAGCCTAGCCACATACAGACGCCTAACATCCAAGTAGCACTTTTCACAAAGTTGTCCATTTATCCACTTTAAGACTGGGCCTATTTTTGACACTTGGTGTTTACAAGCTAAAATATTTTTTTTTGCTAGAAAACTACTTAGAACCCCCAAACATTATATATTTTTTTTTTAGCAGAGACCCTAGAGAATAAAATGGAGATCGTTGCAGTATTTTTTATCACACCATATTTGCGCAGCAGTCTTCCAAATGCAATTTTTTTGAAAAAAAATCACTTTTTTGAACTAAAAAATAAGAAAACAGTAAATTTAGCCCAATTTTTTTCCATAATGTGAAAGATAATGTTACGCCGAGTAATTAGATACCCAACATGTCATGCTTCAAAATTGCGCATGCTCACAGAATGGCGCCAAACATTGGTACCTAAAAATCCCCATAGGCAACATTTTAAAAATTTCTGCAGGTTACCAGCTTAGAGTTACAGAGGAGGTCTAGGGCTCAAATTATTGCTCTTGCTCTAGCGATCGCGGAGATACCTCACATGTATGGTTTGAACACCGTTTACATATGTGGGCGGGACTTGCGTATGCACTTGCTTCTGCGCGCGAGCTAACGGGGACAGGGCGCTTTAATTTTTCTTTTTTTTCCTATTTATTTTATTTATTATTTTTTTATTTTTACACAGTTTAAAAAAAAAAAAATGTTTTGATCATTTTTATTCCTATTACAAGGAATGTAAACATCCCTTGTAATAGAAATAGGCATGACAGGTCCTCTTTATTGTGAGATCTGGGGTCAAAAAGACCTCACACCTCACAACTACACTAAAAAAGAAAAAAAAAAAAATTGTTGAAAAAGGAAAAAAAAAAAAAAAAAAAAAAAACGGCCCTTTAAACCGGTTGCTAGGTAATGACTTGACGTAGCTCCGGTCCTCCAAGACCATAGAGTCGAGTGAGGGCCATCTTGCCCTTCCTGTCTCTGAGGATCCGGGACCGGATAGTTTTCCCCGCTGCCGGCGTGTCCGGTAAGCTGGGAAAACGTCTGGGACGCAGCGGGAGGGGGGCACCTTTTCCCCTGCACCGTAAGGGTAATTTCGCTGCGAATCTGCCACTGGGAACACCCTTATCTGAAAGCCGACCGCCCGCCGTTTAAAAAAATACTGGGGTTATGGCAGCTATCTGCTGCCATAACCCCAGTATTTAGCTTTTAATGGCCGATGCATATAGTCGTTAGGCGGTCGGTAAGTGGTTGCATGTATATGGCAAACAGGTAACGATGACTGATGGGGTGACAGGTGACGATGACTGATGGGGGTGACAGGTGACGATGACTGATGGGGTGACAGGTGACGATGACTGATGGGGTGACAGGTGACGATGATTGATGAGGTGACAGATGACGATCACTGACGGGGTGACAAGTGGCGATGATTGATGGGGTGACAAGTGACGATCACTGATGGGGTGACAAGTGACAATGATTGATAGGATGACAGGTGACGATGACTGATGGGGTGACAGGCGATGATGATTGATGGGGTGACAGGTGACGGGCGATGGTCACCGATGGGTGACAGGTGACGGGCGATGGTGCACGGCGGTACTGATGGCAGTCTCTGGTGACCGGTGAACTTTAGGCTATGTCCACATGTGAGCGTAGCGATCGCGGGCAGAATCACTGCGATTCTGCCCGCGATCCAGAAATTGCAAATCGCGGGGCGCCTGTGCGTTGCCCGTGATTTGCAATAGCACCCCAAAAGCTGTGTGATGTTGCCGTGATTTCCGCCTGCCGAATCGAGGTAACATCGCGCAAACAACGCATGACGCCCCAAAGAAACTCTTGTACCTTTTTTGGGCGTCATGCGTTGTTTGCACTATGTTACAGTGATTCGGCAGGCGGAAATGGCGGCAACATCGCACAGCGTTTGGGGTGCTATTGCAAATCACGGGGCAACGCACAGGCGTCCCGCAATTTGCAATGATTTCCGGATCGTGGACAGAATCGCAGTGATTCTGCCCGCGATCGCTATGCTCACATGTGAACGTTATGGGTGTCAATTTCTGGGCACTGATGAGGTGACTGTTGGGTGACAGGTGCAATTGGGGGGGGCTGAGGGCTGTGTGGGGACATTTATTTTTGTGATTTTACTTTGTGACAGGTACACAGAGCAGTAACTCACTGTTTCTGGCTCTGCTCTCCTCACACTGGAAACTGTGTGAGGGGAGAAGAGCTAGTAACAGTGAGTTACTCCTCTTTGTTTACATTTTGTGATCGGCTGTGAATGGATTCACAGCCGATCACATAGTAAACAGTCACTGTCAGTGACTGTTTACTACCGCCGGTGACTAGCTGTGTTCCTACGGAACACAGCGCCACCGACATGACCGCGCTGCGTGCTCCCGATCGCGCGGTCATCTTGTGGGCTCCTCCATTGTGATCGGCTGTGTCATTGGAACACAGCCGATCACGTGGGAAACAGCCATGCCCATTGGCTGTTTCCCCCCTGCCGGTGACGGGGGGTGTCCCGGGGACACCCCGACACCGGCAGTGCAGGGCGGCGCGCACACGATCGCGCGTCTACCCTGCTTAAAGTGCCGCCGTCATATGACGGCGGCCCAGAACAATGGTCGCACCGCTCCGCCGTAATATGACGGCGGGCGGGCGGCAAGCTGTTAATAGACTTTTATCTGCAACAAGATACTTATCTGCTCCCCAATGTCTGCCTTTTCAGATTCAGAGTCTTATTTTTGGGACCAATATTGATTGGAGTGAATTCTTCTGCCATCTAAACCCTTGGATATTTGCACTTAATACTATATTCATGGATATCCACTAATTTTGCACTTATACCATCTCACATTTTTGTGGAGATTGTGTGCTAAGGCAATCAGCACAATCGCTGTACTTTCTCTACCCTCCCCCCTCTCCCTCCCCTTTTTTCTTCATACACCTCATTTGTTTAAATTTAAATTTATTCATACACCTCATTTTTTTAAATTTAAATTTATTCTGCACCTCTTCCCCCCCTTTTTTTCCCCCCCTACATTTTATGCACATTACTATTCTCTCTAAAAAAATGAAGTATAAAGCTAATGAAATTTGTTCCCCTCCCCCCCCCCCCTTTTCCTATTCAAATGTTTTTTGGCATGAATCCTCCATTCCTTGATTTTAAAAATAAACGAATGTTCTCTACATTTTTCTACTTGATCACCAAACAAGGGTAAGATTATGATACTATTAGCCTATATTTAAAACAAATGGTTCTTTAGACCAGTGTTATATTATTAGCGTTATTCTTCTATTCTGTTGGGATGAACGCCTCTCCAGGTTTCCATCTTTCCCCTCCCTGTATCCTCCTCACTGGTGGGCTCCCCCCCTGCATTTCATTTATCCAGGGGGTAGCCTAATTCTCCAATGCCCCCCCTTTGGATTGTATGGTAATACATTTCTTACACCATATGTGTTCTTTCATACGTTGTGACTTTCTACTTTTCCTCTCTACCTGTCATGTCCACCTCTTCCCCTCCCTCTCTCTCAACTTCCTTCACATGTTCTCAATAATCATTCCATTGATTAACCACTTAAGCCCCGGAAGATTTTACCCCCATTCCGACCAGGGGGTATTTTGCGATTCGGCACTGCGTGACTTTAACGGACAATTGCGCGGTCGTGCGACGCTGTACCTAAACGAATTTGGCGTCCTTTTTTTCCCACAAACAGAGCTTTCTTTTGGTGGTATTTGATCACCTGTGCGATTTTTTGATCACGCGCTATAAACAAAAAAAGAGCGTCAATTTTGCAAAAATAACAATATTTTTCACATTTTTTTATATGAAATTCCCCCCAAAAAAAATGTAAAAATCAAAATTTTTTAACATTTTCGGCCAATTTGTTTTATGCTACCTATGTTTGGTAAAAAAAAAAATCGCAAAAAGCGTATTTTGATTGGTTTGCGCAAAAGTTATCGCGTTTACTAACAAAGGGAAAGATTTTTGTCATTTTTGTTGTTTTTTTTTTAACGCGTAATGGCGGCGATCTGCGATTTTTTTTGCGGTACTGCGACATTGTGGCGGACAGATCGGACCCTTGACTGACATTTTTGACACTTTTGGGGTTACCAGTGACATTTCTACAGTAATCAGTGCTATATATATGCACTGTTACTGTAAAAATACACTGGTAGTGAAGGGGTTAACTTTATTTGGGAGGGAGGGGCTGTGTGTGTCCCTAGGGGCGTGCTTTCTACTGTGATTGGCTGTGGCTTCAGCTGTAAGGACACTGATCAACGGATCTACATACTAGATCCGTGTGATCAGTGTCTTTGCAGCGAGGAGAATGACAGGCAGCTTGTTTACACAAGCTGCCTGACATTCTCCCTCTCCCCCGCCGATCGCCGAGTGGCCGGCGGACATCAGGTCCGCTGGTCACACGCGCGGGGGGGGGGGGTCCGTGACCACGCGGGAGCGCGCCTCCGGGGGCGCGTGCTCGCTCCCTAGACCCTCACAAGCAAGCAACGTAGCCCTACGTTAGTTTGCCTGCGAGGGGCTGACCGCCGACGTAGATAGTCGTGCGGCGGTCGGCAAGTGGTTAACTACAGAAATACTATTGGACCTTATGACATTTGGATTGTCATTTATATATTGTAAACCCGTAAGTTATCTAAACGAGCAAATGAGAAAAAAATTCTTCCTTAAACATCTCTTATAAATAAGTCAAGAGTAAAAAAATGACTGTAAATGAACAAAGATAAATAAGTAATGCAAAATATGTTTTATATAGAAGTTAATTAAAAACGACTTGTTATCACTCTGTTAAATGTTTACAACTCTAATATAATGTATTATGTACTTTTAGATCTCTAGAATCAACTCATTGTTAATATAAACATACTATTTGCTGGACCCTGAGGAAGCATCCACTGCGAAACGCGTAGCTCCAGCAACGGTTGTATCCTATTGTGATCTGTGTAGTATGTGTTCAATTCAAGGGTCCATATGGATCAAACAATGTAGATTTTAATTCATTTTTGTATTCAAATAAAATATTCTTTGTTATCTTTTATGTACCTATTGTTTGTGTCCTATATAAATATACGCATATACAGATAATCTGTGAGGCACATTTAAATCCCCCTGGGTATAGTTCCACCAATCCTTTGGTTGTTCTATACTCTCCCCCCCTTTTTCTTGCATGGGTTTAACTGACAGCTAAGAACGTAGTGTTTGATGGCTGGAGGTACATTAGGCATTCACACAGGATACAGAAGTTTCGGCCTGTAGAGGCCCTAAAAATTAGCCCACCTGGGTTTAACTGACAGCTAAGAACGTAGTATTTGGTGGCTGGAGGTACATTAGACATTCACAGTATTCAGAAGTGTTGGCCTGTATAGGCCCCAAAAATTAGCCCACATGGGTTTAACTGACAGCTAAGAACATAGTATTTGGTGGCTGGAGTACAGTAGAGATTCACAGTATACAGAAGTGTCGGCCTGTATAGGCCCCAAAAATTAGCCATTCAATGGACATAAAATGCATTTTATGCCGCTGTATGTAGCGAAGCCAAGGACCAGAAATTGCTGTGGGTGGATGGTGGTCTTGCGGATATTTGTGGCCTGGCATGAGGAATTTCAATAAAACATGGTCTACTGGTCACATGTTTTGAATTCCTCAAAGATCCATGCCTCATTCATTTTTATAAATGTGAGGTAGTCTACACTGTCATGAACTAGGCGAGTGCGTTTATCGGTCACGATCCCCCCTGCTGCGCTGAACGTCCTTTCAGACAGGACACTGGATGGGGGGCAAGCCAACAGTTCCTTCTTGCCCAGTGCCACTCATGGCCACAGTGGAAAGAATGTCCCTTACATTGGTGGTCATTGAGAAGAATGCTCCTTACATTGGTGGTCAGTCAGAAGAATGCTCCTTACATTGGTGGTCAGTGAGAAGAATGCTCCTTACATTGGTGGTTAGTGAGAAGAATGCTCCTTACATTGGTGGTCAGTGAGAAGAATGCTCCTTACATTGTTGGTCATTGAGAAGAACGCTCCTTACATTGGTGGTCATTGAGAAGAATGCTCCTTACATTGGTGGTCATTGAGAAGAATGCTCCTTACATTGGTGGTCTGTGGGAAGAATGTCCCTTACATTGGTGGTCAGTGGGAAGAATGTCCCTTACATTGGAGGTAATTGAGAAGAATGCTCCTTACATTGGTGGTCAGTGAGAAGAATGCTCCTTACATTGGTGGTCAGTGAGAAGAATGCTCCTTACACTGATGGTCAGTGGGAAGAATGCTCCTGACACTGATGGTCAGTGGGAAGAATGCTCCTTACATTGGTGGCAGTGAGAAGAATGCTCCTTACATTGGTGGTCAGTGAGAAGAATGCTCCTTACATTGGTGGTCAGTGAGAAGAATGCTCCTTACATTGGTGGTCAGTGAGAAGAATGCTCCTTACATTGGTGGTCAGTGAGAAGAATGCTCCTTACATTGGTGGTCAGTGAGAAAAATGCTCCTTACATTGGTGGTCAGTGAGAAGAATGCTCCTTACATTGGTGGTCAGTGTGAAGAATGCTCCTTATATTGGTGGTCAGTGAGAAGAATGCTCCTTACATTGGTGGTCAGTGAGAAGAATGCTCCTTACATTGGTGGTCAGTGAGAAGAATGCTCCTTACACTGATGGTCAGTGGGAAGAATGCTCCTGACACTGATGGTCAGTGGGAAGAATGCTCCTTACACTGATGGTCAGTGGGAAGAATGTCCCTTACATTGGTGGTCATTGAGAAGAATGCTCCTTACATTGGTGGTCAGTGGGAAGAATGTCCCTTACATTGGTGGTCAGTGGGAAGAATGTCCCTTACATTGGAGGTCATTGAGAAGAATGTCCCTTACATTGGTGGTCATTGAGAAGAATGCTCCTTACATTGGTGGTCATTGAGAAGAATGCTCCTTACATTGGTGGTCAGTATGAAGAATGTTCCTTACATTGGTGTTCAGTCGTAAGAATGTTCCTTACAATGGTGGTCGATGGGAGGAATGGCCCCCTTACATTGGTGGTCAGTGGAAATTATATAAAGTAAATAAAAATTGTTAAAAAAAAGACTGTAAAGAACATCCAGGTAGGGTGTTATGTAGGACGAGCACACGTATGTAAACAATAATGGCGGCACATACTGCAAGTATGGTATCGTCGGGAACGTCGGAGTGAGAGCAATTCTAGGGCCATAATTTTGTAACATGCTGGTCAGAGCTTTTTATTTTTTTTGTATCTTTTTTTATTAAACTGTTCAGCTAAGAAGACATTTGTTACACCTGTTATATTGTGTTAATTCATGAAAACCTTATTTTTGGAAATGTACCATTGTTGCACTTTTTTTAATGTAAGTTTATTTTTATTTTTTTCTATAATAAACATTTATTTTGAACATTGTGTAGAGAAATTCTGTGACAAACAAATGTAATGTGGGCAGTGCAAGATGTAGGCGGGGGTTTGTGTGGGTGTGGCTTGTGTGGGCGGGGACACAGGGGGCCCATAATCTCTTATTGCCCGGGGGCCCCATGAGTTGTCAGTCTGCCCCTGGAGTCACATGACACCTGGGAGGGAAAATGGCTAATTGGGCCCAATTTGGACATTTTGTCTTAGGGATGTATTAACTTTTGTTGTTGCCAGTGGTTTAGACATTATTGACTGTGTGTTGAGTTATTTTGAGGGGACAGCAAATTTATGCTGTTATACAGGCTGTACACTCACTACTTTACATTGTAGCAAAGTGTAATTTCTTCAGTGTTGTCACATGAAAAGATATCATAAAATATTTACAAAAATATGAGGGGTGTACTCACTTTTGTGAGATACTGTATATGTAAATTAAAATGTATAAATTTTTAATTGTTTTGGTGATATTGCTGCCCTAAAAAATCCCACACTAGGAGGTTTTTGCCTATAGAGTGTAGATTTTAGGGATGTGGACATCTTTGGCCAGCACTTAGCAGTTATCTGTATCTTTATATAAAATGTGCCCATCAGAGTGCCCCTTAACAGAAAATATGCCCATCTGAGTGCCCCTTAACATATACTAAGAGGCATGCTGATGTGCATATTTTATGTTAAGGGGGGAACGCTGATGGGCATTGTAGGGGATCAGACTCAAGGCAGGGACACGCTCACAGTTTCTTTAGAAAATGTCAGGTTTAATCCACACTCAAAGTTCATAACAAAAGAAACTGGCTCCTGGCTAAACAAACAAAAGTAAACTTCCGCTCAAACTGAGTCTTACTGTGTTTGTAGTCCTTTTAAAGTCCTTGTTCAAAGGTAAGTGTCCTTTCTGGAACAAACGATAATATCCCAGTTTTCAGAGACAGTCAGCCATGCTCCAATTTTCTTCCTCTAATGGAGACATCCACACTCTCTCTGAGATCCAGGTCCAGCTGCCTTAATCAAGGCCTAGCCAGAGACCAACAAACTGTTGTCCACGGAATTGGGAATCTATCCCACCCAGAGCACTATCAGATTCCCAGTAAAACCAGCCCTGGAACAGACCTTACTAATAAAGGGTAAAGACTAGCACTCTTTACCATAAGGTCTTTGCTGATTTTACCTTAGATTGAAAAATCGAAGAAACCGTGGAGGAACATAGATCCCATCAACCACTTCTCCAGCCATTTGGAGCTGTTTTACCAGCACCCTGCTACATATCCCCCCCCCCCTCTGCTCAAACTCGGGGGGTTGAGCACCTTGGGCAAACAAACTGTATACTCTGGAGAGGGCATCAGCGTTAGCTTGTTGGCTACCTGGTCTATGTTCTACCACAAATTTGAAACACTGTAGAGCCAAGAACCATCTGGTAACTCTTGCATTTTTCTTTTTATTTTAGGCAATCCACTTGAGAGGGGCATGGTCTGTTAAGAGCCTAAACTGTCGCCCTAACAGGTAGTATTTTAAACTCTCCAGAGCCCATTTGATAGCAAGACATTCCCGTTCTACAATAGCATATCTTTTTTCTGTGGGGGTCAATTTCCTACTTAGGAATGCTATGGGGTGTTCGTCCCCATTCACCACTTGGGACAGTACTGCACCTAATCCCACTTTTGACGCATCAGTCTGCACTATAAATTCCTGTGTAAAATCCCGGGAAATTAGGACAGGGCTATTACAGATGGCTGTCTTTAAGTCCAGGAAAGCTTTCTCGGCTTCCGGGGTCGAAGTTACTGCTGAGGACTTCTCCCCCTTGGTAAGATCCGTAAGGGGAGCTGCCAATGTAGCAAAATTGGGGATAATATAAGGGGTGAACCTATGCGCTACCAGTAGGTATAAGACGTAAAAATGAAAGAGATAGGTAAAGATGTAGTGGAACACCAAGGTTCGAGCAGCTAATTCAGTAGTGTCACCACATACCACAATAGTTTGTAAGATAGAGAGAATCAGCGCTCTAATCCTTAAAGGTGATGGACCACCTAATGATAAAAAGACTGAATAATTAAAACTCGAAGTATCAGAAGTTATAAAAAAATGATGGAGTGATGTAATAAGATCAATAAATGTAAAAGCAGAATTTGACCAGCGCGTGTCCCATAAAACCAAAAGGGTTAAAAAATTATATATACTGTGTAACAAGTGGGTACAAGTAAAAAGGTAAAATATCCTGGTGTGTGATAGATAAAACCCAGAAAGTGCTGAAGTGCAATAAATAAATAAATAACATAGACAGTGTTTTTATTGTGATATACAAGTAATTAAATCAATCCACTGTGGAAATAAAATAATCAAATATTGGTGAATATTCCTGGCACTGTTACTATCAAAAGTGCAACATGCCAGTAGAAACCATATAAGTGAAGTAGAGTGAAATCAGGGAATAATCCCGTGTAAATGAATAGACCAAAATAAAATGAGAAATCAGCTGCAATCACCTGTGTGACCACTAGGTGTCGCGCTGTATATACAACCTGCCCTAAACGAAAGTTAGGCAAGATGGATCTTCAAAGGTCCCCCTCCACAATCAACCAAGCACCGATTGGCGAGTTTCCATATGGGGAGAAAGAAAGGGGGAGCCTCGTGAAGTATCAATCATAAACTGAAGAAAAAGAACGTAGCATCCACTCACTATGAGAAGCCGTGGTAGCTGCCTCACATCAGTTGCAATCGCCGGGAAGCTTCCGCGTTCCACGGCGGTGGAGTCTCAAACCGCAAGTGACGCTGTGACGCAATGGACCCGCCCTACGCGTTTTGTCATCGACGTCTGCTGGAGCGGCGTCACCACGGCGCACTCCCGGTCTTCTTATAGCCAGCCCTTGTCATGGCAACAGATTGGTGCCGTCAGCCATCTTGGTGCTCCGTGTTCGTTGCCGAATGGAGGCCATCTTACTACTCCCTGTATTGCTATAGGTGAGTATAGAGGGCGGCTTGTTTACATCATTTACGAAGCAGCTATTCACGGGGCTACTACGAGGACCACAGCATAAAAAAATTGCAAAAGAAAGAGTGTGTTTCTAAAAAAGTATTTTTTTAATCTGGGGTACAACCTTTAATAGACAAAAAATTAAAAGTAAATATAATAAAATTATTGATCGTGCTAAAAAACTTAAAAACAGTGTTGAGAGTCTTTTACAAGCCCTAAGTGCATAATATTACTAGAAACATTCCTGGGGCTATGCTCTCTGTGAGTCATCCTATCCACCTCATGGGGGGGGGGATTTGGATATCACGGTATATTCTTAGAGACCAAAAATCACGGCTGTGTGTGTAAGGGAAAGCCGGAAAGAAAAATAATTTAAAAAGCCTAAAATCCAAAAAAATCAAAAAATGATCCGATGTTGGATGAGAAGGCTGAGACATAAAATTGCTTAATCCCGTAAAAAGTACCGTTTTCACTGGAGGTGGGTAAAGTGGGAAGTTGGTTCAATACAAAGGGGATATATGTGTGTGGGAAAAGTATATATATAATTGTATATATAAAATTGTGGTGAAAAATGGTAAAAATTTAAGGTAAGAGAAATTGATGAATAAAATGATAAAATTAGAAAAGAGGAATTGGAACAAATGGATATGAGGAATGTCCAAGGATTTTCTTAATAAAGTACCAGAAGGGTAGATGGGTGGAATAATGGTAATAAATGAGAAAAGGGCTATACACCTAATGGATTTTTAGTGCAATAATCTATCCAAGATAAGTACTGGAAGGGCAAAACAAAACACATGCATAAAAGATGCATAAAAACAATGTACAAAGGCATGAGGGACGGTATGTAGAGAATTATAGGCTGTGGTAAGGACTTCTTAATATTCAAGGTAAAATATCAATTATATTAGAAGGATCATGTAGGAATCCATTTAAAACTCTGAACACATCTTCTTGAAAATTCTCCAAAAAACATTTCTTAAAAAATATCTTAAAAAATCTCCTATAAAAATCCTTTAAAAACCCTCCAAAAACACCCTAAACCTTTCAAAAGGCTCCATAAAGGCCTTAAAAAAAGGCCCCTCCCAAAAAAAGGGGGGGGGTTTAAATGGATGTCAGGCAAAAAAAGAGATTTTGAATAAAAATAATTTTTTGTGTAAAAAACGGGTTTTTAGACATCAGTAATGAAACAGTTCAGGTCTATATCAGCATTTAGTCCATCAGGTCTCAAAGATCGCATCAGGAAAATCCACTTAGTTTCATTTTTCGAAATCATTCTTCTCTTATTGCCTCCTCTCCAGTCCCCTTTTATTTTATCAATGCCATAATGTTTATTACATCTGCATAAACTAGATTGCTAGCTCTTGAGACTACTGCTACTTTTCTGCACTGGGTTGATCTCTTTTGTATGTCCACCTGCTATTCTATCATCTGCTATCATACAACATTGCTAAACCTTCCTGCATCCATCTGCTACTGTCTCACCTTCAAGTGTCTATCACCTATCACCTCCACTCAACCTATCCTTCAACCTTCATCATTGTGTTACCACATACATAAAGTCATTCTAGGAACCAGCTTGCTAACTGTGTGTATTTACTGGCTGAAATAAGACCTTCCACACATGATGAGTCATTGAGGTTGGGAATGGTATCTCAGCATATCTCTTACATGACTACTGACGTGGATCTATTTCTGCAGCTGAAAATCCACACCATATAAGAAACGCAGGAGCGTTACAGATTGAACGAACCAAAAAATGGATTCAGCAGAAATAACCACTCAGGTGACACAATTAAAACAGCAAGTATCTGCGTTAATACACGCACTTGCTGAATTAAAAGAAGACAATCAGGCTCTGTCGCAGCAGGTAATTAGACTGACACAACTTACCTCTGCGCAGTCCCCTGAACCCAAGATAAATCCCCCTTTGGTATTTACAGGCGATCGCAAAAAATTTCGCGAATTTAAAAACGCATGTGAGTTACTTTTTTTGCTAAAACCTCGTACCTACCTTACTGATCACATTAAGGTTTGTACTATTATTTCTTACCTATCAAGCGATCCTCGAGCCTGGGCAGATTCTCTTTTTGAGAAAAACGACCAGCTTCTCAACTCCTATGCCTTGTTCCTGGCAGAGCTCACTAGCCTATATGATGACCCCAATAGGCAGAGTACTGCTGATCTTCAGTTAAGATCCTTGAAACAAGGAAGCAGGCCTGTAGAAGACTTTGTCGCAGAGTTCAAGAGATGGACCCTTGATTCCGAATGGAATGATGCATCTCTGAAAACCCAATTTAGGCTTGGCCTATCAGAAGCCGTTAAGGACGAGCTCGCCCGAGCGGATCTGCCAAAAACCCTGGATGCATTAATACAACTCAGTATTACCATAGATAGAAGACTACGAGAAAGAAAGGCTGAAAAGATGGGAATGCCATTATCCGTTTCCTCTCGGAGTCTGGCCGTTCCTATGGAGGTAGGAACCATACGCCCACCGCTATCAACTATGGAAAAAGACAAAAGACAAAATGAAAATCTCTGCTTGTACTGTGCATCCCCGGATCACAAGATAAACGTCTGCCCCCTAGTCAACAAAAAGAAGGGTGAGTGTTCACATGTCTCCCTAGGAGGATTGACAACTTCATTCACTAACCCCTACATTTCTGTTTTGTTGACATTACAGTGGGACCAGAACAGGATTACTATTAAGGCCATGATTGACACAGGATCTTGTGGAAATTATATGGATATATGTTTTGCTGCTTTAAATAAAATTCCTATTATTTCTAAACTCAAACCTGTCTCAGTAAGTCTTATTACCGGTGTTCCGTTATCCTCTGGTCCGATCACCGATCAGACACAAGCATTTCTAGTCACTATTAACGAGTCTCATAGGGAGACTTCTACCTTCGATTTAATACCATCACCCCACTTTCCCATTGTGTTGGGACTTCCCTGGTTGCACACACACCAACCAACCATAGATTGGAAGAAACGGTCCTTGACCTTCCCTTCTTGTTATTGCGAGGAAACGTGTAACCTCCCGTTTTCCGGGAAGATTCTGTCTGTGGTGACAGATGAGATTGCACCACTATGTTATCAGGATCTTTCTGAGGTTTTTCTTGAGAAAAATGCTCAAGCATTACCTCCTCATCGAGACTATGATTGTAGCATTGATCTACTCCCAAATAGCAAATTGCCGTTCGGTCATGTTTATCCTATTTCACAGGATGAACTTGCCCATCTCAAAACCTATTTGGATGAGAACTTGGAAAAAGGTTTTATTAGACCTTCCACTTCTTCCACAGCAGCAGGACTCTTTTTTGTTCGCAATAAAGATTCAAGTCTCAGACCTATCATCGACTACAGGAAATTGAATGCTATCACAATAAAAGATCGCTATCCTCTACCGCTTATCCCTGAGCTCATTGAGCAGGTGCGTGGAGCTACCTATTTTTCAAAATTAGACCTGAAAGGAGCATACAATCTCATTCGAATCCGTGATGGACACGAGTGGAAGACTGCGTTCAGAACTAGATACGGATTGTTCGAATATCTTGTGATGCCATTCGGCCTATGCAATGCCCCTGCAGTTTTCCAACGATTTATAAACGATATTTTTAAAGACTTACTAGATGTCTGTGTTGTGGTATATCTGGACGATATACTTATATATTCACGGACCCTGTCTGAACACATAAGACATGTAAGACTTGTATTATCGAGATTGCTTGCACATAATCTTTATGTGAAGCTGAAGAAATGCTTGTTCCATAAAGATGAGGTACTCTTTCTAGGCTACATCATATCCAAAACAGGAATCGAGATGGACATGAGTAAAATATCCTGCATTCAGGATTGGCCTACACCAACTACACGCAAGGCGCTACAGCGATTCCTGGGATTTTCAAATTTCTACAGGAAGTTCATAAAAAACTTTTCTGCTATTGTGAGACCCCTCACACAGCTCACTAGCATAAAAATACCATTTAATTGGTCAGAAGAAGCAAATAAGGCTTTCCACTTGTTAAAGACAAGGTTTACTTCCGCTCCCATATTACGCCATCCAGACCCATCCCTCCAATACATTCTGGAGGTAGATGCGTCAAACCTGGCAGTAGGAGCAATACTCTCCCAACGACCTACCCCCACTTCACCACTTCATCCAGTCGCCTTTTTTTCTAAATCCCTGAGCAGTCCCGAGATAAATTACCCCGTGGGTGAGAAGGAACTGCTTGCTATAAAATTGGCTCTGGAGAATTGGCGACATTTACTCGAAGGCACCCAATTACCAATAATTATATACACGGACCATAAAAACCTCCAATATCTTCAGACTAGCAAAACTCTCTCGCATCGACAGGTACGATGGTCACTATTCTTTCTAAGGTTTAACTTCCTAGTGACCTACACACCTGCAGATAAGAACAAAAAGGCGGATGCACTATCACGACTAACTGAAGAAAACTACTTTGAAATTCCTTCCGTTCCTATAATACCTCACAAACGCATTATTGGAGTTGTCCGTTCCTTGAAGGAAGAGGTTCTGCATGGTATAAGGTTGGATTCACCCCCACCACAACTAAATACCGATGCAGAAGGCTTCCTCTACTACAACGACAAACTTTACATACCACCTACCCTACGCACCAAGATCTTGGAATTATCGCATGATGTGCCTATGGCAGGACATATGGGTATGACAAAGACTTTCAATTTGATTTCTCGGCAATTCTGGTGGCCTGACATGAAAACATCTATACAAAAATTCGTCTCTTCATGCAATGTCTGTGCCAGGTCCAAAATTGACACTACGAGACCATCCGGTCTACTATGCAGTCTACCAATACCCCAAACTCCATGGGAGGTTCTGTCATTGGACTTCATCGTAGAATTGCCTCCTTCCAAAGGATTTAATACCATCTTGGTGTCAGTGGACCATCTGACAAAGATGGCACATTTCATTGCTATTCGCAGACTACCTTCGTCCAAACAAACGGCAGAACTCCTGATGAAACATGTCTTCAGATTACATGGTATCCCAAAAACTCTTTTGTCTGACCGTGGATCCCAATTTATTTCTAAATTCTGGCAAGAACTATGTCACATACTACGGATTGAGCGGAAGCTCACTTCTCCTTACCATCCGCAGACCAACGGACAGACTGAAAGAGTCATCCAATGCATCAAGCAGTATTTACGTTGTTACACTTCTTACCAACAGGATGATTGGTTGGATCTTCTCCCCCTGGCAGAATTTGCCTACAACAACGCAACTTACAGTACAACCAAGCAGAGTCCGTTCTACTTGAACTATGGGTTCCATCCCTCTATTCTCCCTCCACGCATCCTTCCTTCAAATAACCCAGTAGCCTCAGACTATCTTTCCCAAATAAAGGATTCTCTGGGTTTACTAAATACTACCATTGCACACGCTCACAGTCAACAAAAGAAGTACTATGATCTTCGTAGAAGACCTTCTCCACAGTATACTATCGGGGACCTCGTTTGGCTCTCAACAAAAAACTTGAGACTGAAGATCCCTAGCAAAAAGCTTGGACCTCTGTTCTTGGGACCTTTCCCAATCAAGAAACTTATTGGAAAAGCTGCAGTGCAGCTTACATTGCCAATGGACCTAAAAATCCATCCCATTTTCCATGTGTCGCTACTAAAACCCCATGTTCCGGACCAAGGAATAAGGCCTAATATTCCACCTCCCCCTCCTGTACAAGTTGAAGGTGGAGAAGAATACGAGATAAAAGAGATTCTGGATTCTCGTATCTACAGAAGAAGACTTCAGTACTTGGTTAGATGGAAGAACTATGGGCCCCAAGACGACACCTGGCTAAACACCTCTGACATACATGCCCCTAGATTAATCCGCAATTTTCATGCGAGATACCCAGACAAACCAGCTCCAGAGGCCTTCAGGAGCAGGCCTTAAGGGGGGGGTATTGTAATGTTCCGGTACCTTTGGTACCCTAAATTACACTTTCCACAAGTGTATGCGCCCTACCATTTACTTTTGGAAAGGTGCGCATACACCTTTAAGACTGGAGCTGTCATCACTCAGCGCCGGACTAGATGGCTATTTAAGGCGTCGGTTCTCACTCACATGTGTTCGTTCAAACACCCTTACTTGGATGCTAACCTTGCTTGAAGCTTCCATGCTTGCAAGCTTACTTCGCTGACGGAACCTCGCTGCGCTGATCCCTTTATCCCGCTACTGGATCATCCGCCTCTCCTGAACCACCCTTCGGCTGTATCGCTAATAGTGCTAAGTACCCCGCAGGGGAATTCTCTATAAACTTATACTAAGCTTACACTATCTAGCTCTGCATAGTAAAGACTGTTTATTACATCTGCATAAACTAGATTGCTAGCTCTTGAGACTACTGCTACTTTTCTGCATTGGGTTGATCTCTTTTGTATGTCCACCTGCTATTCTATCATCTGCTATCATACAACATTGCTAAACCTTCCTGCATCCATCTGCTACTGTCTCACCTTCAAGTGTCTATCACCTATCACCTCCACTCAACCTATCCCTCAACCTTCATCATTGTGTTACCACATACATAAAGTCATTCTAGGAACCAGCTTGCTAACTGTGTGTATTTACTGGCTGAAATAAGACCTTCCACACATGATGAGTCATTGAGGTTGGGAATGGTATCTCAGCATATCTCTTACATGACTACTGACGTGGATCTATTTCTGCAGCTGAAAATCCACACCATTTAAGAAACGCAGGAGCGTTACAGCTGTGCGACTGTGGGTGTTGTGCGACTGACCGGGCTGTAAGATTGTGAGTGTTGTGCAACTGAGTGTCAAGTGAGTGTAGCGGAGTACCAGAGGGTGAGAAGGTAGAGTTAGGAAGCCAGGAAATAGCCACATAGGATAGACTTAAATCACTGAATCCCCATTAGATTAGATTAGTAGGTACAATGCCCGGCGGGTATGGAGATGCGACACAGTGTACATCTTGTGATGCGTTCCTCAGACATGTGATCGAGGGCGAATACAAATGCGCAAAATGTAAGCACGTTGCTTCCCTGGAAGCCCAGGTCCTGAATCTAGGGAAGCAGCTGGCAACACTGAGACGAATGTCCATACCGGAGGAGAGCCAGGATCGTACCAGTCAGGTGCAGGCAGGGGTCTGCACAGAGGTGGGCGGAGTATTGGAGGTGCAGGCATCAGAGCAGAGTAGAGGGGTGACAGTTAGGAGGGGTAGAAGGGGACAAGGCAAGGAGGCTGATCCTGGGCTGGAGCACCCCAATAGATACGCCCCGTTGTGTGATGTTGGGGAAACCAGTCAGGGACCAGCATTGCTGGAGCAGAGTGACGCCCCTAGCTGCCAGGGGAAGAACTCCTCCAGTGAGGCCGGGAGAAAGGGAAAGGAAAGACAGGTGCTGGTGGTAGGGGACTCAATTATTAGAACGACAGACAGTGTAATCTGTGACAAAGACCGTGTGCGCCGAACAGTCTCTTGTTTGCCGGGCGCTCGGGTTCGGCACATCGCGGATCGGGTGAACAGATTATTGGGTGGGGCTGGGGAAGACCCAGCTGTCATGGTACATGTGGGTACCAATGACATAGGCAGAGGAAGATGGAGAGTCCTAAACTATTTCAGGGACTTAGGAGCTAAGTTGAGGAGTAGGACCTCCAAGGTAGTATCTTCCGAAATACTACCTGTACTTCGAGCCACACCAGAGAGGCAGCGGGAGATTAGGGAAGTTAACGAGTGGCTGAGGAGCTGGTGTAGTAAGGAGAATTTTGGGTTCCTGGAGAACTGGGCTGACTTCTCAGTCGGCCACCGGCTCTTTGGTAGGGACGGATTGCACCTAAATGGGGAGGGTGCAGCCGTACTGGGTGAGAGGATGGCCACAAAGTTAGAGGGGCTTTTAAACTAGGGAATGGGGGGGGGGAGGGTACAGATGTAGAATTAGCCAGGGGAAAGCAAGATTCAGAGGGCAGAAATGGGGGCATTAGCGGTAGGGTGTTCGGAGCTCCTAAACCCAGGGTGGGTATGGGGAAAAATCAAGAGAGCGGCCTAATAAAAACAAATGAGGATATATGTAACCGATCAAAATTAAGAGGTTTGTATACCAATGCCAGAAGCCTGGCCAACAAGATGGGAGAGCTGGAGCTGCTGATGTTTGAGGAGGACTTAGATTTTGTGGGGATAACTGAGACTTGGTTTGACAGCTCCCATGACTGGATGGCGACCATTCAGGGGTATTCCCTTTATCGCAGGGATAGAGAAGGTAAAAAAGGGGGAGGGGTATGTCTGTATATTAAGAACAGTATACAGGTAAATATGAGGGATGATATTAATAATTGAGCTAAGGACGAGGCAGAATCCCTATGGGTAGAGCTTCAAAGGGAAGGCACGGTGGGGAAGGTAATATTGGGCGTATGCTATAGGCCCCCCAACCAGAGGGAGAAGGGTGAGGCGGACCTTATGTTACAGATAGGATTGGCAGCAAGGATGGGAAATGTCATTATAATGGGGGACTTTAATTATCCAGATATAGACTGGGCAGAAGGAACTGCGCACTCAGCCAAGGCTAGGCAGTTCCTAAATGTTTTGCAGGACAATTTCACGGGTCAGATGGTGAATGCACCGACAAGAAACAATGCGGTACTTGACCTACTGATTACCAACAATACAGACCTGCTCAAGGATATAGAAACACGGGACAACTTAGGAAACAATGACCATAGGTCAATTGGTTTCAGTATTAATTACAGTAATAGGAAGCACAAGGGTAATATAAGGACACTGAATTTCAAAAGAGCCAATTTCCCTAAACTGCGCTCGCTGCTAGAAAATATCAAATGGGATAGAACCCTGGGAACAAAAACCACAGAGGAAAAATGGGAGTGCTTCAAGAGCATACTTAACAAGGGGATTGGCCAGTGCATTCCAAAGGGAAATAAATTTAAAAGAGCAAAACTAAACCCTGGGTGGCTAAACTCCAACATAAAAATGTATATTAGTGCTAAAGAAAAGGCCTTCAAAAAATACAAGACTGAGGGGTCATTGGCAGCATTTAAGCATTACAAAGAGTGTAATAAGAAATGTAAAGATGAAATCAGGGCGGCTAAAATAGAACACGAGAGACATATAGCGGAGGAGAGTAAAAAGAACCCCAAGAAGTTCTTTAAGTATATAAACAGTAAGAAAGCGAGGCCAGAACACATTGGCCCCATAAAAGATGACAAAGGAAATATGGCCACTGAGGACAGAGAAAAGGCGGAAGTGTTAAATAATTTCTTCTCTTCAGTCTTCACAAAAGAATCGGGGGGCTACACGAACCTAGCTTGTAAGGCCGAACTAAATAATACACCTCAGGAAGTGCCGCCATGGCTAACAGAAGATAGACTTAGAGCTAAGCTAGAGAAACTTAACATAAATAAATCCCCGGGACCGGATGGCTTGCACCCGAGGGTTCTTAATGAGCTCAGCCAGGTGATTGCCAGACCATTATTCTTGATCTTTAAGGATAGTTTACAGACGGGTATGGTGCCAGCTGATTGGAAAAAAGCCAACGTGGTACCAATATTTAAAAAGGGGCCGAGATGTATCCCGGGTAACTATAGGCCAGTCAGCCTAACATCAGTAGTCTGCAAAATTTTGGAGGGGATGTTAAGGGACCACATACAAGACTTTAGTAATGAAAATGCTATTATAAGTAGTAATCAGCATGGATTCATGAAAAATCGTTCTTGCCAAACCAATCTATTAACCTTCTACGATGAAGTGAGCTGCCACCTAGATAAGGGAAAGCCTGTGGATGTGGTGTATCTGGACTTTGCAAAGGCCTTTGACACCATTCCCCACAAACGCTTACTGTACAAACTAAGGAAGGTAGGTATGGACCATAAGGTGAGTACCTGGATAGAGAACTGGCTCCAGGGGAGAGTCCAGAGGGTGGTGATTAATGGGGAGTACTCGGATTGGGCGGGTGTGGAAAGTGGGGTCCCCCAGGGTTCTGTCCTGGGACCAATCCTGTTTAATTTATTCATAAATGATCTAGAGGAGGGGATAGTGAGCGGCCATTACACTTAATGCTGGATTGTTAGCTCCCCTACCACTGCACCTGGCTGTCACTGGAATCTTTACTTCATCTTTTAAGCCACTTGATCTTTTAAATGGACAATTGAGCACTTTATTCACTCACTACAATCAACTTTTTTATGGACTTTTTAGCACTTAATTTATTCATATATATTATTTATTGAGAATTTCTGGATTTATATTATTAATCTTCTTATTATTATTTCCACTATATTCTTCACTTTCGGATTTTGTAATTATTTTAACCACTTTACCACTAGAGGATTTTGCTGTCTTACGTCTGGGCCACTTTTTGCGATTCGGCGCTGTGCGACTTTAACGGACAATTGCGCAGTCGTGCGACACTGTACCCAAACAAAATTTACGTCCTTTTTTTCCCCATAAACAGAGCTTTATTTTGGTGGTATTTGATCACCTGTGCGATTTTTACTTTTTGCGCTATAAACAAAAAAAAAGAGCATTTATTTTGAAAAAATAACAATATTTTTTAAATTTTTTTATATGAAATTCCCCCCCCCCCCCCAAAAAAAAATGTAAAAATCAAAATTTTTTTAAATTTTTGGCCAATTTGTTTTCTGCTACCTATGTTTGGTAAAAAAAAAAATCACAATAAGTGTATTTTGATTGGTTTGCGCAAAAGTTATTGCGTTTACTAACTAAGGGAATGGGCATCTCTCTCCTTCAGAAAATGTAAGGGGGGGGTCTGTGATGTAAGGGGGGGCTCTATGTGTGGGGGGGGGCTCTGTGTGAAGGGGGCTATGTGTGGGGGTCTGTGATGTAAGGGGGGGCTCTCTGATGTGGGGGGGCTCCGTGGGGAGGGGGGGTCTGATGTAAGGGGGGCTTTTTGTGGGGGGGTCTCTGATGTGAGGATGTGAGGGGGGCTTTGTGTGTGTGTGTAGGGGGTCTCTGATGTTAGGAGGGCTTTGTGTGTGTGTGTGTGTAGGGGGTCTCTGATGTTAGGGGGATTTCTGTCATGAGTAATGGCGGCGACCTGCAATTTTTTTTTTTTGCGGGACTGCGACATTGCAGTGGACAGATCGGACCCTTGACTGACATTTTTGACACTTTGGGGGGTACCAGTGACATTACTGCAGTAATCACTGCTATAAATATGCACTGTTACTGTAAAAATGACACTGGCAGGGAAGGGGTTAATTTTATTGGAGATGGAGGGGTTAATGTATGCCTGGTGCTTACTGACGTGTGTGGGGGGAGGTGACTGAGTGAGTCAGGGACAGATCGGATGTTCAGCTATGCTGAACACTGCGATCTGTCACTCCCTGTCACTTAGGAGATCCGCCCGCTCTGTTTACACAGGCGGGCGGATCTCCAAACTAGATTCCCCGACGATCGGGGAAGAGCAGCGGCCGCCTACAGGGGGAGGAGTCTAGCGACGTAGTACTACGTCGCTAGACGATAACGAGCCACATTGCTGCAGTAGCAGCAGGGCCGGCCTTTGGGGTGTGCGAGCTGTGCGGCCGCACAGGGCGCCATGGGCAACAAGGGCGCCGTGCGGCCATCACAGCTCGCAGAGGATCAGGCGATTCAGGCCGCACAGCGGGAGGTAAGCGGCGACTGCGGCCTGGACAGGGTTAACACAGGCAGCAGCCGCCGCTTACCTCCCGCTGTGCAGCCATGCCTCGATCACCTATTGCTGCAGTGAGGCGAGCTGTGTATCTCTCACACAGCTCAGCCTCCGATCCTTCCACGGAATCCACGCTGACTTCCTGCCCACACATCCCCGGAGTGTGGGCGGGCGGGAGGAGGAGAAGGGGCAGGGCGAGGAGGAGCTGATGATCTCTTCTCTGGCGTCAGTGCAGGGAGGGAGGAGAGATCGTCAGCTCCTCCTTGCCCCGCCCCTCCTCCTCCTCCTGCCCACCCACACTCCCGGGGATGTGTGGGCGGGAAGTTTTAAAGATAAAAAAAAAGCTGCAGACAACGTAAAGTAAGTGACATCTCTCTCCTTCAGAAAATGTAAGGGGGGGGTCTGTGATGTAAGGGGGGGCTCTATGTGTGGGGGGGGGCTCTGTGTGAAGGGGGCTATGTGTGGGGGTCTGTGATGTAAGGGGGGGCTCTCTGATGTGGGGGGGCTCCGTGGGGAGGGGGGGTCTGATGTAAGGGGGGCTTTTTGTGGGGGGGTCTCTGATGTGAGGATGTGAGGGGGGCTTTGTGTGTGTGTGTAGGGGGTCTCTGATGTTAGGAGGGCTTTGTGTGTGTGTGTGTGTAGGGGGTCTCTGATGTTAGGGGGGCTTTGTGTGTGTGTGTGTGGGGGGTCTCTGATGTTAGGGGGGCTTTGTGTGTGTGTAGGGGGTCTCTGATGTTAGGGGGGCTTTGTGTGTGTGTGTGTGTGTGTAGGGGATCTCTGATGTTAGGGGGGCTTTGTGTGTGTGTGTGTGTGGGGGGGGTCTCTGATGTTAGGGGGGCTTTGTGTGTGTGTGTGTGTGTGTAGGGGGTCTCTGATGTTAGGGGGGGCTTTGTGTGTGTGTGGGGGGGGGGTCTCTGATGTTAGGGGGGGCTTTGTGTGTGTGTGTGTGTGTGGGGGGGTCTCTGATGTTAGGGGGGCTTTGTGTGTGTGTAGGGGGTCTCTGATGTTAGGGGGGCTTTGTATGTGTGTGTGTGTGTAGGGGGTCTCTGATGTTAGGGGGGCTTTGTGTGTGTGTGTGGGGGGGTCTCTGATGTTAGGGGGGCTTTGTGTGGGTGTAGGGGGTCTCTGATGTTAGGGGGGCTTTGTGTGGGAGGTCTCTGATGTGCGGGGGGCTCTTTGATGTGGGGGGCTCCGTGGGGAGGGGGGGGGGTATAATGTAAAGGGGGCTTTGTGTGGGGGGGTCTCTGATGTGAGGGGGGCTTTGTGTGGGGGGTCTCTGATGTGAGGGGGGCTTTGTGTCGGGGGTCTCTGATGTGAGGATGTGAGGGGGGCTTTGTGTGTGTGTGTGTAGGGGGTCTCTGTGAGGATGTGAGGGGGGCTTTGTGTGGGGGGTCTCTGATGTGAGGGGGGCTTTGTGTCGGGGGTCTCTGATGTGAGGGGGGCTCTGTGTGTGGGGTCTCTGATGTAAGGGGGCTCTGTGTGGGGGGGTCTCTGATGTGATGGGCGGCTCTGTGTGGGGGGGGGCTTTGTGTGGGGGGTCTCTGATGTAAAGGGGGCTCTGTGTGGGGGGTCTCTGATGTAAGGGGGGCTCTGATGTAAGGGGGGCTAAGTTATTAGTGATCATAAAAAAGAAAAGTCAAATAAAGTGCAAAAAAGTGCAAGAAAATGCGCGGGGGGGGGGGGGGGGCGCCACGGGATTAGCTCGCACAGGGCGCCTGATCACCTAAGGCCGGCCCTGAGTAGCAGCAACGTGAGCAGACGTTAAGTGGTTAAGAAGCTGAATCACTGTCACATTTTCCAGCTATTGGTGTCTTATATTATATCACCACTTCTGTACCCATTTATTCATTTACACATTGTTTTCATGAATTTTTTTATTTATTTATGATTATCTGATTGATCATTTTATGTTCTGATCATTTTATGTTCTTCTATCACACGTTGGAGATTCACTGTGATTTATTAGTATTATTATATTTCATTACACCTGTTTTTTAATTTTTGTTACTACATTATGGATATTTATTGATCTTATTACATCACTCCATCATCAATTTTTTATAACTTCTGATACTTCGAGTTTTAATTATTGAGTCTTTTTATCATTGGGTGGTCCATCACCTTTAAGGATTAGAGCACTGATTCTCTCTATCTTACAAAAAATTGGGGATAAACCTTCTGTAATAGCCTATTAGCCCCAAAAAGGCCCTCACCTGTTTTTTATTGAGGGGTCTTGGCCAACTTTGGATGGCATGCATCTTTGTGACCTGGGGTTTTACCATCCCCCGGCCAATAATGTACCCCAAATATCGGGCCTTCTCTAATCCCACAGCACATTTTTTTGGATTAGCCATCAAACCCTCACCACAGAGGGCATTAATAACAGCCTGCACTGAAGGAAAGTGGCTCTCCCAGTCTGTACTAAAGATTACCACGTCATCTAAATAGGCAGAGGCATAGGCTGGGTGGGGTTGAAGGACACGATCTGTCATCCGCTGAAAAGTGGCCGGTGCCCCATGTAGGCCAAATGGCATCCTCCTGTACTGCCAGTGCCCCTCAGGAGTAGAAAAAGCTGTCTTCTCCTTGGCACGATCTGTAAGAGGTATTTGCCAATACCCCTTCCTAAGATCCAGGGTGGTGATATATCGGGCATGTCCTAGACGCTCAATTAGCTCATCTACTCTAGGCATGGGATAGGCATCAAATTTTGATACCTCATTTAACTTTCGAAAATCGTTACAGAATCGGATGCTTCCATCCGGCTCGGGAATCAGGACGATTGGACTACACCACTCACTATGGGATTCCTCTATCACTTCCAGCTCCAACATCCTCTTTATTTCCTCCGAGACTACTTGGCGCCAGGCTTCCGGGATCCGATAGGGTTTTACAGTAACTTTCACCCCAGGCTCTGTCACAATATCATGCTTGTACATTGAAGCTATCCCTGGAAGATCAGAAAAGAACTCCTTATTTCTTTGCAGAAATTCCCTGGTCTCTTGTTTTTGGCTTACTGACAGTGCCTCAGCGATCTCTACCCCAGGCATAGTAGAAGGACCTGTGGTAGACATGGTCAAGGGCACTTGGACCATAAGGGACTCTCTGTCCTTCCAGGGCTTCAATAGATTGACATGATATATTTGGTAGGGTTTCCTTTTGCCTGGCTGGTGTACTCTATAGTTAACTTTGCCCACCTGTTCTACAACCTCGTAGGGCCCTTGCCATTTTGCCAGAAATTTACTCTCCACTGTAGGTACCAGCACAAGAACTCTGTCACCAGGGTTAAAGGTTCGGATCTTGGCTGAACGGTTAGACTCTAGCCTGAGCCTGCTGAGCCTGTTGCAAGTGGAATTTAACAATGGGCATGACTTTTCCAATCCGGTCTTGCATTTGAGCAATATGCTCCACCATGCTTTTGAGTGGGGTTGCCTCTTGTTCCCAGGTCTCTTTTGCTATATCTAATAGGCCCCTCGGATGTCAGCCATACAGCATCTCATATGGAGAAAATCCAGTGGAGGCTTGCGGTACTTCCCGTACAGCAAACATGAGGTAGGGCAAGAGGCAGTCCCAGTCCCTACCATCTGCTGCTACCACTCATTTTAACATTCCTTTCAAGGTTTTGTTAAACCTTACCTCCAGACCATCCGTTTGCGGGTGGTACACAGAAGTGTGTAAGTAATTATTTTTTAAACAATTTGCACAACTCTTTGGTAACCTTCGACATGAAGGGAATGCCTTGGTCAGCTGACAGCTCCCGGGGAATACCCACACGTGAAAATATAAGTGAAAGTTCTTTAGCAATACTCTTAGCCGTGGGGTTGCTCAACGGGATTGCCTCTGGGTATTGGGTGGCATAGTCCAAGATAACCAGGATATACTGGTGCCCCCTAGCGGACTTAACCAAGGGACCTACGATATCCATGGCAATCCTGTCAAAGGGCACCTCAGTGATGGGAAAGGGTACCAGTGGACTCCGGAAATGTGATACCGGAGCAGTGAGTTGACAAACTGGGCATGACTCACAATACAATCTGACATCTTTGCCTGGCCAATAAAACCGTTGCATTACTCGCTCTCTAGTTTTATCCACACCCAGATGCCCCCCGAGAACATGAGAACGTGCTAAATCTAGTACCATGCGTCTATGGGACTGAGGTACTAACAACTGTTCCAGTCTCTCTCCCCATATCTCATCCACTCTGTATAACAGGTCATTTTCCATAGAGAAATGTGGGAATATAGCCTCCTCCCCCGGCTCTTGGGAACCCCATTTACCACTTTTACCTGTTCCCTAGCCCTGGCTAAAGTGGGATCCCTCAGCTGGGCCGTGCCAAACTTTTCCTGAGTGGTGGGGAGGTCCGGTAGGTCCATCTCTGGCGGGGGGGGGGGTTCTCTGTGTCCCCTGTGAGGACCTCTAGGGGAAAATTTGGAGACTCCATCTCTTCATTCTGCTCCTCCAGCAGTTCGGGGCAGCATGGGTCAGATCCAGCTGGGGGCCTTGCTTCTTTGGCATTTTCCCATAAATCCCAGAGAAGAGGGAAGTCTCTCCCAAGGACAGCATTATACATTCGATTTGGGACCACTCCTACTTCATGGTCCCTGGTGCCACCGTAAGATTCAATTGACACAATGGCTGTGGGGTAGCACTTGGTGTCTCCATGGATACAGACCACTCATATTAGCTGATGCTGCAATTTGTGGGGGTTCACTAGACTGGCGTGCACTAGAGTGACGAGACTGCCGGAGTCCAGCAAGGCAGTCATCTGGCAACCATCCACTTTAATCACACAAATTTGTTTCTCAGAGCCACCTGGCTGTTGTGATGCGTCCCCGGGTGTAGCAACAAATGAGCGTTTCTGGGTCACGCTGTAATCCATAGGTTCCTGGGCTAGGGGACAATTGGCGACCAGGTGTCCTGGTTCTTGGCACCGCCAGCACATTACAGGTCCCCGGTCCTGTCGGGTCTCCCTCTGGGAATTTGACCTCCTCATGCCTTGCGCATCAGTGTCTGTATTTACCTCCCTTTTCCCCCCATTTTAGGGCCAGAGTGTTTTTTTCCATGTTGGTGGGCTTTTGTCTCTGGGAGAAGGACTATTTGGGTGCTACCCCCTGAAAAAAGTCCTCAGTACATAAGTACTGCTCCACGAGGGCCACCAACTCATGGGCATCTTTAGGATCTGCTCGCCCGGCAAACCGCTGTATAGGGATGGGAAGGGCTCTCACAAAGCGATCCACTATCACTCTCTCCATGGTCTGAGCTGGAGTGGCGACCTCTGGTTGTAACCACATCCGTGTGAAGTGAATGAGGTCATACATCTGGGACCTTGCAGGTTGGTCCACCTTGTACTGCCACGCATGGACGCGCTGGGCCCTCAAGGCCTTTGTAACCCCAAGGCGGGCCAAAATCTCTGTCTTAAGGCTCTGGTATTTGCGGGCTTCAGCAGCACTCAGATCAAAATAGGCCTTTTGGGGATCTCCGGTCAGAAAAGGGGCAAGGACCTCAGTCCACAGGTCCTGGGAAAGCCCTTCTTGCTCTGCCACCCTCTCAAATACCATGTGGAAAACCTCCACGTCGTTCTCGGCTGTTATTTTCTGTAGTGCCGCCTGCACTCGCTTACGTATATCTGCAACATTGTCCACTTGTAGAGCCTTGTCAGCCAGGGACTGTAACTGTCTCTGTATGAGCTTATTGAACTCTTTTTGTTCTTGCATGGCCACCTGGGAAGCTGCAGCAAACAAACGATTTGTTTCCTGTTGCTCAGTGCGTGCTTGCACCAACTGTTTCAATAGTTCCTCCATTTTTACTGGCACCAGTATACTGTCTTTAAGAGTGCTGGCTATATATATTTTTTCCTTTATAACAAAATGTCACTGCAAGAGGTACAGTCTCTGGGTCTTGTGCCCGCTCCAAGCCACCAATTGTAGGGGATCAGACTCAAGGCAGGGACACGCTCACAGTTTCTTTAGAAAATGTCAGGTTTATTCCACACTCAAAGTTCATAACAATAGAAACTGGCTCCTGGCCAAACAAACAAAAGTAAACTTCCGCTCAAACTGAGCCTTACTGTGTTCGTAGTCCTTATAAAGGCCTTGTTCAAAGGTAAGTGTCCTTTCTGGAACAAACGATAATATCCCAGTTTTCATAGACAATCAGCCATGCTCCAATTTTCTTCCTCTAATGGAGACATCCACACTCTCTCTGAGATCCAGGTCCAGCTGCCTTAATCAAGGCCTAGCCAGAGACCAACAAACTGTGGTCCACGGAATTGGGAATCTGTCCCACCCAGAGCACTATCAGATTCCCAGTAAAACCAGCCCCGGAACAGACCTTACTAATAAAGGGTAAAGACTAGCACTCTTTACTATAATGTCTTTGCTGATTTTACCTTAGATTGAAAAATCTAAGAAACCGTGGAGGAACATAGATCCCATCAACCACTTCTCCAGCCATTTGGAGCTGTTTTACCAGCGCCCTGCTACAGCACATATTATGGTAAGGGGGCAGACCTAATGTGAAGGAACACTCTGATGGGCACCCCTGATGTAAGGGGGGACTCTGATGGGAATACCTAATATAAGGTAGCACTGTGATAGGACACCTGATGGAAAGTGGCACTGTGATGGGGACACCTGATGTAAAGGGGCACTCTGATGGGGACATCTGATGTAAAGGGGCACTCTGATAGGCACAACTGATGTAAAGCGGCACTCTGATGAGGACACCTAATGTAAGTGACTCTGATGGGGACAAAATGATGTAAGGGGGCACACAGGTGAGAGATACTAGATGCAAGGGGGCTGTCTGATGTAGAAACCTGATGTAAGGTGGCACTCTGACAGGAATGCCTGATGTAAGGTGGTAGTCTGATGGGGACACCTGATATAAGGGGGTACTCTGATGGTGGCGTCTGATTTATGTGGGTATTCTGATAGGGGCACCCAATGTAATGAATTACTCTGTTAGGGGCACCTGATATAAAGTGGAACACTATTGGGGTCATTTACATTTACAGAGTATTACCAGAAAGCATAGAGAAACAGTAACAAAAGAGCCAGAAAGGGTGTTTTGCACCAAAAAAACAATACAATATATCATGACTGAGTACTGTTGGTAGATTCAAAGGTAAAATATAACACTTATTCTGATTAACCTTAAAGTAAGACACACTCTCATAGCATTCCAATAAGTTTTGAACTGCAGGTAAAGAGATATCTGGAGTAGACATTGACAAAATAATGTTATTAGCAAATAAGCCTATTTTGTGCTCATAACTGACCTATTTTTATACCTTTAATATTGGAGTTCATGTGGATAGTTTCTATAAAAACTCATGGAGATTATACCAAAGGTAAACCTTTTAGCTAGCAAGTATGTACACAGTCGGTGCTCAGCACCTATTCCCTGCGCTCTGGTGCAATCCTCTATCCAGCTCAACTTGTAGATGAGAACAGTTAACTCGGCAACCTTCCAATGCTTCAGCCTTGCAGCCCCTCACTAGACCAGGGTGGTCTGGGAACACTGTGGAACGACAAACACACACAAGGGCGCACCAGCCTAGTGCATTATCTTTTAAGCAGGTTTATTAAAATAATGGATTAAAAATACTCACAGACGAGTTCTTGATAAAAAGGCACATCAAACAAAGTTTAAGATCCTCAGCATCGAGATCGGGATTGAATCGTCCCCCAAAGCTGTACAGGCTTATGCGTTTCGAGGCAAAGCCTCTTCTTCAGAGCCTGAAAAGCATGTCTGAACCCATGCTTTATATAATGGACATTGAACGATGACTCAGTGTGTCCGATACAATTAGAGAAGGTCCCTCCCACTCCAGGGCGTGTGCATGAGGTGCCCGCCCACAGGCTTCCATCTATTGTGGATAGACTCATAACCCAAGAGGCAGGAGAGGGCATAATCAACAAATAATAATAATACTCAGATAAGCTTTGAGTGGTCGGCTTTAAATATGCTTGCTATGAAACATGTAGAGAGAAAACAATTCCAATATAAACTGATTGGAGTTACACTTGATTAGAATGTAGTTGCAGATAAGACTGTTCAAACTGATATCACTGTTGCTAGCATCACTCACACACCCAAGTGTCAAAGAAGTAATCAGAAGACAGACTTCAAGCAACCAAAAAAATCAAAAAGGAGAAAAAAAAGGAGAAAAAAAAAGGAGAAAAAAAGGGGAAAAGATATGCACAACCATCCTGGCTAGCAGAATACATGTGTAACGGGGTTTTGAGGGCGCCCCCTAGTGTCTTTGGGGTCCCTAACCCTAGTTAACTCACTATGCCTGACAGGCGGATCCTGAGCCTCCGCCATCTGGGAGCTGGGGTACATGTCTGCGGCAGTGCCTCCACCCAGTGGGGCATCCGGGGTAGGGATGTGGGGTCCCACTGGGAACATACTTGGTGCAATGAGACTGACACAGCCTAACTGGAACTAACTTTATATAGTAAGTAGCAAATGAATCAACATACATGGGAAAATACAATAGAGTAACGTAGATAACAAATGCAATGTGGATTTTCCTCACCCACCCACTAGCACACCTGCGTCCCACCCCCTTATCTTCACCCTAATGGCCGTTGGTGCACATAGGAGAGTTGGGGCCCTTATAAGTCCTGCTCCGCAGGGTCACTGAAGCAGCCTGAGCTGTGCAATGTCCACTCTGGACCTCAGAGTCTTTACTGTGAGTGAGGAGACAGGTGCCCTGTGGTGATACAGGGAGAGGTGTGGCTTACCCTCACAATGCAATTTACCAGATCAGTCTGCTGCAGTCTCCTCTCACTGGATTCACCAGACGTCTGGACTCAGTGCTTGCCTTTGCCAGGGGTCCCTCTCTCAGCTGGTGTGGTCTTGGGTGAAGTAAGTTCTCTCAGCAGGGTTCTATCTCTGTGCTGCAGTCTTTCACAGCTAGTCACATGTCCTTTCTCTGGCTGAGCATGTGGTAACTTCTAGAAGTCTTCCATGACCTCCTTCCTCAGAGCTGTGCAGGAAATCCTCCCAGGACATTAATAGGTGATAAAACCTGAGCAGAAGGATAAGAAGTCATCCAGAGCTGGTGTCTATCTCCCTCAGTCTTTCCTCACACACCACTTCCTGGTCACACTGTGATGATGCCACAATCATGTGACTGAAAAGGCCAAGTCCTGTGTTCAATGCTCAATGTTTTATTAACTGCATACTGAGTCCATCTGCCATCTACTGGGCATTTCAGATAATACAGCCTGTGTAACTCTATTAGGGTTACACATGAATTTAGTACAAGGCATATTTTTAAGAGTAGAAATAACCTAATCAAAAGATAATAGTGGTAATACTGATGGTGACCCTCAACTTGTCAGCCTGCATCACCCTTCAATGGTAGCTGGCAGAAAGGAGCCCATCACCTACTAGCTGTACATATAAATCTTAACACCAAGCGCCGGAGAGAGGAAGGGGAAGAGAGAACAGGGAATGGACATTCATGTAGGACATGATGGATAGATCAATCAAACCTTATCACCAGATGATTTAATGGGCATCTCAGCTATTCACTCATCCCAGTCTAAGGGTGCAGTTTCAGTAAGAGGGCTGATGCTCTCCAGAGAGAAGCGCCACGCTCAGAGGTTCGAGAAAGCCGTACAGTAATCATATCTGGTATGACACCGGTATAGGCGTCCCACGAGCTGTGGAACGCAAACCGCCGATCCCGGAAGTCAGTGAAGCGCTTTAAGCCTCTCTTCTAGGGACCCATAGTATTCACACTCCACCGACGCCCCTCCCAGCTGGACGAAGCACAGACAAGCAAAGGGGAGGATACTGGGAAGCGCACCGCTAATCGAGAGGCGCGCTGTATGTAACAAGGCCGCCCCACACCTCCCACAATGACCTCATCCACATAATGCGGCCCCTGGGAAAGAACTCTCCTCCCTCATGCCTCTAGGCAACACCCCTGTCAGGATGTCTCATGAGCACAGATGCTCACACCGTAATCCAGGGACTTTTAAAGATATTAGAAGTGATCTTCCACAAGAGTGTTGTATTGTATACTGTGCACCACAATAAGTATGGAAAACTTAATCAGTTATTATTAGAGGTGTATTCAATATAGATGGACACTATGGGCACCCCGCACACACGCCCAGGATACACACACATATACATTGCTAGATACATGACTGTATTTGTAAGACCCGTTAACTCCTGTACCCGTATTACACTCTTCTGTGAATAGTAATGACAATTTCTATATTTTCTATCAATGTGAGTAAGATAGCTGGACTAGCCTTTTAGAATCTAGACTTAGGCGGACCTACCATTGGCATGCGGGCTTACAAAGAGAGAGGGCTAAAAGCTAATATCCATGCCAAAAACCGCAAATGTTGCATACTGTAACTAAATGCAAAAAGAGATGTTAACATATAACAGTGGTCTGCCAGTATAAGCCGTGGGCCTAGATACATGTGTGTGTATATGCATGTGTGTATACACGGTGTAACAATGCAAAGGGGATGTTAACATATAACAGTGGTCAGCCAGTATAAGCCGTGGGCCTAAATATATGTGTGCATACATGCATGCATGCGCATACATGCACACACATATGCCCATGCATGGTTGCACGTAAGCCCCCGCATACACCCTCCCTGTTTCCCGGAGTGTAACTGAAACAACCCTCCCTTTCTATAAGGGGAAATAAACTGTGAGGATACGGAGTGAGAATTATTCTTCTTACTCGTTACTTTGGAGGAGGCCAGGGGTAGCCCAAGTGTGAAATATGCATGGGAGGAGACCCCCGTAAAAAGGAAACCAAAACAGAGAAAAAACCAAGAGGGGGGGATGAATTCATAGCAGTCAGCTGTTATATCCAAGATAGGGGCGTATTTCATCACACTCAAACTGTCTGTGTTCCTGTTCAACTCCCCTAAGCTGATTAAAGGATCCCATGTACCTCTAGGTCCTCATTCAACCCCCCTGGGGCCAAAGATCCTAGGGTGAAGATCCAAAAGGTTTCCCTTTTGCACAGCTTCTGGAACCTGG
>NC_138772.1:238636869-238671808 GCF_965119305.1 Pelophylax lessonae
AATTCTGGTGTTCTGGCCGAACCGAACTTTTCAAAAGTTCGATCATCCCTATTGATAAACTGTTTGACCTTGTGGACACGACCATCCAGTCCCGATATATCCCGTTTCCTATGCGACATGAATGCACAACAACCACAGTTTTTCACACCTCACCTATAGTTTCCCACTTGATCAAAGATGGTGCGCCAGGGTTATTACTAGAAATACCTTTATTCTCCTGGGTCTTCCGTACTCTACTTGGCGCAATCTTACTTCTTAGATCCATTGGCTTCCTAAACACCACCTCTGTTTTTTCTGGGAGGACCTCTCTAAGTGCTGGATCTTGTCTCAGGATTCTCCAGTTGCGTTCTAGCACTCTTTGGATATCAAACACTTTGGTGTTATAGGTAGTGCTAAACCGGATCCCTTCCAGTCCTGCCTTGTTCTTACCATTACCCAAACTTTTGGAAAAAGAGGTGGCGTTCTTGGATGATGGATAGACCTTATGAGTACCGTCATCACCATAGAGTAGCCAATATTTCATAAAAGCTTCCTCGATCAATTCTTCCTTGTACCTTTTTTCTAGGAATTTACTCTTGAGGGTCTCAACCTGCTCCTTAAAGTCAATCCTCCTAGTGCATGTCCTAGGCAACCTGCAGTATTGACCAAAGGGTACATTCTTTATCCATCTCGGATGGTGGTTGCTACTGGCGTGTAGATAGGAGTTTCAGGTAAAGAGATATCTGGATTTGACATTGACAAAATAATGTTGTTAGCAAATAAGCCTGTTTTGTGCTCATAACTGACCGGTTTTTATACCTTTAATATTAGAGTTCATGTGGATAGTTTCTGCTAGTGGTTTTATGGCTAGAGACTAGTGAGCAACCCTGTTTAGTTCCATTTGAGATATAAAAACTCATGGAGATTATACCCAAGGTAAACAGCTGAAGGTTGTGTGTAAAATGATAATAATGGCCGCATGAATAAAACCTTGAAACCCAAATGATGTTAATGTTTTGGAGGGGTAATCCCAAAGCATTCTAATGTATTTTCAACATCTAGAGCTAGGAGAAGAGAGGGTGTTCAATAGTTTTCAATTTGTTGGATTACGTTTACCATTCATCTGGTTCCATTTGGGGCCTGTTGACCCTTGAAAAAACCCACTTGTTTAGGGCTTACAAGACAAGAGATACCTGTTAAACAATTTGCTGATATTTTAGCATATATTTTAAGATCAGAGTTTAATAGTGATACAGATCTGTAATTCATAGGAGATGTGGGATCTTCACCTGTTTTAGGAAAAGTGATTATTATTGCATCTAGCACTGCTTTGGGAATATGTTAGTCAAGTGTGGGGTTAAAGTGTCAGCGAAAGCTTTATAGTATTCTCCTGAAAGCCCATTGTTTCCAGGAGCTTTTTTCTTCTGCAAGGATTTGATTACTTTAAGAGTTTCTTCCAGGGATATAGGTTTATTAAGCTGTTCTAAAGTGGTGGTATCAATTTTTGGTAAGTTCACCCTATTTAGGAATTCGATTATATTTTTTGAGTTGTGGGTTGAGGTGTATTTTTATCTTCTTTTAGGTTGTATAGTGATTCATAATACTCTGTATCTGCTATCTTTTGAGGGTTGTAAAGTACCTTCCCGGATGTATGGTGGATACGTTTATGCATTTTATTTTTATTTTGGCTTTGGTGTAGCTGGAAGGCCAATAGCTTGCCAGCCTTGTTGCCCTGGAAAGTAATAATTTATTCTTAATTTTTAAAGATATTTATCATGGTCAGCCATTAATAAAGAATGCAATTCAGTTCTGTAGTTTGAGTTCTTGTGACATTATTGTATCACTAGGGGCTTTTTTTTGCTCTTCTTTTAGTTGGGATATATCTTGAATAGTGTTGAGCGAACACGGACTGTATTATTCGTGTTCGTACCGAATAATTGGATTTTTTGTACCCGAACACGGACACGGACACTTTATATGTGTGTATGTTCGGGTAAAAATCCGTGTTCGGTCGTTTTATTTCCGGGTTTTGCATGCTTTGGCGCTCTTTTCATGGCGGGCTTTCAACAGCCAATCAACAATCGTTTAACTGGTGTGCCTTAAGCCATCCCAGCCATGCCTGCAAATGTCTCAGTAGCTGTGATTGGCCGTCTGAAGCATGTGACCAAGTCTTTATAAGTTCGAGGCAGCCGCAGCGGCGTCATTATGCTGCTTAGATTCAGGGACAGAGCACACATCAACGTGCTGGCTGCTGATTAGGGAAAGATAGGCAGGAAAAAACCATTTGTGTCCGGATAGAATTGAGGGACAGGTCGGAGTGTTTAGGCAGGGCGAGTTGTAGGCATTTTAGGGATAGAGTCTGCTGAATTATATAGGGTCAGTGTCTTCTACAAACTACAATCGATATTGCTGTGTGGGGGGTGGGGTCTGCACTCAATCCTGATCTACGATCTCTTCTCAATCCTGTTAGGGACAGAGTCTGCTGAATTTTAGGGAAACTGTGTTCTACAAACTACAATCGATATTGCTGTGTGGTGTGGGATTGGAGATAGGCAGGTGTCAGTGATCCACATCCATTTTTCTGTGTGTGAGCTGCAGTGAACACAATCTTTTTGGGCTGCAGTGAACACAATCTTTTTGGGCTGCAGTGAACACAATCTTTTTGGGCTGCAGTGAACACAATCTTTTTGGGCTGCAGTGAACACAATCTTTTTGGGCTGCAGTGAACACAATCTTTTTGGGGTGCAGTGAACAAAATCTTTTTGGGGTGCAGTGAACACAATCCTTTTTGGTGTGCAGTGAACACAATCTTTGTGGGGTGCAGTGAACAAAATCCTTTGTGGGGTGCAGTGAACACAATCTTTTTGGGGTGCAGTGAACAAAATCCTTTTTGGGGTGCAGTGAACAACATCCTTTTTGGGGTGCAGTGAACACAATCTTTTTGGGGTGCAGTGAACAAAATCCTTTGTGGGGTGCAGTGAACACAATCTTTTTGGGGTGCAGTGAACACAATCTTTTTGGGGTGGAGTGAACAACATCCTTTTTGGGGTGCAGTGAACAAAATCCTTTTTGGGGTGCAGTGAACAAAATCATTTTTGGGGTGCAGTGAACACAATCTTTTTGGGGTGCAGTGAACACAATCTTTGTGGGGTGCAGTGAACACAATCTTTTTGGGGTGGAGTGAACAACATCCTTTTTGGGGTGCAGTGAACAACATCCTTTTTGGGGTGCAGTGAACACAATCTTTTTGGGGTGCAGTGAACACAATCTTTGTGGGGTACAGTGAACAGAATCTTTGTGGGGTGCAGTGAACACAATCTTTGGGGGGTACAGTGAACACAATCTTTGTGAGGTGCAGTGAACACAATCTTTGTGGGGTGCAGTGAACACAATCATTGTGGGGTGCAGTGAACTCAATCTTTGTGGGGTACAGTGAACACAATCTCATACTGAAGGTTTGAGGGTGCTGCCTGTTCCATACTCCCCCTACTCCTCATCTAGCCTTTTAGGGGTACAAACAATAGTAATTGGGGCCTAGTGTGGTTGTGTACGTGTGATATACATACACTTTTTTGGGATCATATTTTCTATTCCGCTATTTAATCAAAAACCTTTGGGGATCAGTTAAATTGGGGGATAGTCTGTGTTGGTACGTGTGAGAGAGATCCACCTTTCCAAGTTGTTGGGGTTCATCTCATACTTCTGAAGGTTTGAGGGTGCTGCCTGTTCCATACTCCCCCTACTCCTAGCCTTTTAGGGGTACAAACAATAGTAATTGGGGCCTAGTGTGGTTGTGTACGTGTGATATACATACACTTTTTTGGGATCATATTTTCTATTCCGCTATTTAATCAAAAACCTTTGGGGATCAGTTAAATTGGGGGATAGTCTGTGTTGGTACGTGTGAGAGAGATCCACCTTTCCAAGTTGTTGGGGTTCATCTCATACTTCTGAAGGTTTGAGGGTGCTGCCTGTTCCATACTCCCCCTACTCCTAGCCTTTTAGGGGTACAAACAATAGTAATTGGGGCCTAGTGTGGTTGTGTACGTGTGATATACATACACTTTTTTGGGATCATATTTTCTATTCCGCTATTTAATCAAAAACCTTTGGGGATCAGTTAAATTGGGGGATAGTCTGTGTTGGTACGTGTGAGAGAGATCCACCTTTCCAAGTTGTTGAGGTTCATCTCATACTTCTGAAGGTTTGAGGGTGCTGCCTGTTCCATACTCCCCCTACTCCTAGCCTTTTAGGGGTACAAACAATAGTAATTGGGGCCTAGTGTGGTTGTGTACGTGTGATATACATACACTTTTTTGGGATCATATTTTCTATTCCGCTATTTAATCAAAAACCTTTGGGGATCAGTTAAATTGGGGGATAGTCTGTGTTGGTACGTGTGAAAGAGATCCACCTTTCCAAGTTGTTGGGGTTCATCTCATACTTCTGAAGGTTTGAGGGTGCTGCCTGTTCCATACTCCCCCTACTCCTAGCCTTTTAGGGGTACAAACAATAGTAATTGGGGCCTAGTGTGGTTGTGTACGTGTGATATACATACACTTTTTTGGGATCATATTTTCTATTCCGCTATTTAATCAAAAACCTTTGGGGATCAGTTAAATTGGGGGATAGTCTGTGTTGGTACGTGTGAGAGAGATCCACCTTTCCAAGTTGTTGAGGTTCATCTCATACTTCTGAAGGTTTGAGGGTGCTGCCTGTTCCATACTCCCCCTACTCCTAGCCTTTTAGGGGTACAAACAATAGTAATTGGGGCCTAGTGTGGTTGTGTACGTGTGATATACATACACTTTTTTGGGATCATATTTTCTATTCCGCTATTTAATCAAAAACCTTTGGGGATCAGTTAAATTGGGGGATAGTCTGTGTTGGTACGTGTGAGAGAGATCCACCTTTCCAAGTTGTTGGGGTTCATCTCATACTTCTGAAGGTTTGAGGGTGCTGCCTGTTCCATACTCCCCCTACTCCTAGCCTTTTAGGGGTACAAACAATAGTAATTGGGGCCTAGTGTGGTTGTGTACGTGTGATATACATACACTTTTTTGGGATCATATTTTCTATTCCGCTATTTAATCAAAAACCTTTGGGGATCAGTTAAATTGGGGGATAGTCTGTGTTGGTACGTGTGAGAGAGATCCACCTTTCCAAGTTGTTGGGGTTCATCTCATACTTCTGAAGGTTTGAGGGTGCTGCCTGTTCCATACTCCCCCTACTCCTAGCCTTTTAGGGGTACAAACAATAGTAATTGGGGCCTAGTGTGGTTGTGTACGTGTGATATACATACACTTTTTTGGGATCATATTTTCTATTCCGCTATTTAATCAAAAACCTTTGGGGATCAGTTAAATTGGGGGATAGTCTGTGTTGGTACGTGTGAGAGAGATCCACCTTTCCAAGTTGTTGGGGTTCATCTCATACTTCTGAAGGTTTGAGGGTGCTGCCTGTTCCATACTCCCCCTACTCCTAGCCTTTTAGGGGTACAAACAATAGTAATTGGGGCCTAGTGTGGTTGTGTACGTGTGATATACATACACTTTTTTGGGATCATATTTTCTATTCCGCTATTTAATCAAAAACCTTTGGGGATCAGTTAAATTGGGGGATAGTCTGTGTTGGTACGTGTGAGAGAGATCCACCTTTCCAAGTTGTTGGGGTTCATCTCATACTTCTGAAGGTTTGAGGGTGCTGCCTGTTCCATACTCCCCCTACTCCTAGCCTTTTAGGGGTACAAACAATAGTAATTGGGGCCTAGTGTGGTTGTGTACGTGTGATATACATACACTTTTTTGGGATCATATTTTCTATTCCGCTATTTAATCAAAAACCTTTGGGGATCAGTTAAATTGGGGGATAGTCTGTGTTGGTACGTGTGAGAGAGATCCACCTTTCCAAGTTGTTGGGGTTCATCTCATACTTCTGAAGGTTTGAGGGTGCTGCCTGTTCCATACTCCCCCTACTCCTAGCCTTTTAGGGGTACAAACAATAGTAATTGGGGCCTAGTGTGGTTGTGTACGTGTGATATACATACACTTTTTTGGGATCATATTTTCTATTCCGCTATTTAATCAAAAACCTTTGGGGATCAGTTAAATTGGGGGATAGTCTGTGTTGGTACGTGTGAGAGAGATCCACCTTTCCAAGTTGTTGAGGTTCATCTCATACTTCTGAAGGTTTGAGGGTGCTGCCTGTTCCATACTCCCCCTACTCCTAGCCTTTTAGGGGTACAAACAATAGTAATTGGGGCCTAGTGTGGTTGTGTACGTGTGATATACATACACTTTTTTGGGATCATATTTTCTATTCCGCTATTTAATCAAAAACCTTTGGGGATCAGTTAAATTGGGGGATAGTCTGTGTTGGTACGTGTGAGAGAGATCCACCTTTCCAAGTTGTTGGGGTTCATCTCATACTTCTGAAGGTTTGAGGGTGCTGCCTGTTCCATACTCCCCCTACTCCTAGCCTTTTAGGGGTACAAACAATAGTAATTGGGGCCTAGTGTGGTTGTGTACGTGTGATATACATACACTTTTTTGGGATCATATTTTCTATTCCGCTATTTAATCAAAAACCTTTGGGGATCAGTTAAATTGGGGGATAGTCTGTGTTGGTACGTGTGAGAGAGATCCACCTTTCCAAGTTGTTGGGGTTCATCTCATACTTCTGAAGGTTTGAGGGTGCTGCCTGTTCCATACTCCCCCTACTCCTAGCCTTTTAGGGGTACAAACAATAGTAATTGGGGCCTAGTGTGGTTGTGTACGTGTGATATACATACACTTTTTTGGGATCATATTTTCTATTCCGCTATTTAATCAAAAACCTTTGGGGATCAGTTAAATTGGGGGATAGTCTGTGTTGGTACGTGTGAGAGAGATCCACCTTTCCAAGTTGTTGAGGTTCATCTCATACTTCTGAAGGTTTGAGGGTGCTGCCTGTTCCATACTCCCCCTACTCCTAGCCTTTTAGGGGTACAAACAATAGTAATTGGGGCCTAGTGTGGTTGTGTACGTGTGATATACATACACTTTTTTGGGATCATATTTTCTATTCCGCTATTTAATCAAAAACCTTTGGGGATCAGTTAAATTGGGGGATAGTCTGTGTTGGTACGTGTGAGAGAGATCCACCTTTCCAAGTTGTTGGGGTTCATCTCATACTTCTGAAGGTTTGAGGGTGCTGCCTGTTCCATACTCCCCCTACTCCTAGCCTTTTAGGGGTACAAACAATAGTAATTGGGGCCTAGTGTGGTTGTGTACGTGTGATATACATACACTTTTTTGGGATCATATTTTCTATTCCGCTATTTAATCAAAAACCTTTGGGGATCAGTTAAATTGGGGGATAGTCTGTGTTGGTACGTGTGAGAGAGATCCACCTTTCCAAGTTGTTGGGGTTCATCTCATACTTCTGAAGGTTTGAGGGTGCTGCCTGTTCCATACCCCCCCTACTCCTCATCTAGCCTTTTAGGGGTACAAACAATAGTAATTGGGGCCTAGTGTGGTTGTGTACGTGCGAGATACATACACTTTTTTTGATCATATTTCCTATTCCGCTATTCAATAAAAACCTTTGAGGATCAATTGAATTGCGGGATAGTCTGTGTCGGTACGTGTGAGAGAGATCCACCTTTCCAAGTTGTTGGGGTTCATCTCATACTTCTGAAGGTTTGAGGGTGCTGCCTGTTCCATACCCCCCCTACTCCTCATCTAGCCTTTTAGGGGTACAAACAATAGTAATTGGGGCCTAGTGTGGTTGTGTACGTGCGAGATACATACACTTTTTTTGATCATATTTCCTATTCCGCTATTCAATAAAAACCTTTGAGGATCAATTGAATTGCGGGATAGTCTGTGTCGGTACGTGTGAGAGAGATCCACCTTTCCAAGTTGTTGGGGTTCATCTCATACTTCTGAAGGTTTGAGGGTGCTGCCTGTTCCATACCCCCCCTACTCCTCATCTAGCCTTTTAGGGGTACAAACAATAGTAATTGGGGCCTAGTGTGGTTGTGTACGTGCGAGATACATACACTTTTTTTGATCATATTTCCTATTCCGCTATTCAATAAAAACCTTTGAGGATCAATTGAATTGCGGGATAGTCTGTGTCGGTACGTGTGAGAGAGATCCACCTTTCCAAGTTGTTGGGGTTCATCTCATACTTCTGAAGGTTTGAGGGTGCTGCCTGTTCCATACCCCCCCTACTCCTCATCTAGCCTTTTAGGGGTACAAACAATAGTAATTGGGGCCTAGTGTGGTTGTGTACGTGCGAGATACATACACTTTTTTTGATCATATTTCCTATTCCGCTATTCAATAAAAACCTTTGAGGATCAATTGAATTGCGGGATAGTCTGTGTCGGTACGTGTGAGAGAGATCCACCTTTCCAAGTTGTTGGGGTTCATCTCATACTTCTGAAGGTTTGAGGGTGCTGCCTGTTCCATACCCCCCCTACTCCTCATCTAGCCTTTTAGGGGTACAAACAATAGTAATTGGGGCCTAGTGTGGTTGTGTACGTGCGAGATACATACACTTTTTTTGATCATATTTCCTATTCCGCTATTCAATAAAAACCTTTGAGGATCAATTGAATTGCGGGATAGTCTGTGTCGGTACGTGTGAGAGAGATCCACCTTTCCAAGTTGTTGGGGTTCATCTCATACTTCTGAAGGTTTGAGGGTGCTGCCTGTTCCATACCCCCCCTACTCCTCATCTAGCCTTTTAGGGGTACAAACAATAGTAATTGGGGCCTAGTGTGGTTGTGTACGTGCGAGATACATACACTTTTTTTGATCATATTTCCTATTCCGCTATTCAATAAAAACCTTTGAGGATCAATTGAATTGCGGGATAGTCTGTGTCGGTACGTGTGAGAGAGATCCACCTTTCCAAGTTGTTGGGGTTCATCTCATACTTCTGAAGGTTTGAGGGTGCTGCCTGTTCCATACCCCCCCTACTCCTCATCTAGCCTTTTAGGGGTACAAACAATAGTAATTGGGGCCTAGTGTGGTTGTGTACGTGCGAGATACATACACTTTTTTTGATCATATTTCCTATTCCGCTATTCAATAAAAACCTTTGAGGATCAATTGAATTGCGGGATAGTCTGTGTCGGTACGTGTGAGAGAGATCCACCTTTCCAAGTTGTTGGGGTTCATCTCATACTTCTGAAGGTTTGAGGGTGCTGCCTGTTCCATACCCCCCCTACTCCTCATCTAGCCTTTTAGGGGTACAAACAATAGTAATTGGGGCCTAGTGTGGTTGTGTACGTGCGAGATACATACACTTTTTTTGATCATATTTCCTATTCCGCTATTCAATAAAAACCTTTGAGGATCAATTGAATTGCGGGATAGTCTGTGTCGGTACGTGTGAGAGAGATCCACCTTTCCAAGTTGTTGGGGTTCATCTCATACTTCTGAAGGTTTGAGGGTGCTGCCTGTTCCATACCCCCCCTACTCCTCATCTAGCCTTTTAGGGGTACAAACAATAGTAATTGGGGCCTAGTGTGGTTGTGTACGTGCGAGATACATACACTTTTTTTGATCATATTTCCTATTCCGCTATTCAATAAAAACCTTTGAGGATCAATTGAATTGCGGGATAGTCTGTGTCGGTACGTGTGAGAGAGATCCACCTTTCCAAGTTGTTGGGGTTCATCTCATACTTCTGAAGGTTTGAGGGTGCTGCCTGTTCCATACTCCCCCTACTCCTCATCTAGCCTTTAAGGGGTACAAACAATAGTAATTGGGGCCTAGTGTGGTTGTGTACGTGTGATATACATACACTTTTTTTGGATCATATTTTCTATTCCGCTATTCAATAAAAACCTTTCTAGGGCAAGATCTTAAATTACAGAAATATGAGGAGACCGTCAAATAAGGGCCGTGGCCTGGGTCGTGGTGCTGCTGGTAGAGCTCCTGTTGCAAGGAGAGGACATGGTCGATCTGTGCCAGCTACACGCACAAGTGAAACACCTTCCTCAAGTGTGAGTAGGCGACAGAACCTGCATCAGTATTTGGTAGGGCATCTGACAGCGGGGCCACAGTGGAAGCACAAGGCAGAGGAGGAGGAGGAGGAGGTCGCCAACGCAACCAGGGCACCGCCAGCACCTCAGAAGGCAGGGTTAGCATGGCCGAAATGTGGAAAAGCTTTGTCAGCACGCCACAACAAACAGCAGCACCAGCAGCTCAGATGGAACGTCTTAGCAGGAGGCAGCATTTTACCAACATGGTGGAGCAGTATGTGTGCACACGCCTACATGTAGTGAATGACGGGTCTGCCCCCTTCAACTTCTGGGTCTCCAAATTGGGCACATGGCCTGAGCTTGCCCTTTACGCCTTGGAGGTGCTGGCGTGCCCTGCAGCCAGTGTATTATCTGAACGGGTATTTAGCACGGCTGGGGGCGTTATAACAGACAAGCGCAGCCGCCTGTCCAGAGACAATGTGGACAAGCTCACGTTCATTAAAATGAACCAGGCATGGATCCCACGGGACTTTTCCGTACCTTATGCAGAATAGCAATGGATACCGACCTTACCCACCCATTGTTCCATTTTTGCTCTTTCTCACTCTTTTGGGGTGTACCCTCATTTAAAATTTGTGAAAAGAAGCAGTGTTGGCTACCTCGTCCTCCTCCTCAGGGCCAGATTAATGTAGGGGCTATTGGAGCTGCAGCTCCAGGCCCCTACCTTTTATATAGGCCCCGGGTTGGCCATATTCACTGTTACCGCTCTTCTGTCACTTGTAAACACAGAAGTCTGGCTTCTATGCTTGCTTCCCCAGGCAGCACCCTCAGAACCTCCCCACACAGCGTGAAGGCCGGACAAGGAGGGACAGTTGGCGATGCATGGATGTGTTTATGGGCTTCAGAGACAGCATCCCATGTTGAATTAGGCATGCATGGCTGCACCCTTCCTCCTCTGGGTGCATGGCAAGGCACGGCCCTAAGGCCCTTCAAAATCCTCAGCACCAAGCCCATGATGCTGTTAATCCGGCCCTGGTCCTCCTCCACCGCCGCTTCCACCTACACCGCCCATAGGTGTGCGCAGCCTATTGCATTAAGGTGTGCACCCCAAAGTTGAAATACACATGCATGTGTTTGCCAGCAGGGAGAGTAATGTATCGGGGCCATGTACCTGTAGGCAAGGAGAAATAGAGCAGAGCAGGTCCCAGGGAGATCTTTCCCATCTCCTCACTGGCAATGCTATGTGCCCTAGGTGATTAGGGTGTGCCCAGGCACACCCAGCACACCCTGTGCGCACGCCTATGTCACCGCCACATCCACCACCACCTCAACCTCCCTCCTACTCCATATGGGCCTCGTCCTTCAGAGATGAAGAAGAACATTGTTTTATTTTTCTGTTTTTTTTTGTTGTTTTAAGTTATTTCCCTATCCACATTTGTTTGCAGAGCACTTGCCATGCTCTTAATTACGTTTTGCTGCCATTTGCAGCACTCTAGCCCTTTCCTTTGGTGTTTTAGAGCCATTTTAGTGCCTTAAAGTTCGGGTCCCCATTGACTTCAATGGGGTTCGGTGTCCGGGAAAAGTTCGGTAAAAGTCCGGGACACGGACCCGGACTTTTTTTTAAAGTTCGGCCGAACCCGTCGAACACGGACATCTAGGTGTCCGCTCAACCCTAATCTTGAAGTAATCTATTTTTAGTACGTGCTTTAGTTTTTTTTTTTTTCTCTAGAGGTCATCTGTCCTAGTAGTCTTATGAGCGCACCATAAGCGGGTACCACTTACAGAGTCATTGTCATTAAATGCAAAAAAAGTATTCTTTTTTTTTTTTCTTTCATTACAAATATTTCTCTTAAAAAAAAAAAAGAATAAATGTGTTATTTCTCCACAGGGTATATTGCTGCAGAGCTGCCCTGTCTTAATTTCAGTTGAAATTGGAGCATGATCGGACCATGATATATTGTGGATCCGGTCGTCTATTATTATTTGTAATAGGAATTTGTCTGTAATGAAATAATCTATCCTTGAATAACTTTTAAGAACATTTGAAAAAAAAGTATAGTCTTTTTCTGTGGTGTAAAGACACCTCCAGGAATCATACAAGTCCTCAGTAGGGGAAACCCTATTTAACCCAATTCTGGTAGAATGCTGCTTCTTAGTGGTGTCCATAAAAGGATCCATAGGAGCGTTAAAGTCCCCACATATACAGTAATGAGGTAACCTTTTTGTATTTTTCATATTTTCACTAGGACTTTCTGTATAAACCGCTGGGAGTTCTTGTTAAGGGCATAGATGTTAGCAATTGTATATGTTGTATTGTCGATGGCTACAACAAGAATTATAAATCTCCCCTGTGCATCTATCTGTAAGTCCAGGAGTTGAAAAAAGACCAAGACTTTAATCGCAGTGATCACTCCTCTTCTTTTTTTCTTAGTGTAGTTTAATAGAAATATATGTGGAATCTTGTGATGTGTAAATTTAGATGGTTTATCCGCTGCAAAGTGTTATTTGTGAATGCAAACAATATCACTGCCAAGTTTCAAGGCCTTAGACCATAAGGCTTTTCTTTTATATGGGCTGTTAAGACTTTTAATGTTTAATTACATAACTTTAAGTTCTATATTAGTGGAGAAAATGAATGCTGATAAATTATGTCATATCTATAACTGTTATCCATGTTCGTCCAGCGAGACTTCCTCGCCCAGCGAGAATGGCTTTAAAAATAAATAGAAAATGTGATACAATTTGGAGGACGATAAAAGAGTAAGAACTGTTCTGGTCCATTAAGTATAAACAGGTGTGATGTGACAGTTGAAGTGGTTAATGTAGAAACATAGAGAGCGATAGAAAAATTGACAGCTGACCTACATTTCATGTAGTTTGTGACAGTTAATGAATCCTAGAGGGAGCTGTGCTTAAAATGAAATAGCTATGCTTACTACTTGAAGTGCAAAAACATAATACTTAATGAATCCCAAAGGGAGTTGCAATATTAATTCATGCATACAATATACTGTACGCAAAACCTTCCTTTAGGAAACATTATTCCCTTGTCCATACAGAAAAATCAATAAATGTTTTGCCTGAGGGACATTCGTATTTAATACTTTTCCTGAACTTACTTTGAAATTGGGAAACCCCCACTAGTTGTATTTTATGATTTCCTATTCACACAGCATACCTAAGATATTTTTTAAAAGAGGTTTCTAAACTTTTTAGTTGTTTGTTTGGAGCAGGAACACACACATGATTCTATAGGAAGCTTATATTGCTTTGAACAGATAGCAATGTACAGATAGGGGTAAGTAAGGAACAGTTTATTTTTAACCACTTTTCATCCAGAACATGATCGAAGTGGTTAAAAAAAGCTTATGATGTTTATTTTTTCCTACAGCCACTGAGCGGCTGTTCAGTAGAAAGTGATTTGGATGGTTTTACAGTCATCTGATCACTTTTAGTATAGTGAGAAGTGAGTCTTTTTTTTATTCTTTTTATTTCAATATGTGCATAAAAACAAATAACCAACATATCCTTTCAACGAAAGAGCAAAACAAAAATTACATAACATAGTTGAAACTGTTCAGTTATCCAATAAGGGTACCTGTTTACTTTAACATTCATAATTAGTGTTGAGCGAACACGGACTGTATTATTCGTGTTCGTACCGAATAATTGGATTTTTTGTACCCGAACACGGACACTTTACTGTATGTTCGGATAAAAATCCGTGTTCGGTCGTTTTATTTCCGGGTTTTGCATGCTTTGGCGCTCTTTTCATGGCGGGCTTTCAACAGCCAATCAACAATCGTTTAACTGGTGTGCCTTAAGCCATCCCAGCCATGCCTGCAAATGTCTCAGTAGCTGTGATTGGCCGTCTGAAGCATGTGACCAAGTCTTTATAAGTTCCAGGCAGCCGCAGCGTCTTCATTCTGCTGCTTAGATCAGGGACAGAGCACACATCAACGTGCTGGCTGCTGATTAGGGAAAGACAGGCAGGAAAAAAACATTTGTGTCCGGATAGAATTGAGGGACAGGTCGGAGTGTTTAGGCAGGGCGAGTTGTAGGCATTTTAGGGATAGAGTCTGCTGAATTATAGGGTCAGTGTCTTCTACAAAGTACATTCGATATTGCTGTGTGGGGGGTGGGGTGACTCTGCACTCAATCCTGATCTATGATCTCTTCTCAATCCTGTTAGGGAGAGGCTGCTGCTGCTGAATTTTAGGGAAACTGTGTTCTACAAACTACAATCGATATTGCTGTGTGGTGTGGGATAGGAGATAGGCAGGTGTCAGTGATCCACATCCATTTTTCTGTGTGTGAGCTGCAGTGAACACAATCTTTTTGGGCTGCAGTGAACACAATCTTTTTGGGGTGCAGTGAACAACGTCCTTTTTGGGGTGCAGTGAACAAAATCTTTTTGGGGTGCAGTGAACACAATCCTTTGTGGGGTGCAGTGAACACAATCTTTTTGGGGTGCAGTGAACAACATCCTTTTTGGGGTGCAGTGAACAAAATCCTTTTTGGGGTGCAGTGAACACAATCTTTTTGGGGTGCAGTGAACAAAATCCTTTGTGGGGTGCAGTGAACACAATCTTTTTGGGGTGCAGTGAAAAAAATCCTTTTTGGGGTGCAGTGAACATCCTTTTTGGGGTGCAGTGAACAAAATCCTTTTTGGGGTGCAGTGAACAACATCCTTTTTGGGGTGCAGTGAACAAAATCCTTTTAGGGTGCAGTGAACACAATCTTTGTGGGGTACAGTGAACAGAATCTTTGTGGGGTGCAGAGAACACAATCTTTGGGGGGTACAGTGAACACAATCTTTTTGGGGTGCAGTGAACAAAATCCTTTGTGGGGTGCAGTGAACACAATCTTTTTGGGGTGCAGTGAACAAAATCCTTTTTGGGGTGCAGTGAACACAATCTTTGTGGGGTGCAGTGAACACAATCTTTTTGGGGTGGAGTGAACAAAATCCTTTTTGGGGTGCAGTGAACAAAATCCTTTGTGGGGTGCAGTGAACACAATCTTTGTGGGGTGCAGTGAACAAAATCCTTTTTGGGGTGCAGTGAACAACATCCTTTTGGGGTGCAGTGAACAAAATCCTTTTTGGGGTGCAGTGAACACAATCTTTTTGGGGTGCAGTGAACAAAATCCTTTGTGGGGTGCAGTGAACACAATCTTTGTGGGGTACAGTGAACAGAATCTTTGTGGGGTGCAGTGAACACAATCTTTTTGGGGTGCAGTGAACAAAATCCTTTGTGGGGTGCAGTGAACACAATCTTTGGGGGGTACAGTGAACACAATCTTTTTGGGGTGCAGTGAACACAATCCTTTGTGGGGTGCAGTGAACACAATCTTTGTGGGGTGCAGTGAACACAATCTTTTTGGGGTGCAGTGAACAAAATCCTTTTTGGGGTGCAGTGAACAAAATCCTTTTTGGGGTGCAGTGAACATCCTTTTTGGGGTGCAGTGAACAAAATTCTTTTTGGGGTGCAGTGAACACAATCTTTTTGGGGTGCAGTGAACAAAATCCTTTGTGGGGTGCAGTGAACACAATCTTTGTGGGGTACAGTGAACAGAATCTTTGTGGGGTACAGTGAACACAACCTTTTTGGGGTGCAGTGAACAAAATCCTTTGTGGGGTGCAGTGAACACAATCTTTGGGGGGTACAGTGAACACAATCTTTTTGGGGTGCAGTGAACAAAATCCTTTGTGGGGTGCAGTGAACACAATCTTTGTGGGGTGCAGTGAACACAATCTTTTTGGGGTGCAGTGAACAAAATCCTTTTTGGGGTGCAGTGAACAAAATCCTTTTTGGGGTGCAGTGAACACAATCTTTTTGGGGTGCAGTGAACAAAATCCTTTGTGGGGTGCAGTGAACACAATCGTTGTGGGGTACAGTGAACAGAATCTTTGTGGGGTGCAGTGAACACAATCTTTGTGGGGTACAGTGAACAGAATCTTTGTGGGGTGCAGTGAACACAATCTTTGGGGGGTACAGTGAACACAATCTTTTTGGGGTGCAGTGAACAAAATCCTTTGTGGGGTGCAGTGAACACAATCTTTGGGGGGTACAGTGAACACAATCTTTTTGGGGTGCAGTGAACAAAATCCTTTGTGGGGTGCAGTGAACACAATCTTTGTGGTGTGCAGTGAACACAATCTTTTTGGGGTGCAGTGAACAAAATCCTTTTTGGGGTGCAGTGAACAACATCCTTTTTGGGGTGCAGTGAACACAATCTTTTTGGGGTGCAGTGAACAAAATCCTTTGTGGGGTGCAGTGAACACAATCTTTGTGGGGTACAGGGAACAGAATCTTTGGGGGGTACAGTGAACACAATCTTTTTGGGGTGCAGTGAACAAAATCCTTTTAGGGTGCAGTGAACACAATCTTTGTGGGGTGCAGTGAACAAAATCCTTTTTGGGGTGCAGTGAACACAATCTTTGTGGGGTGCAGTGAACACAATCTTTGTGGGGTACAGTGAACACAATCTCATACTTCTGAACATTTGAGGGTGCTGCCTGTTCCATACTCCTCCTCCTACTGCTCAACCATCCTTTTAGGGGTACAAACAATAGTAATTGGGGCCTAGTGTGGTGGTGTACGTGTGAGATACATACACTTTCTTTTTGATCATATTTTCTATTCCGCTATTCAATTAAATCCTTTGGGGATCAATTAAATTGCGTGATAGTCTGTGTCGGTACGTGTGAGATCCACCTTTCCAAGTTTTTGGGGTTCATCTCATACTTCTGAAGATTTGAGGGTGCTGCCTGTTCCATACTCCTCCTCCTACTGCTCAACCATCCTTTTAGTGGTACAAACAATAGTAATTGGGGCCTAGTGTGGTGGTGTACGTGTGAGATACATACACTTTCTTTTTGATCATATTTTCTATTCCGCTATTCAATTAAAACCTTTGGGGATCAATTAAATTGCGTGATAGTCTGTGTCGGTACGTGTGAAATCCACCTTTCCAAGTTTTTGGGGTTCATCTCATACTTCTGAAGATTTGAGGGTGCTGCCTGTTCCATACTCCTCCTCCTACTGCTCAACCATCCTTTTAGGGGTACAAACAATAGTAATTGGGGCCTAGTGTGGTGGTGTACGTGTGAGATACTTTCTAGGGCAAGATCTTAAATTACAGAAATATGAGGAGACCGTCAAATAAGGGCCGTGGCCTGGGTCGTGGTGCTGCTGGTAGAGCTCCTGTTGCAAGGAGAGGACGTGGTCGATCTGTGCCAGCTACACGCACAAGTGAAACACCTTCCTCAAGTGTGAGTAGGCGACAGAACCTGCATCAGTATTTGGTAGGGCATCATACGCCCCTAGAAGTGATGAGGCCAGAACAAGTGGAGGCGATAGTAGATTGGTTTGCTGCTGACAGTGCCTCCAGTTCCTTCACATTGTCTCCCACCCAGTCTACTGCAGAAAGGTCACAGTTGGCACCTGCAGCCGATGTCCAACCGTCTTTCACCTCACCCCCTTGCAAATCAGGCAAGCAGTCTGAGCCCCAAGCCATACAGCAGTCTCTTCTTCTTTTTGATGACTCTGTCAGCAGGGTTTCCCAGGGCCATCCACCTAGCCCTGCCCCAGAAGTGGAAGAGATTGAGTGCAGCGATGCCCAACCACTTATTTCTCAAGATGAGTACATGCAAGGATCATCGCAGCACGTCTCCGATGATGACGAAACGCAGGTGCCAACTGCTGCGGCGTTCAGCATTGTGGAGACCGACAAGGAGGGCAGGGGTGAAGACTGGGTGGAAGATGATGTGGAGGACGATGAGGTCCTCGACCCCACATGGAATGAACGTCATGCAGGTGACCTGAGTAGTTTGGAGGAAGAGGCGGTGGTCGCACAGAGCCACCAGCACAGCAGAAGAGGGAGCAGGGTGCAGAAGCGGAGCGGCCGTGCCCTAGACACTACGCCCGATACTGCCCAACGCAGCAAGGGAACGAGCGCACCAAAGTCAGCTCAAAGGAGTTCTCTAGCGTGGAAGTTCTTTAGAAAATGTGCTGATGACAGGACACGAGTGGTTTGCACCCTGTGCAATCAGAGCTTGAAGCGAGGCATAAACCTTCTCAACCTGAGCACAACCTGCATGATCAGGCATCTAAGTGCAAAGCACGAGCTGCAGTGGAGTACACACCTTCAAAACCAAGAAACGTCTCTGGCTCATCCTGCTTCCTCTTCTGCTGCAGTCTCGGCCGCTCCAGCCACATCTGTAGTGATACCGGCACCTGCCACCCCGCAAACAGACGATCTGTCAGCAACACCACCACCTGGGTCACCAACAACCATCTCCACAATGTCCCGTGGAAGCGTTCAGCTTTCCATCTCCCAAACACTTGAGAGGAAGAGGAAGTACCCCCCTACCCACCCGCGATCCCTGGCCCTGAATGCCAGCATTTCAAAATTATTGGCCTTTGAAATGCTGTCATTCCGTCTGGTGGAGACGCACAGTTTTAAAAACCTTATGTCGGTGGCTGTCCCACAGTACGTCGTGCCCAGCCGCCACTACTTTGCCAGGCAAGCCATCCCTTCCCTGCACAACCAAGTGGGGGAAAAAATCAGGTGTGCACTGCGCAACGCCATCTGTGCCAAGGTCCACCTAACTACCGATACGTGGGCCAGTAAGCACGGTCAGGGGCGTTATATCTCCCTAACGGCACACTGGGTAAATGCAGTGGCGGATGGGCCTGAGGCGGATAGCAATTTGGCGCATGTCCTTCCACCACGAGGATTGCAGGGCGCTTCAGTTTGCCTCCTGTTCCTAACTCCTCCTACTCCGCTTCCTCATCCTCTACCGCCTCCTCATCCGGACAGCGTAACACCTTCACCACCAACTTCAGCACGGCCAGGGGTAAACGACAGCAGGCAGTTTTACAACTTGCCTGTTTGGGGGACAAACCACACACCGCGCAGGAGTTGTGGAGGAGCATGGAACAGCAGACAAATGAGTGGTTGCTGCCAGCGAGCCTCAAGCCCGGCCTGGGCGAAATCTCATAGCAGCTCTGGGCCTAGCCGGTTTGACGCACATCCCTTGCCTGGCGCATGTGCTGAATTTGGTGGTGCAGAGGTTCCTTAAAAACTACCCCGATATGTCAGAGCTGCTGCAGAAAGTGCGGGCCGTTTGTGCGCACTTTCGGCGTTCTCACCCTGCTGCTGCTCGCCTGGCAGCGCTGCAGCGTAACTTCGGCCTTCCCGCTCACCGCCTCATATGTGACGTGCCCACAAGGTGGAACTCCACCTTGCACATGCTGGAAAGACTGTGCGAGCAGCAGCAGGCCATAGTGGAGTTTCAGCTGCAGCACGCACGCGTGAGTCGCTCTGCGGAACAGCACCACTTCACCACCAATAACTGGGCCTCCATGTGAGACCTGTGTGCCTTGTTGCGCTGTTTTGAGTACTCCACCAACATGGCCAGTGGCAATGACGCCGTTCTCAGCTTAACTATCCCACTTCTATGCCTCCTTGAAAAAACAATTCGGGCGATGATGGAAGAGGATGTGGCACAGGATGAGGAGGAGGAGGAGGATGAAGAGGTAACATTTCCAAGGCTTTCAGGGCAGTCATTCGCAAGGGGCTCCGAGGGTGGGTTCCTGCACACACAAACGCCAGGGACACAATTGTCCAGCAGGGGCACAGTTCTGGAGGATGAGGAGGAGGAGCTGGAGGAGGAGATGGAACCATGTTCACAGCAGGGTGGCACCCAGGCCAGCTCATGGCCATCACTGGTGCGTGGCTGGGGGGATACAGAGGACACGGACGATACACCTCCCACAGAGGACAGCCTTTCGTTGCCTCTGGGCAGCCTGGCACACATGAGCGATTACATGCTGCAGTGTCTCCACAACGACCGCCGAGTTGCCCACATTCTAACTTGTGCTGATTACTGGGTGGCCACGCTGCTGGATCCCCATTACAAGGACAACGTACCGTCCTTAATTCACTCACTGGAGCGCGATCGCAAGATGCGCGAGTACAAGCGCACGCTGGTAGACGCCATGCTGCTGGCATTCCCATCTGACAGCGGGGCCGCAGTGGAAGCACAAGGCAGAGGAGGAGGAGGTCGCCAACGCAACCAGGGCACCGCCAGCACCTCAGAAGGCAGGGTTAGCATGGCCGAAATGTGGAAAAGCTTTGTCAGCACGCCACAACAAACAGCAGCACCAGCAGCTCAGATGGAACGTCTTAGCAGGAGGCAGCATTTTACCAACATGGTGGAGCAGTATGTGTGCACACGCCTACATGTAGTGAATGAGGGGTCTGCCCCCTTCAACTTCTGGGTCTCCAAATTGGGCACATGGCCTGAGCTTGCCCTTTACGCCTTGGAGGTGCTGGCGTGCCCTGCAGCCAGTGTATTATCTGAACGGGTATTTAGCACGGCTGGGGGCGTTATAACAGACAAGCGCAGCCGCCTGTCCAGAGACAATGTGGACAAGCTCACGTTCATTAAAATGAACCAGGCATGGATCCCACGGGACTTTTCCGTACCTTATGCAGAATAGCAATGGATACCGACCTTACCCACCCATTGTTCCATTTTTGCTCTCACTCTTTTGGGGTGTACCCTCATTTAAAATTTGTGAAAAGAAGCAGTGTTGGCTACCTCGTCCTCCTCCTCAGGGCCAGATTAACGTAGGGGCTATTGGAGCTGCAGCTCCAGGCCCCTACCTTTTATATAGGCCCCGGGTTGGCCATATTCACTGTGACCGCTCTTCTGTCACTTGTAAACACAGAAGTCTGGCTTCTATGCTCGCTTCCCCAGGCAGCACCCTCAGAACCTCCCCACACAGCGCGAAGGCCGGACAAGGAGGGACAGTTGCCGATGCATGGATGTGTTTATGGGCTTCAGAGACAGCATCCCATGTTGAATTAGGCATGCATGGCTGCACCCTTCCTCCTCTGGGTGCATGGCAAGGCACGGCCCTTAAGGCCCTTCAAAATCCTCAGCACCAAGCCCATGATGCTCTTAATCCGGCCCTGGTCTTCCTCCACCGCCGCTTCCACCTACACCGCCCATAGGTGTGCGCAGCCTATTGCATTAAGGTGTGCACCCCAAAGTTGAAATACACATGCATGTGTTTGCCAGCAGGGAGAGTAATGTATCGGGGCCATGTACATGTAGGCAAAGAGAAATAGAGCAGAGCAGGTCCGAGGGAGATCTTTCCCATCTCCTCACTGGCAATGCTATGTGCCCTAGGTGATTAGGGTGTGCCCAGGCACACCCGGCACACCCTGTGCGCATGCCTATGCCACCGCCACATCCACCACCACCTCAACCTCCCTCCTACTCCATATGGGCCTCGTCCTTCAGAGATGAAGAAGAACATTGTTTTATTTTTCTGTTTTTTTTTGTTGTTTTAAGTTATTTCCCTATCCACATTTGTTTGCAGAGCACTTGCCATGCTCTTAATTACGTTTTGCTGCCATTTGCAGCACTCTAGCCCTTTCCTTTGGTGTTTTAGAGCCATTTTAGTGCCTTAAAGTTCGGGTCCCCATTGACTTCAATGGGGTTCGGTGTCCGGGAAAAGTTCGGTAAAAGTCCGGGACACGGACCCGGACTTTTTTTTAAAGTTCGGCCGAACCCGTCGAACACGGACATCTAGGTGTCCGCTCAACCCTATTCATAATCCCTTTTACATATCCATTTAACTTAATTGATCGCTGTTGTCCCGGTGTGCCCCAGCCCCTCGCTCCAGTTTAACCATTGATTCAATACCTTAACTTCAAGACATTAATAACCCTTTAATTCTTCTTACTATTCTCATTTATTCAACCATTAGTCAGTGTTGATTGGCACCAATTATCCCAGATCTTATGATATTTCTTTAATCATCCTCTATTCATATACAATACTTTTTCATATGGCAAAATCTGATTAACCGCACGTATCCAATTCTTTTTTTGAAAATTTGTTTTTATTGAATTTTTGCACAAAAAAAACAGACAAGACAATGCCACACAGGGCAACAAACATAAACAGTGACAACAGGTCAAACCCCTCCCATACCCGCCCCCCACCCACCCCCCCCCCCACTCCAGGCTCCATCCAGCACGTCCAGTGGAAAAACAAAGCATCCATCAGTAATAAAGATACCCCTCAAGACTGCTCCAATTATCCAGTAGTAAGGTCATAGAACATTATAGATTAGTCCAGCACAGAGCCCACTAGCAGCAACCCCATGGCTTAGTCAAAAAATAGAGAGACTTCTATACATGCAGTAAGAGCACAATGAACAGGAATATATCACCGACCGGCATGGCCATACCCCCCCCCCCCAGACAATCCCGAACAGTAGCACACAGAACACTAAAGCTTATCAACGGAGGTCGAGGCCGGAGAGTCTATCCATGTTTTCCATACTTTATCAAACTTGCAGGGGCATCCCCTACTGAGATACGTGGCCTTATAGAGCGGAGTCACTTTATTAACCAAGCCTTTCCAGAAAAGGATCGTGGGAGCCAAGGGACTCTTCCAGTGTAAGAGCAGAGCCTTGCGCGCATAGAAAAGCAGTAAGCTGACCAGAGTACGAACGGCCCTCGCAGGGGCCAAGCCATCCACCAACCCCAAGAGGCAAACCTCCACGGAGCTGGGGACCGGAATCTTAACCACCTCCACAATACAAGCTAAGACGGATGCCCAATAGTCCTTGACCACCGGGCACCCCCAGAAGATGTGACTGAAGTCCGCCAGTGAATGGGAACAACGCCAGCACTCCGCCGAGGCCGTCTGATAAATACGTGCCAGCCTCGCCGGCGTGTAATAAATCCGATGCAGAAATTTAAAGTGAATCAGACGGTCCCTCGCAGAGACCAGGTAGGCGAAGGGTGAACTCCACATATCATCACCATCCAGGTCAGGCACCTCCTCCACCCAGCGTTCCCGACACCTACGTACAGCAGGTGGAGTGATAGCGAACAATTCCCTGTACAATTCTGAGAGAGGCTTCCGCATATCCGCCGCTTGTATCGCCGTTTCAAGAGCTGAAGCTTTAATCACAGCCCGAGAGGAACCGAATTGTGCCACAAACGCATGGCGAAGTTGAAGATAGCGAAAAAAATACCCATTTGGAAGATCATAACGCTCCTTCAGGGCATCAAAGGAGCACAGCTCCCCACCAGAGACAATATCCCCCAGCAACTTCACCCCCTTAACGGCCCAGATGGTAGGATCAGGGATCGAGGCAAAATGAGGAAACTTGGGGTTCCACCACAACGGGGAGGCCGGGGAAACACCAGTGGCTCCTGGCTCCACCAGCACCTGCATCTGTTCCCAGGCTTTGATGGTAGAACGCATCGTTCCTGTCAGCTTAAATGTAGCCCTGGACCCTCGATGCAGTAAAAGGCGAAGACTCTCGTAGGAGCCCAAAACAGCCGCCTCCAGCACTGTGGTGGAGTCCCCATCGTCCCCTGCAAGCCAGCGTCGCGCCACCACCCCCTGCCCAGCCAGGAAATATTTATAAAGATCAGGTAAAGCCAATCCCCCCTGACCCCAGGGCTCCTGCAACACCTGCAGACCAATTCTAGGAGGAGAGGTACCCCAAATAAAGGAGCCTATCAGGCCATGAACGCGGCGGAAGAAAGAACGCGGGACCCACACCGGGGAATTTCTAAGGAAATACAGAAAGACAGGGAGAAGTTTCATTTTCACCAAGTTAATGCGCCCCAGAACCGACAAAGGTAAGTCGCGCCACACCTCCGCCCTGCGTTTAAAGACCTCCAGCAGTGGGTTAAGATTCAGAGTAAGATAATCCGCCACCCTCGCCGACACCCTGACTCCCAGGTAGGTGAACTCCGTCACCCATTTCAATGGTAGCGCCCCATCAGCTGCAGCAATGGCACCAGGATCAATAGGGAGCATAGTGGATTTATCCCAATTTACCCTTAGGCCGGAAAACTTTGCAAAAGTGTCCAGGATATTGAATACCGCCCGCAGGGAAGCATTGGGATCCTTCAAAAATAAAAGCATATCATCCGCATAAAGTGCCAGGCACTCCTTAATGGAGCCCACTTCCAGAGCCCCCACCTCCGGAGATGCACGCAATGCAATAGCCAAGGGTTCAATCATCAGAGAGAACAAAAAGGGTGAAAGAGGGCAGCCCTGCCTAGTCCCCCTACCCACTGCAAAAAAGGGAGACAGGGAGGATCCAATCTTCAACGCCATACGCGGGGAGGAGTACAAGAGGGAAATCCACTTGCAAAATTTAGGACCAAACCCCATGCGCCTCAGCACCACCCCCATGTACCCCCAATCCACCGCGTCGAAGGCCTTGGCAATGTCCAAGGACACCACCACCCTAGTTCCAACCGAGGCATGGGACACCTGCAAATGAGTAAACAGACGTCGAAGGTTGGTGTCCGTGGACTTGCCCGGCATAAACCCGGTCTGATCAATGTCCACCAGGGAAGGCAAGACCACCGCCAGCCTAGTAGCCAAGACCTTCGTGAGTATCTTGAGATCCACATTGAGTAAGGCAATGGGGCGGTAGGAGGAACACAGGGTGTGATCCTTCCCCGGCTTGGGCAGGAGAACAACATACGCCTCGAGCATGGAACCCGGCAGGGCCCCCTGATCGAAACACGCAGCATACAATGCCTGGAGCCTGGGAGCCAGGGAGTCTGAGTACTGCCGATACCATTCCACCGGGAACCCATCAGGGCCCGGCGATTTATTGGAGGGAAAGGATGAGATGGCTCTCTCTATTTCCTTCAACGTGATGTCATTGTCCAGCCACGCACTGTCCTCACCCTCCAAGACCGGAACCGGCAAGCCAGATAAAAGGCGCTCCAACTCCTCCAGGTCATATGCAGGCAGGGGGGAATAGGTGTCAGAGTAGTAATCCATAAAGACCCGGGAGATCTCCCCCGGGTCCCTAACCAGTTCCCCTGAACTAGACTTGATGCACGGAACACTTACCGAAGCCCTCTGATCTGCCACCAAAAAGGCCAAAAGCTTACCATTCTTGTCTCCCTTCTCAAAAAGTGACTCCGCTCTATGTTTAAGGTTGGCATGCGCAAAATCAGTATCCAGCAAAGCCAAACGCCTCCTGGCCTCCTCCAGGGCCGCAGAGGCCGCCGGTCCCGGAGTGGCCGAGTATTCATCTTCCAACCTACGGACCTCCAGCAGAACAGCTTCTCTGTCAGCATTAGCCTCCCTACGAGATGCCTTAATCGCAGAGCCGCTTTGAAAGCATCCCACAGGACTACCCCTGCCGTGGACGAGGCATTATCTTCCCAATATGTAGGCATCTGGGGCTCTACCTGCTGCATCACCTTGTCAGTTTGCAGCCAACCCGGCGAAAGGCGCCATGCACCCCTAGTTCTACCCGCTCCCACCCGCAGAGTCAGCAGCAGTGGGTTGTGATCAGAGAGGCCACCCGCCAAATATGTAGCATCCTGGACCAAAGCAAGACAAGGCCCATTAGCAAAAGCCAGATCTATCCTGGACGCCGTCCTGTGCACCCCAGACCAACAGGAGTAGCCACGTACCCCAGGGTTTTTCCAGCGCCACAGCTCCGTAAGCTGAGCCGCGGAAGACCAGGACACCAGTTCAGGAGACGACAGTCTACCCGGGTTAGAGGAGTCCAGCCCGCCGTCCAGAACAGCATTGAAATCCCCCGCCATAATTAGAGGAAGGTGCATATAAGGGGCCAAGGTCACCAGGAGATCCACCAGAATCTGAGAGTGGAACGGGGGAGGTAAGTAGACACTCACCAGTACCACCTGCCGGTGAAAAATCTCCAGGAGAACAATAACATACCGTCCGCCAGGATCCGTAATTACCTTTTGAATCGAGCAGGGTGCATTTCTACCCAGCAAAATAGACACCCCACGGGCATACGTGGAGTAAGTGGCATTGAAGATCCTCTGAATCCAAGGCCTCTTCAAGGCAAGCACCCTGCTCCCATCCAAATGCGTCTCCTGGAGGAGGATAACATGCGGTTGAACAGATTTAATATACCTAAAAATGGCTGTGCGTTTCACCTTGTCATTGAGACCCCGCACATTCCATGACATGATTTTAAGTAGCTCAGCCATAGAACAGCAGAGGGACACATAGCAGGAGGGAGCCGGAGGACCAAGCACAGCCCGAGGACTAACCCGATCCCCCAACTCCATCCAGACATTCAGCAATACAGACACATAAGTAAAAAAGAACAGTGACCACAGGATTGGAGCCTGGAGCCAAAAACAAAAAAACATCCCTGCTGTGATACCCAAACCTGGAACAAAAAAAAGTGCAACAGGGTACCCAGCCTAATCCCAAAACCCAGCAAAAATTTTAAAGGCATGGCTGCAACATAAAAACCGCAGCCGGCGTTACTCGTGTCCACCAAAGGCAGCCCCAAAAAAGGGGGGGCCGCTAGATAGTCATTCCTCAAAAAAGGAAAAAAAAACCTAAAGGGAGGAAAAATAGAGTGAAAACAAAAAAGAAAAAATTGTTAGTTCAACAACGTGTAGCACACAGAGCTCCAATGACCTGTAGACCATTCCACAGCCCCAGGAATAGAAGCATGGATCCAGCCCAGGGCAACCCAGGAAACTTCAGGGCAGGATCAGCAATACAGGAACCACAGATGTCCCCCCATCAGCAATTGAGGAGGCAGACCGTGCGTAGACAGGAGCTGCAAATAGGGAGTACAGTGCAGCAGGGCCCCAAGAGCCCCATATTATCCAAGAGAGTAGGTGCAACAGAGGAAATTAAATGGATTCCAACCAGTCAGCAGCCTCCCCCACCGAATTGAAGAAAAGGACAGATCCCTTGTAATCCACACGCAAGCGGCTCGGGTACATCATGCCATATTTCAGGCCCTTGGTTCTCAGGAGTTTGCGCACTTCAGTAAAGGATCTGCGTTTCTTCTGCGTTTCCACAGAGAAGTCAGGAAATAACATTATCTTGCTGTTCTCAAACTGCAATTCCTCCTGTTTCCTGGCCTCAGAGAGGATACGATCCCTGTCACGGAAGTTCAAAAAGCGGACCAGAAACGGGCGCGGGGGGGCCCCGGGTGGCCGAGGTCCCGTGGGAACCCTATGGGCCCTTTCCACCACATATGTCGGGGGAGGGGGAGGCAATTTGAGTAGATCACAAAAGAACTTCTCAGCAAACAATGTAGAATTAGATCCCTCAGCCTTCTCTGGCAAGCCGATATTACCCTGATATGACCCTGATATTGTTGCGACGCTGTCGGTTCTCAGCATCCTCCATCTTGTCCGCCAAAGCATTCACCTGGGCCTGCATGGCAATGATTTGTGCCGAATGGGAAGCGGTAACATCCTCCACCTCAGACACCCGGCCCTCAGTCTCAGTCAGGCGCCCCCTGATTTTATCCAGATCATGGCGGATTAGGGTACATTCAGAGGCCAGGTGGTCAATCCGGAGCATCAGGGCAGTTTTTGAGGCGTCTATAGCAGCCAGTATGGGAGCAGTAATATCCCCCCCTCCATGCGACCCCCCAGTCTGACCAGCGGTCCCCGGCAGAGACCCCTCGGTACCTGAGTCCATAGGCTGTGCCAGAGGAGGGTCCCCGGCCCCCGCAGACATCTTTCCCGACTTCAAGAAGGCCTGGGCGCCTGTGGCTGCAGAGGAAGAAGATGAGGCCTGGACCTGCAAGATGGCGGCGGCCGCTTTCGCGCCTCGCGGCGGGACCGCTTGTTTAGGCCGCGGGGTCGGTGCTGAAACCCGGGATTTTCTTCCCGGCATCCGTGCCCCACCTGTGCCCGATGCGGAGGAGGGCAAAACCGCCGCGATCCGAGGCACAGGGGCCGTGGATGGAGCCGGATAAGGTCAGGATGGTGGAGAGCTCTGCTAACACACGTCCGGCGCCGTCTACATCCCGGCCACGCCTCACGTATCCAATTCTTAATAAAAGGGGGTTTTAATTGGATCCCCTTTACAGTAATAGTTTTTCTTGCCAAAAACAATGTTTCTCTAAGCATTATTCTATGTTGTCTAGACCATAGCATTTCATCTAGTATACCCAGCAAACAAATCTCTGGGGTCAGATGTACGGACACAGTCAGGACAGAGGTTAATATTCAAACTATTTCCTGCCAAAATCTCATTATCACTGGACAGAGCCACATAATATGTATGGAATCTGCTTGCACAGCACCACATCTCAAGCATTTAGGAGATGCAATGCGATGCATTGCATAAAGTCTGCTCGGGGAAAGATATGATTGATGTAGTATATAAAGTTGTATCAACCTATTATTTACTGCTGGTGATACATATAGATGGGAAGTGCAAGCTTCTTCCCAATCTTCATCAGATAAATTGGGAATTATTTCCTGCCATTTAGTTGTTATTGCCAAGGGGTTCATTCCTGAATTAATCCTGCTTAAATGTGCATATGTTTCAGAGAAAACATTAGGGAAAGCCTTAGGGCCCTGGGATTTCAAAATACCAATCATTGGATATCTAGAGAATTTAGGTCGTACTATCCCAAATTGTGCTTGTAGGGCATGTCGCAGCTGTAAATATCTATACAATGAAGTATGTGGTATATCATGTTTCATTTGTATGTCTACAAAAGAGTACATATGGGTTTTATCATATATATCTGCCAAGACTAAAATCCCCTTATGCTCCCAAAACTGATACTCTACAAATTGTTTCAGTTGGGCAAACATTGGGTTCCGCCATAGTGGAAGATCTATATTTATTTGGGTACTCCCTTCTACACGTTTTACCTCTCTCCATATTGTACGAGCTAAAGTTAATATTGGTATTTGCCTACATTTTAGTTTATTCAAAGGTGCCTCTAAAGCTATAAGTAAGTTGTCAATTTGTAAAACATGAGCCAAGTGCGATTCTACCATCTGTGGTGTTACTGGTATTATCCATCCTGTAAGGTGTTTAAGCTGACCAGCAAGGTAGTATCTATACATATTAGGCAATGCCATACCTGCTTCTGTTTTAGATCTCTGGAGAGTGGATTCTGTTTCTACCCTTTCCCCAAATGAATGTGGTAAATAAAGCATCTATTTTTTTGAAGAAGATTTTAGGGACTGGGACTGGCATATGTGTAAAAATATATAAGCATTTAAGTAGTAAAATCATCTTAATTAAATGTATTCTATCTGCAACTGAGAGTGGCAGTTTAGCTCAAGTAATCAGTTTAGTTCCAATTGTTGTCATAAGCGGGTTCAAATTGGCCTGTAGAGCTGCTTGTGGTGACCTTGTAATATTTATTCCCAGATATTTAAAGGAGGACACCACCTTCTCTCCAAAGCCAAATGCCTTGACGGCCCAGGTGCAGATGTTGTCTGCATTTCTGTCCCCTTCTTTTGAGTTACGTAATGGCACCCGCCAGAGGTGTCCGTTGTCTCCTTTGCTGTTTATTTTATGCTTGGAGCCCCTGGCGGCAGCCATTAGACAGCACCCCGATATTAGTGGGGTGCTGATGCGACAGCGGGAGTATACTTTGTCTCTATTTGCTGACGACATCCTTCTGGCCCTCACTGATCCGTTGATGTCCTTGCCCTCTCTCCACGCGGTCCTGGCCTCCTTTGGGGCCATCTCCGGGTATAAGGTTAATACTACGAAAATGGAAGCTTTACCTCTTCATATCCCCCTGGGCTCCTGTCCCAATTGCAGTTGGTGCACGACTACCCTATCCTATTTGGGGATCAAGCTTACGCCCTCTTATGGAACCCTGTATCAACAGAATTTTGTCCCGTTGTTTAAGGAACTCCTCAGCTCCTTGCGTCAGTGGATGGGCTATCCCCTCTCGCTGTTGGGCCGGATTAAGGTTCTAAAGATGTCCATCTTACCTAGACTACTATATTTTTTTGACACTTTACCGGTTCAGGTCCCTATGTCTCAATTGAAATTGCTGCAACGTAGTTTCTTGAATTTTATTTGGAATAATAAGGCTCACAGGGTGGCTAGTTCTGTGTTTTTTTCCCCCGAGGCGGAGAGGAGGTCTTGGAGCTCCAGACATTGTTAAGTATTATTTAGCATCTCACCTCCGGGTGGCGGCCTCCTGGTCCTCTTTAGTGGCCCCTAACCGGTGGTCGGAGATTGAGAGGGGTGTTCTTTTTCCAGTTCACCCCTGCTCTTTGTTGTGGTCGGCTAATCTGCACTCGGGTAGAGTCCTGCGTACCATGTGCCTTGCACCTATGCTTTGCTCTTTGGATGTGTGGCTCAAGTGTTATAGTAAGTACTCTCTCTCTTCCCCATGTCCGCCGCTTACTAGTGTGCTCTTTAATCCATCCATCTCTGATGGCCTGCAGATGGGACAGGTGTGGACGTGGCTGCAGGCCCCTTTGTTTCAGCTGCGCAACCTTGTCCATCCGGTCTTTCATACTCTGTATCCCTTTGAAACTTTGCGAGAGAAATATGGTATTCCTAAACATACTTTTTATTTTTATCTCCAAGTCCACCACTTGTTCCTGATGGGTTCTTTGACTCTGGAGCGGCCCACGGCCTTCGAGCAGTTAACAGCGCAGGGGCCCCACCAGAGGCATCTGATCTCTACCATTTAAAACATTTTGCATGACGCGCATCCCCTGGTGGAGGATGCTCACCTCTATATGCGCAAATGGTCTGACATACTACAAAAACCTATTTCTCTGCAGATGTGGGATAAGATATGGACCGCGGCTTTTAAATCTTCTCGGTGTGTGTTGCAGAGCGAGACTACCTTAAAAATGTTGTTATTCTGGTATAGGACCCCGGCCAAATTACATGAGATTGACCCGTCTTGCCCGGCTGCTTGCTGGCGCTGTAGTACTGGGACGGGTACCCTATTTCATATTTTCTGGTAATGTCCTCTTATTCAACCTTTCTGGGCAATGGTGGAGTCGAAACTACAGTCAGTAACGGGTCTGTCGCTCCCGTTGGACCCCTTGCACTACCTTCTGGGCCTTCCCTTCCCCGGGTTCTCCAAGCCTACCAGGCGGTTGCTATCTTTCCTCTTAGTGGCTGCTAGGAGAGCAATCCCGCTGTGTTGGCAGCAGATGGGGCTGCCTGATGCTGTTCTCTTTCAACGCCTGGTGTTGGAGATCAGGAGAATGGAATTCCTAACTGCTACGGTTCATGACGAAGTCATGCGCTTCAACGCTGTATGGGCGGATTGAGATATGCAGGACTCTAGCCCGAGTTGAGTGTATGGTGCAGGTGGCTGTTTGCTATGCGGTATTTTCTATTACCCTGTACTTTGATGTCTATGGTTTATATCGTATAGTCTTTCTCCCTTGTGGTTTACTCTGTTGTAATTGCATGTTCCAACTGGGACTGTTTGATCTTGTTTTGCAATGTTATTGTTTATTGTCTTTCCTTTTTAGGGGTCCCCTACCCCTTGTTTGTTACTTACCTATGCTTATGTTTTCAATAAAAAAATTACAATTTAAAAAAAAAAGCCAAATGCCTTAAGTACAGCCTCCAGAAAAGGCCACTCAATAGAATCAAAGGCCTTGAGCTATGAGCTGTGTTCTTCGAAGATTTATAGATGTAGATTTCCCTGGCATGAATCCAGTTTGATCTGGATGTATGATATTGAGTATAACAGTATTTAGTCTATGGGCCAAAATTTTTGTAAGGATTTTATAATCTGTATTTAACAATGATATAGGTCTGTATGAAGCACAGTCTGTTAAGTTTTTATCTGGTTTTGGAATAAGAATTACTGTAGCTAAATACATAGTCTCTGGGAGTTTTTTTTACCCTAAAAGCCATGTCAAATACTTGAACTAACACTGGTGCAAGGATATCTACAAAATTACTATATACTTCTATTGGAAGTCCGTCCGGACCCGAGGCCTTTCCTGTTGTTAAACTTGTTATTGCCCTTCTTACTTCTTCCTCGTTTGGGTTTTCCTCCAATGGTTTAACCTTTTCATCCATTAAAGTTGGAAACTGTATTTCCCTTAAATACGTTGAAATCTCATCTGTGCTATACGTGAGGGAGGTGGCATACATATTAGTATAAAATGTATGAAAGTAAGACATAATGCCAGTCACATCTCTCACGTATTCCCAATCAGGGCATTGTATATTGGTTATAACTAAGCTTGTATTTTGTTGCTTAGCCATATGTGCTAACAAGCGACTTGAAGTATTCCCCTGTTTAAAGTATTTCTGTTGGTATTCAAATTGTTTATATTTAGCTATTGCTGCCATATGTGTAGTATAATTTCTTACTGTAGTTTCCCACTTATCCTTATTAATTTCAGATGGTGTTGTCAAAAACGCTGATTCTGTATCTTTACATTGCGCTTCTAAATCCTCTGTCTCCTGTCTAGTTGCTCTTTTAATATATGATATCAACGATCTAAGAGCACCCGGTTATATGCTTTCAGGGTATCCCAAAAGATCAAATCTCTTTGGGGTCCATATGTTTCCAAAAATATCTGTAATTGTTCAGGTATGCGATCATGCGTTCCAATCTTTAATAACCAATATGGCTGAAATTTCCAATTTTGTTTCATTCCCTCGATTCCAGTTGATATATTTACCACCAGTGGTTAATGATCAGACACCCCTCGAGTTAAATACTCAACAGAAACAATTTTAGAAGTAATTTTATAATTTCCCAGGGCCAGGTCTATTCTCGACAGACATCCCCTCCCTGGAATGGCCCAAGAATAGACTCTGGTCCGGGGATTAAGCATTCGCCACAAGTATCTCCATCCGAATTCTTCCCCCAATTGACGTAACATGAGCGATTTTCGAGTTTTTTTAAGGGGGGGGGGGGGCATGCCTGTCCATTAGTGGATCCCATAGAAGATTAAAATCTCCAAGGCATAACACTATGAACTTGCAAATATCATGGCTTCTTTAATAACACATAGTGTAGCATAGTGTAGCAGGTGGTGGATTGTATATACCTAAGATAACAAATGGTATATCATACACTTGAGCTCATACAAATACATATCGCCCTTCCGGATTGGCTCTTTTTCTAAAACATTTACATGGTATTGACCTATGGACAAGCAATGAAACCCCCCTTGCGTAAGTTGAATAGCTCGAGTGTACTGACCATTGAATCCAGGGTTTACACAATTGATTTGTTGTATCAGAAGTCAGATGTGTATCCTGCAAACAAATGACTTGTGCTTTTATTTGCATTATACTTGTAATTAGCTGGGATCTTTTCGAGGGGGTGCCCAAGCCCCTAACATTCCATGATACAAATTTACACTGTGTAGTCATTTTAAACACCTTAAGCTTTTAGAATATACAGTGCCTTGCGAAAGTATTCGGCCCCCTTGAACTTTGCGACCTTTTGCCACATTTCAGGCTTCAAACATAAAGATATAAAACTGTAATTTTTTGTGAAGAATCAACAACAAGTGGGACACAATCATGAAGTGGAATGAAATTTATTGGATATTTCAAACTTTTTTTAACAAATAAAAAACTGAAAAATTGGGCGTGCAAAATTATTCAGCCCCCTTAAGTTAATACTTTGTAGCGCCACCTTTTGCTGCTATTACAGTCCAGCTGATTGGTCTCCCTGAAGTGCCACCACCAGAGAGAGAGAGAGCAACCCAAATCACACTGCCGCTTACCGTCCCACTAATAAAAGAAGGCTCAAAGGTTCCACCAAACTGCTCCTCCAGAAATCCTCAGCGATTCCAGGATCAAGCCAATTAGGTGCGACTCCATACAGATAAAGAAAAATGGTCTGGTTACCACCAAAGCACACCTCCATCCCAATATTCACATAGAAGCAAAAGAGTTCTGGCCCGCGGGACTTTAAATGAGGTATGTGCTAGTGGCTGGAGATCAATAAAATACACAATTGGGTAAATGAAGCAATATTGGTTCTTTATTGTACTATGTAAACATATTATAACAATGATGTCATGTGTTCAGTATCACATGACGTAGCTCAGTAGCTAAAATATAAATAGTAAACAGTATACAACATAGAAAGTGGTACATCACATATTGGCATACATCTTGGTGTTACAGCTTAGTTACAGAAATGGCCTTATCATCGTATTGGGGTTCCATAATGGTAGAATGTACTGTATCATGGACTGACGCATTTCAAGAGCTAAAACTCCCTTCTTCAGAGATCAATGTATTCAAAATATATCTACAGAAAAACCAATATGTTGGAGTAAGCAATAAAAGGTAAAAGGATTAAAGAGGTTCAATAAAATATGGACTCAAAAGAGTACCAAATACTCACGGGTCAATAAGACTCAATGGAAAATCTAGACTTCCGTGTGATAGCGGTAAACCGTATCTGACCCAGGAGCTGAAGGGTCTCGGTGGGATGCAAACCAGAGAAGGGGGTCCATGGTAGGTGGATAGTGAGTATACAGTGGAAAAATGGACCTTCCAAACCTGTCATGTATATATGAAAAATGAAGTAATAAGGGTGTAGCATGTGCTATCAAAGGTTGTAAAAACAACCAAAATAGGTAATAGGTAGGAAGGGCTGGTGTCGTGTGGTAAAGGTAGAGGAGATCCCAATGGAGTGGAAGAATAAGTAAACTGAAGGGGAAACCCAGAATATATGAATCACCAAGTGGTTGAGTGATGGGAAAGAGGTGGCAGTACACCATGGCCAGAAACCAGAAGAATGAGAAGTGACAAAAAATAGGATCGTGAATGAGTGAAGAGCTGGTCAGGGGAAGAGGGATGCTCGGGGAGAGTAAAGCCATAAGAGGAAAAGCAGGGAAAATACCCCAGTGAACAACCTACCATGTTAATCCGAAGCTGGCAGCAAACCTGGGACCCTAAAGTCCTGTTTTGCGGGTATACACGGATCAAACAGAGCCAAAGCGTCCGCAATCTCGTGGAGGAGAGGAATGCTGAAGGCGGACCTTCCCGCCCCGCAGATGTAAGAGCACGTACCAGCGTGAATTTTTTCACATTAGGCGCTGTACAATAAAGAACCATTATTGCTTCATTTACCCAATTGTGTATTTTATTGATCTCCAGCCACTAGCACATACCTCATTTAAAGTCCCGCGGGCCAAAGCTCTTTTGCTTCTATACAACTCCATACAGAT